>NC_054383.1:90148396-90522771 GCF_017654675.1 Xenopus laevis
TGGAGGCAAAACCATCCCATTGGGTTTATATAATGTTTAATTTTATGAAGATCCAAATTACAAAAAGAAAACCTCTGAAAACCTCCTGATCATTCAGAATAACAGGTCCTATGCCTGGTTTTAAAAAAAAAAAATAGCATATTAGGGGAACACATCCATGCTAGATTACATCAGCCAATGAATGGGCGGAACTGTGTCTTTTAACCTCACTAGTGATGGGCGAATTTGCGAGGTTTCGCTTCGCTAAACGGCGAAAAATTTGCAAAACGGCGCCGGCGCCTCGTTTTTGACGCTGGCACCTGTTTTTGACCCCGGCGCCCGTTTTTTTACGCCGGTGCCCGTTTTTGACGCCGGCGTCCGTTTTTTCGAAAAAAACAATTATTTCCGTTCAAGTGATCAGTGAGTGACGACTGAATATCAGAAAATGTTGATTAGGGCAAAATATGTAAATATAGGTTATGCAAACCTGCGTGAATTTAGCAACCTCCCTGAGACTGTAGATAAGATTGCAGTGTCTTACAAAAAGTAGTTATTCTTGTCCCACAAAGCAGTTGTTAAACAATACATTATTACATTGCAAATTTCACAATTTTGTTCTTATGCAATTTTTTTTCCATTTACAACTTTAATTAACCCATAAGACTTTTGCCCTGCCTGTTTGAATATGCAATAAGTCATATCTTTATTTTTATTAACTTTATCAATGTTTAACTAAATCTGCTTGTGACACTCACTTATCTAAAACCCAGTTTTAGCTTTAGATCTGGCCTCTCTGTAACCTGCGCTACAGTAATTACAACTTCAACAACTTGCCACGATCAGGGAAGGGACTAGGGACTAAAATTTAGAATCAAATACAGAAATTTTGTATACAAGCCACATTCTTGCATTATGCTGAATACAGTTTTAGTGGCCTGATAATTAACTTTGTTTTGATTATATAGTTAATGGGACCAATGAAAATAAGTTTTAGAAAGAGGTAGAAAGGTGTGATTGGGATATTTTGAGATTTAGGGGCCGATTCACTAAGGGTCGAATATCGAGGGTTAATTAACTAGGAATTAAAATCCTTCGACTTCGAATATCGAAGTCGAAGGATTTAGCGCAGATAGTTCGATCGAACGATCGAAGGGTAATTCCTTCGATCGAACGATTAAATCCTTTGAATTGAACGATTCGAAGGATTTTAATCCAACGATCAAAGGATTATCCTTCGATCAAAAAAAGTTAGCCAAGCCTATGGGGACCTTCCCCATAGGCTAACATTGACTTCGGTAGCTTTAAGATGGCGAACTAGGGGGTCGAAGGTTTTTTTTAAAGAGACAGTACTTCGACTATCGAATGCTCGAATAGTCAAACGATTTTTAGTTTGAATCCTTCGATTCGAAGTCGTAGTCGAAGGTCGAAGTAGCCCATTCGATGGTCGAAGTAGCCCATTCGATGGTCGAAGTAGCCCAAAAATTTTTTTTAACTTCGAATCCTTCACTCGAAGTTAGTGAATCGGCCCCTTATTATACCCAGAGGATGGAAAAAGACTGAATCAGAAAATCCATCATCTCAGATCTGCCAAAGTCAATTGGAAAGGTCACTATTTTATTTGGAAATTTCTGTGGTCTACTCTGGAATTAGCCCGAAATTCCCACTAATTCTGACTTTTCAGGCAAAAATTCAAAGAATTAGGGCTTTTTAGGAAAAATCCCAGAAAAATCGAGCGATTCTGGAAAAAACTTTTTTGTTTTTTTCCCCAATTCAATTAAATCTTGCTTTTGTATTAATAAATAAGGTTCAATCATGGAATCTAGTTTGGCTGGACGTTTTTTTATTGAATTTGAAATGTTATTGAAAATTTTTTATTTTTCTAAATAAGGCCCTTCATGTGCCAAATTCAATAGGTGTCCCCAGATTTCACTGGTAACCTTATCTTAGAAGATATAAAAATACTGCAGTGTTTGGGAAACCGTTTATTTTTAAGGCTGATGTTGTTATAATAGTTTGTAAGCTCTTCAGGGCAAGAACCTGTTTCCTACCAGGCACTGAAGCTCCTGGCACTTATGTATTTACCCATTTGAGTTTATCTCTTGCAAAAGCACTTTGTACACTTGTGCTGCAATATGATTTATTGTTGTCTACATCAATTAGTGGATAGATTATTAGTAAACACTCGGGTTGGTCAGGATTTTAAAAATATATTGGTGTCTAGGCAAAATGAATCTAGGATGGAAGCTCTTTAATGGTAATTTTAGAGACTTAGATAAGAAGCTTATGAAAAAGATCTCCATTGCAGGTGGGATCATGTGCTTTGTAGTGTACAGGCAAAGTTTATTTTGTTATGGCTTTTATAGGGTTTTTCCACCATTTAGCTCCTTTGGTTAATGATCTGGATGAATGAACTGAACCATTTGCTACATCAGAAGCTAAGCAGCGGAACACAATGATTTCAAATACACATTCCAAATACTTGTTGGTGTGTACCAGTACACAAGAGGTACCAAAGAAATACAAGTAGCTGCAGATTAGCAATTCACATCGCTACATATTAATGAGACTCCCACTAACATAAGGCCTTGTGTAAAAGAAAGAGACGCTTTGTTATAGGATTGGAGTGCAAGTATACCCTAAACATCATATTGAGAGTATTTGTGTTATAAATATTGGTTTGTTTTAGATTGTTTGATGAAACACAATTCTTTAATGCCAACTGCCAAGCAAAGGTTAATGTGAAAACAGAGAAGAAAGCAGAAAATCAATAGCAGGGTGTGTCTCTTTCCTTTTACAACACTGGTGTCTTTGTACCTTAAGCTTTATTCTGTTATACTCGGCTAAAGGTGGATTTCTCTAGTTGAGCTGCCTCTAATGTGCTTCCTATATATAGTAGCTAGGCCACAGGAGGAGTAACTTAGTGACAGAATACAGAACTGTCTCAGATTCATAGGGATTGGCAGTCATGACCTTATCCTCTGCTGTTTGGAACTTAATATTCATATTCTCTATCACTATGATAGTGGAGCTGAACTGCAACCATGGGCATGACTGGCATCAGGAACTGCTTTGAAACTAATTGAGAATTCATTTGTTATTGATAACTGCAGTGATCAATCACAGATTTGAATTGGGCCTATCAGGGTAATATCCCAGGCAGGGCTCATAATTCTGACAAGGGCCAGTTTAATGAAAATGGACATAGCCGAGGCAGACCAGGGGCGGAGAGAAGGTAATAGTTGGGGTGGATGAACCTACTGCAGGTTAAGTGCTGGAGTCTAACTCCTAGGTTTTTAAATCAGTCCTTGGTTTCTGAACAATATGTTAACAGACAGTAGGGTTCATTTATAAACACTGTGCAAATGTACACCTCAGCAGTAATCCATGGCAACCAATCAGGGAATTGCTTTCAATGCTCATCCTGCAGCTGATTGGTTGCTGCTATGGGTAACTGCCCAGGTGTAAATTCGCCCAGTGTTTATAAATGAGTCCCAGGGTGTTTTGAGAGTTGCGGTTCCCCTGAAGAAATGCTCTCCAGGAGACTGGCCAATAAATCAATCAGAAACCCATATTGGAATGGTTTTGTCCAGTTTAAAGGAGAACTAAAGCTTAACTAAAGAAGTAGCTAGTAATGTTGTACTTTATGTTCTGGGCTTCTGTACCAGCCCAAGGCAACCACAGCCCTTAAGCAATAAAGATGTGTCTCCAAAGCTGCCCCAGTAGTTCCCCATCATCTTTTTTGCTGATTCACTGCACATGCTCTGTGCTGCTATCACTTACTGAAACATACTGATATATATATACAGTATATATATATATATATACATACATATGTATATATACATTGAAATTTAATTAAATGATAAAATCTTATAAATTGTGTTGCCAACAAATAATTAGGCAGCTTGTGCAGCATCTTCATAGATCTCATTTGTAAATGCTTACACTTGTTTATTAGTATGCTTATCAGCCATGTTATATTGAGTTAATTTTTCAGCCAAATTACTTTCACATCTGTAAGTATTTTTCATCTAGATTTGTGTGGTGTGCAGCTATGATTATTCTATAGCCTGACAGATAAATGATGTTAGCCCAAGATGTGGATATGCACGAGTAATTATGTGGGTGTTGCCTCCAGCCAGAAGATGATGCCATTATTGTAAGGTAATTAATTGTTAACTGCAGGGTAGCCATGTTCTATATCGTCAGTGTAAAATAGAGAGAGTTCATGGAATTATCATCTACTGCAAGATATGTTTGATTATTATACAGGGTCAGCAAAGGTGTTACAGCGAAAAATCCTGCTGGAGTTTGGGTGGCAAAAGATACATCCTACCCTGGAAACTCAGAGGTTTAGGATCAAACAGATATTTTTATGACTAAGTCCTTCCTCCCACACACAAAGAGAGAGGGATCTTTTCTGCACGCCTGCACATTGGAAAATCATGTGTACAAATGTACCCTCCTCCCTCGTTACATTTATTCTTTTACAGTTCAGGACACGTCAATTGTAAGCTCATGGGTGGAGACGTGAAACTATTTTAAAGGTGTCAGGAGGTGTGATTGTAATGATGTGGATCAAAATGAACCCTCAGCCATAGCTTGATGCTAAGCAGCAGGGCAGGAATATCCCACAGTCTATATTTCAAGTAGCAGTGATAAAATATGGGGGCAAGTGAAACCACTTCGTAGGGACCCAGTTCTAATGTGTAATCTATTGAAATGTCCTGCCTCAGTTTTAAGATCCAGGGACACTGAACCCTATAGCACGGTAGTTCTTCCTCTTGACCTTCCGCTGCTTTTAAATATCAAGGAGGTTCAGAGGAAGAAAATATGTTAACTTTCCATTTTTTCCTACAATTACTTTATTGTCTGTAAATGACACAGTATAAATTTGCCCTCTTGGGGCTTTATAAAATGAAATAATTTCTAATCATAGCCCGAGTAGCATAATATGTATGACTATACGTAAAGTAAAGATAGTAGAGAGGGTTTTCCTTCTTTGCATATTTGCATTCATACATTGAGGGACATATTTATTATGCAGTGTAAAACGAAATTCGCCAAAAAAACTGTGTAAAATATCACATGGTGTGTGTAATTGTACAGCATGCGAATGCCAGATTTGCCACCATTATTTTACATTGCTTCCAGCAGAAAAAGCTTACACAGTTTTTACACTTTTTTTTACATGGCAAAGCTTGCAAATGTGTAGTGTATTATACCGCCATTTTTTCACAGCGTAATAAATATGCGCCTAAAAAGGGTGCTGCCATAGTGGTATAAATACAAATAGATAAAGAATGATGGTTCTCTGAAATCAACAAGCTATTCCTTCATGTAGATTGTATTCTATATGAAATGTAATACAGGTATGGGACCTGGAATTTTCTGAATAAGGAGTCTTTCCATAATTTGGGTAAACATCCTTTAAAGTCTACTAAAAAAACATTTAAACATTAAGGGGCAAATTCATCAAGGGTCGAATATCGAGGGTTAATTAACCCTCGATATTAAACTGGGAATGAAAATCCTTCGACTTCGAATATCGAAGTCGAAGGATTTTGCTCGAATATCGAAGTCGAAGGATCGAAGGAATAATCGCTCGATCGAATGATTAAATCCTTCGAATCAAACGATTCAAAGGATTTTAATCCAACGATCGAAGGATTATCCTTCGACCAAAAAAATTTAGCCAAGCCTATGGGGACCTTTTTCATTCGATCGAACGAATATCGCTAAATCCTTCGACTTCGATATTCGTAGTCGAAGGATTTAATTTCGACAGTCGAATATCGAGGGTTAATTAAGTACCTCAAGTAAAGTTGCGCCCAAGTCATGAAAATATATTGTAATTTGAGATACAATGTTTACACATCAAACCAAGCAGTGTGGTAGCACCCACGCCTGTAACTTCTGCCATTAAGTGTTTACTTAATATTTGTTGAAGACACAAGAAATGTGGAAAAATGATGAAATGGGACATTTAACCACCTGAATTCTAGCAGATTCACTGCAATCTGGACCCCAATGTGGCAGGCAACTTGCAGTCCTGCATTGAATTGGCCAGAAATGTAGAATGTACTGTACTGTTGGAGACTACTCAATTCTATAATATACAGTAGGCAAGCAATTAAAGGCCATTCATGTATTATTATAATTGATAATGACGAAGAACTAGATGCAAAATATATTTTAATGAATAGATTCAGTCTTGACAGTAAACTTATAATCAAATAGTTAAAACAGCACTGAACATTTTTGCCAAGAGACTGGGGACAACAGAGCACAAAATAAATGAAATAAAGGTGTGTTTTATCTCCTTATGGCAGGCGGTAGCATAGCTCTCTGTTTCTTCTGTTGTCTCTTGCGTGCCACATTGATGTCCAAAGCTCAAAAACCCAATGTCTCACCCATAGCAACTCCACCACCTTGCTTAGTTTCAGTGCAGGTAATTGGTCTCCAAAGCACACCGAAACATGGCCCAATTAGGTCTAAATATAAAGTGTTTTTTTTTCTTTTTTTTTCATTCCATCTCGTTTAACTGCATGTGTACATGATCAAATCAGTTATTGGCATGAGCACAGCACAATGAAGATTTTGGTAGGCTTTAGTCTCTGCAAAAATAAACCAGCCACTATCTGTTTGTATAAAAGTTGCACAAAAAGCCTTCTGTTGGTACCCTATTCAAACAAATATTTTACCTTCCTTCCCTGAAAGTAGAACTAACTTTTCTTATCTTTCTTATCAATCTCTATTTAAAGGGATGCTGTCTTACAAAACACATCAGTGAATAGAGCTGCTCCAGCAGAATCCTGCTTTTTTGCGGTTTTCAAAAGAGCAAACAGATTTTTTTTTTATATTTGATTTTAAAAATTGCAATGGGGCTGAACATGTTCTTAGCTCCCCAGGTTCCTCCAGCCATGTACTCTGATAAACTTCTGTCAATCTTAACTGCTGCACTACAAGTTTGAGTGATATCACCCCTCCCCCCCCCCGACATTCCATCAACAGAACAATGGGAAGGTAACCGCTCCCTGACATCTGCATTGCTAAAATACTCCCCTGTCCCACCTAATGGTAAATATTGATAAGTTTGACCACGTCTTCTCCAGCTTCACTGCGTAGAAGAAACAATAGCTTATCTGATATCAGTTCTACTGTGAAATGCTTTCTGAAAGCATAGGGTTAGGCACAATGACCTGAGATACGTAGCTGTCTATACACAAAAATGACAATAACAACAAAATACATTTATTGGCTCTAGAATACAATTTTAAATGGTAGAATGAATTATTTGCAATCATGACAGAATCCCTTTATAGTCCAACCACACACAGGGGCAAAAACGGTGGATATATCATTTTTAGAAGTAAATAGATTTTTTCCAAAAAGAAGCAATGTACACCCATGTTCAAAATAAGAAAAATAAACAGAACTTGCACTAAAAATGTGTTCTGCCTTTTCTTTATCATTAGATGACATCCATAATAGTATCTGTTACAAATGGCAAAGCTTGTGATTTCACTTTTATCCTTACTAATTCTTCAACCCCAGATATCAGGAGAGAAAAGGGCCCTGTATAATACCCCACATTTCGCCAGTTGCTCAAGCTCACCAATAAGGAGCAGTTACTCCCACAATTCATCTGAAGAACCAAGAAGGTCAGTTACATACCACATGTGGTCTTAGTTACACGCATTGCACCTTCCCACTCTTTTAATCTGAGTTCCCAATGGTGTAGATAAAACGTAACTTTTACTAATAACCGCCTAAAATTGATATGAAACAAAAATAGTGTATATTGCATATGTTAAAAACAAGGTTAGGTGAGGAAGCTGGATAGACTTGAAGTCAACAGCTAATAAACGGTTTTGGAAAATCGAGATAGTAATATGGGTTTTTAGTCACAGTGGTAGCTGTTTCCCCACATCTATCTCAACTATAGTGGAGTACTGGTGACCCAAATTATGTGAGCGGAACGAATGGTATTATGGGTCAGATTGGTACCTTAGATTGTACCCAGTGTGGTTGAATTGAACCTGAGTCTCGCAACATGCACCTCTCCCTTACAAGATGCCAATGCTTAGGTACATGCACATATGGATATGGTTGACATTAACATCAATTCAGGTAAGGTTGCAGCGATGAAGGATTGTCGTGCCCTGACGAATCTTATACTCCCTCCCACACCGTCCTTCATAACCATCCCCTGTCTCAATGTTATCAGAGGAGGAGTGAACCTTCCGGTATCGAGTGCGCTACCCGTTTCCTCCCGCACCACCCTTCCTTTACGGTTGGCCCAAGAAACTGAGCACAGGTATCCGACTAGCGGAACGCATTAAGCCCATATCGGTGTAACGTAGCACCACAAACCACCCCTCCGCCCATTCACCAGTCTCACCCAAATCCCTGTCCCTCCCTAACAGTTTAAAAATATTTTTAGAAGCGCCTAAAAATATTTTTAAACTGTTAGGCAGAGACAGGGAATTGGGTGAGACTGGTGAATGGGCGGAAGGGTGGAAGGTGGTTCGCAGAAATTCCCAGGCCATATTTTTTGTTAGTTCTTTGCCATACTGTTGATCCCTTCTCTTTTTCATTTTTTTTTGCTAAATTCTGGTCTTTTTGCTGTTCCTTTGTTCCTTTTCTGGTTTGCCTGGAGCTTTCTACTAATTCTGGTCTAAACCTCTTCCTTGTCCCTGATGCCTGATCATTCATATTTTTTGTGTCCATCTGTCTGTCTAGCAGGATTCCTCAGACCCGTGGTCTAGCTGACTCTGTACCTTAAATATTACGGGAGCAAAACATTCTCACTAGCCTGAGAATTTTGTGTGCCTCCGAGGTGTGAGTTTTCATATGTGACACATTATTTTAATGTCCTTTTACTGCTCTGGAAAAATAGCAGATCAGAGAGCACCATTGTCCTGACCCTCCACAGCTAAAGAACTTCCATCAACTGCTGTTCTACCTCCTACCAAGAGGCAAAAGCTTATACATGGGTTTCTGAGTGTGCTCAGCCGTATCCTTTACATGATCAACAGTAGGTATATAATGGTAGGTATATAATGATTAATATTGAGGTGAACTTCATGTAATAGCTTTTCTACACCAGACAGCAGCATAAGCTATAAAGTGCAAATGAAAATGCACTTTCCAATAAAGAAACCAAAAATTACTTTAGGTTCCAAGCCCACTCCAGGAAGTGGTTGTGTTTTTCTTTTTTTGGTGAGTGTTTTGTAGCCCTTTAAATAACATTAGGCCTGTTATACATTATACTGGTGGAACGTCAGAATGAATTGCTTACTATCCCTTTAGTTTCCTACATGATTATGCCCTTCCTTTGGGAATACAGTGCCATTGCCTCATTAGAGATCTTACAGATCAACCACAACAGAACTACACAACAGCTCTGCAATGCTGTACTGTGTGTTGCTTCAGAAGGCGCTTAGGGGCCTGTGGTTCTTGTTTTCCATGATCACCAAGGGGTCCCCACATTCACAATAGAGTTCTCAAGTTAACCTTAATGCAACTTATTTATCATAGTTTATATTTTTTTTAAAAAAAGTCAACTAAGGTGCTTTACAGAGAGGACGATGTATGTTCCACAGCATATTGGTATTGGTACATTAGAGGTGGCATATCATTTCCATTAAATTTGTGTAAAATTCAATGGGGTCTATACAATGGGGTAACTATAGTGGAAGCAGTGTGGCGGTTTTGTTGCAGAGGGCACCGAGTGTCTTTGTTACTCCATACATTACAGGGCAATATATACTGTATTATAATACAGATATGGAATCCATTATCCAGAAAGCTCCACATTATGGTAAGGCCATCTCCCATAGAGTTCATTTTGATCAAATAATTGAAAATTTTAAAAATTACGTATTTTTCTCTGTAATAAAAAAACATTGTACTAAAAAATACATTGTACTTGATCCAAGCTAAAAATACAATTGGGTTTATTTAACGTTTAAATGATTTTCTAGTAGACTTAAGTTATGAAGATTTAAAATAGAAAGATAAAAAGATAACAGATCCCATACCTGTAATCTTATTAATACAGATATAAGTTATAAAACCATAGATATATGATTATAAAAGCCACTTGATGGAATTTAATTATTTATTGTAAAAAAAGATCTATTAAAAAATCATATGTAACAGAAAATTATCAGCTAATAAAATAAACATTTTGGTCTATCATATAAATCCTTTAATCTTTGTAAGGAAACTGAGAAATCTTTTTAACCTTCCGTTGAAGGCAAATGAAATTCATTCATTTCTTCTGAAAAACCCCACCTTGCACAGACTAGCCTCCTAAACCGGTCTGACAGGGTGAGTTCCGTATCAGGCAGCAAAACGTTGAAAGGGGAGAACAAAGCGGGGGCGTAGAGTCCGTTGAGGGCAAATCGGTGACATCAGTTCCTGATTCACATAATGCCATAAAGAGAACGTGACAAGTTACGTAATTGAACCAGGTGTCTGTGTGAATTGTAACCTGAGAGTCCACACTCTCTAACATACACTGTGTGAATGGCGTAATCGCTAATGTACAGAACATTGTGGCTGCTAAACCCAAACAGGACAGTCATTTTATGGTGACTGGAAACCTACAAAGAGCTGTTTTATAGAAATATATGTCAGAACATTGGTGCACAGCCCTGTCTCATTTTTGCTGCAAAATGTGTGCAATAATATTTTAAATAGTAAAGGATCTCAAATTAAAATGTTTGGGGCTCAAATATGAAGGGTCATGATAATTAGAGATGGGTGAATTTGTCCCGTTTCGCTTCGCCATGAATTTCTCAAATTTCCCGCTGCTGAAAACTGGTGAAAAATTTGTGAAACATCGATTTTGATGGCGACAACAATTCGCCGGCGTCAAAATGGGCGCGAATTTTCACTGCAAATTCACGAATTTATTTGCTGGCGAATTCGCACCTGGCGGATAAATTGGCCCTCACTAATGATAATGTCAGGCATGCGAATGTTCACACACACACACACACACACATTCTGTGTCTGTGTGCTGTAAGCTGTTACTTAGGAACCAGCTGTTGTGATCTCAGTGCAGCAGGAAGTGACACAGCAGCTAGTCAGTGGCTGGCAGGAAGAGGAAGTCACAGCTTCTGGACAGGGCCGGATTTACATAGCAGCAGGGCCGCCATTAGAAATCACGGGGCCCCGTACAACAAAATTTGTGGGGCCCCCTGGGCCCCGCCCACACTGATGACCAAGCTCCACCCCATATCCCGCCCACTCCACATCGCAGTTAAAAGACCACACAGACATCAGCGCTAAAAAAGTAAACCCCCCCACACACAAGTTGTAAAAAGCTATTGATGGTCAGGGCCCCCTTATAAAAAATTGGGGCCCCAAAAAAAAATAATTAAAAAAAAAAAAACATTGGTGGCAGGGGCCCCCTTATAAGTTAAAAACAAATTGGGGCCCCAAAAAAAAATTTGAAAAAAAAATAATTTTTTTTGAAAAAAAAAACTGGTGGCAGGGGCCCCCTTACAAGTTAAAAAAAATTGGGGCCGTCAAAAAAAAACCCCAAAAAAACCAATGGTGGCAAGGGGCCCCTTACGAGTTAAAAAAAAAAATTGGGGCCCCAAAAATTTTTTTTTAAAAAAAAGATTGGTGGCAGGGGCCTATAGAATATTAAAATAATACATTGGTGGCCAGGGGATTAAAAAAAAAAAACACACAAATTCAATTCAGTAGAATTGAACTCATGGCTTCAGTACTTCAACTTCGCCTCCTTTCATTACTTCGGGTCTTTTCACCGCTTCAGGACTTCAATTTCGGCTGTTTTCGTGACTTCGGGTCTTTGCGCTGCTTCAGGACTTCGGCTTCGGCTATTTTCGTGACTTCGGGTCTTTTCGGCGCTTCGGGACTTCGGCTTTTTCCGTGACTTCGGGTCTTTTCGGCGCATCGGCTTCGGCTTTTCGGCACTTCCGCATTCGGCAACGCAAGAGGCAAGACGTATGGCTCGGGCGCTCGTAAGGGGGGCCCGGATCTTCAAAAAATGCAGCGCTGCCGGGCCCCCCTTCATGCCCGGGCCCGGTACGATTGTCCCCCCTGTCCCCCCCTGATAGCGGCCCTGCATAGCAGGCACCCCTAGGCGCACAGTCATTTGTCACCCTGTCCCTTCCCTTTTATTCAATCAATCTGGACCAGAGAAATGACGTACAGGAAATTTTTAAAGACTATCATATCTCCTGTGCCTCCCCAGTGTTTCTGAACCAATGTGGGTGTGGTTTGGCATCATGCCCCCTAAAATCCTGCTGCCCTAGGCCCAGGCCTTGGTGGCCTCTCCACAAATCCGGGCCTGGCAGAGTGAACAGAGAAAGAGACAAGAGAGCTGCTGATGGGCCTATAGAGCTGAGAGGCTCCACCAAAAGCAGACATTTGGATTGGGCTGGCACAGAGAAGCATAGAGAAGCCAGATACTGTGCCTGGAGGGACAGAGAGTGTGAAAAGAATCCAGACTGGAAGCACAATCAGCAGGAGATTCCTATCTGAGCATCCCAAAGGGCTGGTAGTCGCACTGTATGTCTGAATGTGCTGGACTTGTCTGAAGACAACTCTGTAAAGTATCCGAAGAGGATTTGGAGTGAGTATCCTGTTTAAAGGGACAGTACCCTAAAGAAGCATTTGAAGATACAGAGACTGTTTTGCATTAAAGGGCTTTGCCTTCTTTAGTTAGCCAGATAGTTAGCACAAGCAAGTTAGTTAGCGAGGCCCTATTGACACCCGTTAGGAGTGCTGGATGTACTAGTTGCCCATTTATTTTATATAAACATTTATTCAGTTTAACCAATACTGTGTGTTTATGAAACCAGGGTAGTGGCTTACCCTGGCAGTCTAGTGGCTGGCGGGGACACTCGCCATGTGCCTCCATTCTGACTCCAGCGCTAGTTTTTCTATGGCGCGCAAGGCGCGCACTTCTGGGTTTTACATGCCGGCATGATGATGTCATCGCACTTGGCGCGAAATTCAAAAGGTATGGTCTAACTTGCTTAGTTCCTGGGTGCTATTTCCATGTGAATCTTTTGTGTATCCTGGTTTTGACCCTTGCCTGCTTGCCTGACTATTCTGAACTCTGTAATCCTGACCCTAGCCTGCCTGACTATTCTGAACTCTCCAATCCTGATCCTTGCCTGACCTTGCTTGAACTTAGCCTATACTGACCCAGCCTGTCTAACCACACCATGCCATTGGTTCCTCCTGAGTTGTGTGGCCTTCCATCCAAAATCCTTGGTAAACAATCCTCCTGAATTGAAAGGCGGCTGCTACAGAAAGCGGAGCCAAGACCAGGGAGCCTAGCACTTGTTCTGGATTTAGGGTGCCGATCATGACAGTACCACGGGCCAATGAGAAGGAAGAAAATAGAAGAAGGTCCTGCTACTGCTATTCCTCAGACCATTGAGCTGCTTCATTCGGCCCTCCACCTGCGCCTAGAGGAACAAGAGGGGAAATAGGACTACATAATTCAAGGTCTGCATTCTCTCTCCAAAATGGTTTTTAAAAATTAGTGGTGAGCACAACTTTCCCTTGTTATATATATATATATATATACAGGTATATATATATATATATATATATATATATATATATATATATATATATATATATATATATATATATATATATATATATATATATATATATATAATGAATGTAATTAACAAAAATGTATGTGTATGTGTCCCATATCCAGAAACCTGTTATCCAGAAAGCTTTGAATTTCAGGATGGGCATCTCCCATTTAAAGCAAATCACTTTAATTTTAAAAATTATTTAATTTTTTTCTGTGATAATACAGTAAAACAGTGCCTTGACCTTGATGATAACTAAGCTGCATGAATTCATATCAGTGGCAAAACAATCCTATTGGGTTTATTTAATGTGTTTATTTACCTTACTTAAGGTTCAGTGATCCAAATAACAAATTATAATGGGCTTTTACACCTAAAAGAAGGCACAAAGCTGAAATGTATAGGCCCTCACATTAGTTATCATGCAGGAGAGCAAATACTTTATTGGTTAAAACTGCATTCTCTGGTGATTCTTCCTAAGATATATTTTGTATGTAGAAAACATAACCCACAACATCATAATATTCCCTGACATGTTGAATGTCTGAACTAGCTCTGATACAAAGAGTTGCCATAAATGCATTTGCATTCCTTTTTCCTAAGGGAATACATGAATTATTTAATATAATGTTAGATGTCAACCATTTTTTTGCTTTAGATGGTAAAGAACACTTAGCCACCAAGAAACAAACCATCTTAAAACGCTACATGGCTGTGATCCCAAGCACTGTAACTAACTACCACTTCTGTGTGGGAAAAAAGTAGCCACAGCTTTTATCAAATAATATAAAACCAAACAGAACACGTTTTGCCAACTGCTGAATATGTCAACAGTCAGAAATGAGATTACCCGAGTCTCATTCAGCAAGAAGGACTAAAGCCAAGGGCTTCAGGCCCCCCTAGTGACTTAACTAACCAAGTGTTATGAGATCTATTTTTTAATGAAAAAATCGATCTCATTAGGCTGAGCATACCGTCCGACAACAATCTCAGACCAACGTGCAGTCCACTCACATCTACTTTGCACTCCTTCACCCCTGCAACTCTAGATGAAGTCAGCAAACTTCTAGCCAGCTCAAAACCCACCACCTGCTCTCTTGAACCCATACCCTCTCGCCTTCTCCACCCAATCTCTGATACACTCTCTCCTGCACTTACCCACCTACTCAATCTTTCACTCTCTACTGGTACCTTTCCATCATTATACAAACAAGCACTAATCACTCCTATCCTCAAAAAACCTTCCCTTGATCCCAGCTCTCCCACTAACTATCGACCGGTCTCCCTTCTTCCATTCGCATCCAAATTACTAGAAAGGCTTGTTTACAAACGCCTGATCCAGCATCTCACTCACAATTCCCTCCTCGACCCCTTGCAATCTGGCTTCCGCCCATCACACTCGACTGAAACTGCACTCACCAAAGTAACCAATGATCTTCTATTGGCAAAGTCTAAAGGTCATTATTCCATTCTAATCCTTCTAGATCTCTCTGCAGCCTTTGACACAGTTGACCACACACTCCTCCTTGACATTCTACACTCAGCTGGCATTCGGGACACTGCTCTTTCATGGTTTACATCTTATCTGGTAAAGTTTCCTTCTCTAACTCTACTTCTAATACTTTCCCACTCTCTGTTGGAGTTCCTCAAGGCTCTGTTCTTGGCCCCCTGCTGCTCTCGCTCTATACAACTTCACTAGGAAAACTCATTCAGTAATTTGGACTTCAGTATCACCTTTATGCTGATAACACCCAACTCTACTTGTCTACTCCTGATCTTTCTAATTCTGTCCTTTCCCAAGTCACAGACTGTCTCTCTGCTGTCTCCTCCTGGATGTCACAGCGCCACCTGAAACTGAACCTTTCTAAAACAGAACTCATTATATTTCCTCCAAGATCTTCCCCTGTCCCTCAGATATCACTCACCGTAAAGAACACCACCTTTCATTCCACCACACAGGCACGCTGCCTAGGAGTCATCTTAGACTCTCATCTGTCTTTTTCACCACACATTCAAACACTTGCAAAATCTTGCCGTATTCAAATGCGCAACATTGCTCGAATACGACCCTATCTCAGTTCAGAATCAACTAAAACACTGATTCAGTCTCTCATCATCTCCTGCCTTGATTACTGCAACTTACTCCTCACAGGTATTCCAACAAGTCACCTTTCACAACTCCAATCTGTTCTAAACGCGGCCGCTAGACTCATTCATATAGCTCGCCGCTCAACATCAGCTGCTCCCATATGTATGTTCCTTCACTGGCTTCCAATCTCTTCTACAATCAAATTCAAATTACTTACACTCACATTCAAGGCCCTTAATAATGAAACCCCTCCCTATATTTCATCTCTAATCTCCAAATACACTCCTTCACGAAACCTACGCTCTGCTTCTGATCTTCGCCTCACTTCTCCTCTGGTCACTTCTGCCCATTCTCGTCTACAAGACTTCTCTCGGGCTTCTGCTTTTCTCTGGAACTCTCTGCCACAAGCTGTCAGACTTTCTCCTTCCTTCCAAACTTTCAAGCGCTCCTTAAAGACCCATCTGTTTAAAGAGGCTTATTCAATGTACCTTAATTAATCATTGCTGTATCAAAAATGACAAAGTGTTTATACAATCCTAATGTCTCAATTGTACCCTAAACTTTTAGTTTGTAAACCCTATTGTACTCTGTAATCCTTGTCTGTTATCCACCATTTATTCCCTGTTTGCTATAACTGCAGTAAAGCACTGCGTATCTTGACAGCGCTATATAAATAAATGATGATGATGATGATGAAGTGTAGGCAAAGCTTCTGGCACTGCAAAGAATGACTCCTCGACACAGGAAAATTGGAAGCCACAATTTTTTTAACTTACTTCCATGAAATGTTCTGGCAGTACTTTTGGACCAGTCAATATTTACAAATCACATGGACATAGCGCAATGATCCTATTCACTAATTCAAGTTGGTGGTAATTCCAGAGTTCCCTTAGTCAACAGTCGAAACAGATTTGTGCCCCGTAAATCATGACCTGAGCACTGCAAATGATGCTATTCCCACTATAACAACCTTTGGATGCAGCTGCACTCCATTTGTCAATGTATGTTGCTGGGATTGTGGAAGGAAATGCTGTATTGTGGTTAAAGAAACATGCTGAACTGCATCAGATTGCACTTTCCACACCATGTTTTTGTTAATAAATGAGACCTTATATCTAGGTAATGCAAATCCCCCACTATTAAAGGAATTGTTCCGTGTAAAACTAGATAAATAGATAGCCTGTGAAAAATTAAAAATGTTCCCAATATAATTAGTTAGCCAAAAATGTAATGTATAAAGGCTGGAGTGAGTGGATGTCTAACATAATAACCAGAACTCTACTTCCTGCTTTGCAGCTCTCTTGGTTTCCACCAGGCAGTAACCAATCAGTGACTTGAGAGGGGCCACATGGGACATAACTGTTGCTTTTGAATCTGAGCTGGATACTGAGGATCAATTTTAAACTCACTGAACAGTTATGTCCCATGTGGCCCCTTCAAGTCGTTGACTAACTCAGTGTTAGAGAGCTAAAAAGCAGGAAGTAGTGTTCTGGCTATTATGTTAGACATCCAGTCACTTCAGCATTTATACATTACATTTTTGGCTAACTAACTATATTAGAAACATTTCTTATTTTGCACAGCCTATCTACAGTATTTACCCAGTTTTTATTTTTACACTGAACTGTTCCTTTAAGACTTGTAGCCTTTTCTATTTGCTGCAGGAATCAATCCTCTTCTTTTTTATTTACATAAGGATGTCTATATTATACTACTACAATGAACTTGCCTGCCACCTTCCAGCCTTTGAAAAGTTTTAAAAAAAATATGGAACACTTTCCTCATGCAGCTGTGTGATTGGAGAATCTAATCCACCAGGTCTATGGGGTGATTGTATATCTAATTGCATATAATATATGGAATTTTTTTTTGTCTTTTTTTAGTGGTGCAGCCCCCCCCCCTTTAGAAGCAATAGAGGCAAGGGTGGGCATGATGGGGCAGAGCACCCCTGATAAGAAGTCAGAGCATTATAGAATAATACCTATAATTATTTAAACATAGTGATTGTTCCCCTAAAATGCGCCTCTTATACGAAGCAAAATTCTAAACTGTTCCTACAGTCTCAAGAAAAGTTTTTTAGTATATTGAAGTCGGTATGAGTCTAGATGGAGCCTTGCCTATGATTTATATAGAGAAAAAACAGGACATTATCATAGTTTGGCCTGCATTCTGCAGACTACGATTGCTAGCTACAATTAAATTGAATAACTACAACTCTCTTCTCCATCAAAGATTCACCTTAGACACATTAATAGAGTATAAGGAGCCATTTATCTTCATTGAATCTTATCTACCCTTTAGCTGCACTGATTGCAAGTTTGGCCAGAATCCCCTGCAAAGACGATACAACCTGAATGAACTCACTTGCTCTGCATTTTTTTGTGTCTTCGGTAAACACAGAGACTTTGCTCTTAATGGTCTATTCCATTCCAAGTCATTAATGAACAGCCTAAAATAGGAGTGGCCCTATTGAAAGCCTTGCTCCAGGTTTAGGATGTACCATCAACAATGAATCTCTGTGTGTGATCTTTCAGCAAGTTCTATACAAATAAAGTGTCTAAGACTGACAGACCTTAGTTTAAACAGCAAGTTGACGTGGCAGTGCAGGAAAAGCCTGATATACTGTACTTATATATAGTTCTGTGAAGCTGAACTTTGCATTACATTCATTATATTGGACTGTACCGTAGATAACATTTAACTTCTTCCTGCAGACTCAATGTGGTGTAATAAAATGGGACTAAAGTATTTGCTCTTTTAATCTTTTTACTAGAATCCTGCAACTTGTATTTTTGCCTTGTAAAGTTTCATAGTTTTCATTGTACAGGACAAGAATGAGGAAATTGAATAAGTAATTATATTTTTTGCACGTACTAGTGAAAGCTGATAGTGTCAGTATTCATAGAGATAATATCATCTTTTTCAAACAGAAACTATTTCTTCTGTATGGAAACAACTGAACCATCCAACTCAATAGAATTCTTTCATTCCAGTACAATTTATTTTGCTTATCAGGATCCCTCGGCACTCTGCGGAACCGGCAGTATACTAATGCACACACCAAAGCTTAGCAGAGCAGTAAAATGCACATGGTAGGAACTTAAACTGAAAGTTCCTAAAATGTAAATTTTGAAAACCACCGGGGGGGAAAGTCTGTTATGAACAATGAACTTTAGGGGCCTATATGGATTTAAGTAGGATTTAAAAACTTTGCACTAGCCCAAACCAACCAATAAGATATTAATAGGTGACTAATAAGGTTAACTGCTGATTGTTGCTTGGGAATACTAGACCGGGTGCAAACTTTGGGACTTTTACAAAGTTGCCCTAATCTGCTCCTTGATTAATTTACAATTGCTATATGCAGCAGCATTTATGGGTGTAATTGCCGTGCTTGAAGTGCATGCACTTAATTGTAGCCATCTGTACTTGTGCATATCCAGAATCCCGGACATAAACCACGAGAGGTAGCTTCATTTTTTACCAGAAAGTAGAGGCAGATACATGAGCGCCACTTCAAATTAGAACCTTGTAATTTTTTTTGCATTTCATAAAGGAGCTATCTGCTACCAGCCTGAATCCATTTCCCACAATATCTCACATGCCTTTTTCACGTGTCTGTTAATTATCTGTCTTGTGTTATCCTTTAAAATGTAAAAGCTGTATGGTTTGTCATAGAGGGCTCTCACAATTTGTTTGTTTGGTACAAGAGAAAGAATGTATGAACTCGGAAAAATGTGCACTGTGATTATGTTTAGTCTGCTTTAGACAAACATAAGCAGGGCTCGGTATTTAGTTACTGTATGTTATAATGCATCATTGTGTGGATATGGATAGATGATATGTGGTATATACAGTAGATAGATAGCTCTTCGATATAGTTTGGTAAATGCCACTTTTTCCTTTCTGCCTTTTTAGCTGAGTCATCCACAAGTGTTCAAGTATTGAGCAAGGGAAGGGAACCATAAAACTACCATCACTCTGATGGTGACAGTAATTGCAGGGTTTCCACAGCAAATGTCAATAGGCACAGTACCCTTGCACAGAAGGAATCACATACTAATGCTGTTTTAACCTCACATACCACAAGTGACACATATTAACCACACCTTGCACCTGATTCGCCAACATACACCTGTGAAATTCTCCACTCAAGTTTTTAGTTTCATAACTGGGGCACTGTTACTAATGCAAATTTATCCCACCCCATTTATGATGTGCATCCCCCTGACTGCCAGTCCATTCTCCCCTTCCAGCTTTTAGTAATGAGTTCATAAACACAAAATTAGTCTTGCAGATTAAACGATTAATCTGCTCAAGAACCTTGGGAGGAAATAAGGCAAAAAGAACATAAATAAACAGCTAAATGTGAGGGAATATTAAAAATAAAGGCCCATTAAAATGATGGATCAGGGACACAAGTAGAGCCAGATTTCACAATCTTTGCTTTGACATCACACTTCATACAAAGATACGTCATGGCATAACATCCATTGACGTCAATGCAAGGGAAACATCTATGTTATCTCCTGTAGACCAGACAAAAAATCAAAGCCTTACATGATTTTTGCATCAAAAGAAGAGGAAAGCATTTAAAGTCAAAGGGGACAGAAACTATAGAAAAATAATGTAAATACTATAATGAGTTGTAAAGCAGCAATTAGGAAGGCAAAGACAGAAAATGAGGAACTGAATGTGGCACATGCTAAGACTAAACCCAAAAAAGTACATTCATTGTAAAAATATGCAGAATAGCTCCCCTAAATAATGAAAATAATTTGGTAATATAGAAAGGTGCTAAATCAGTTCCTTTCCTTGGTGTATACAATAGAGAACCACTGGATAGGGGCACAGATTGCTCAGCTGAAACAAGTCAGTAGCTCTCACTGGATATGGTACATTCATGTTTACTCAAAGTAATGGTGAACAAAGCAACAGGGCATGATAGAACACACCCCTGGGTACTTAGTTTTAGCCAGGTCTCTGTTTTCTGATTCTTTCAGATGCATGGTACCTATGGATTTAAGAAAATCTGATTTAAAAAAGGGATTACAATCTCACCCTGGTAATTATAGGTTTGTGTGTTTGACATCTGTTGTGGGCAAATTATTTGAAAAAGAGAACACATTCAAGGTTTTGTTCTGGAGAATAGCATTATGGATATCAATTAACATCACTTCAAAAAGAATTGGTCATGTCAGATAAATGAGATTGCTTTTTATAGTAGTAAGCTAAGTAAGACGTTGGATAGTGGGTTTTGTACCAGAGGATTGGTCAATGGTACATTCTCTACTTAAAGTAAGATTTTTTTTTATTAGGGTTCTGTAGGGTTCTGTGTTGGGTCCACTTTTATTTAATTTGTTCATTAATGACTTAGGGGAGGGCATTTTATGTAATTTCAGTGTTTGCAGATGACACAAGCTATGGCATTCAGATCAGATGGAATTCAATGTTAATAAATGTACGGCCATGCACCTGGGATATAAACATTTGCAAGTCACCTTTAATGGGACTGTAGAATTACGTCTTAAGTCTGTTGGTATCTGAAGTGACTCATTCTAATATTATCATATTTGGCAGTAAGCAGGCTCTCTTGTGTGTGATTGGAACATAACTTTTTTCTGGGTCAAATTTCCATTTTTGTGGGGTGCATTTTTTATTCAATCCTGTAATAATTTTATCAGGGATCCAGAGTAGAAATGACCACAGTAGTCACAAAGCCCTGAGGAATATCTTTATAACTGCTGGACACATCCATTTTGTATTTGTTTGGTTTAGTTGTCAATACTAAATAAAAATTGCAGGAAATGAAGAATTGTGTTTATCATGTTTTCTCTTAATTATCAGCATTTGGCCTTTTTTTTATAGGGAAAGGTTTATTCGGGACAAGATAAAAATCCAGTATGGTTAGTAACAAAAAGAACAAGCTGTATGCTGGGAAGGGCTCCTTTACAGAAAGCACAGACAGACTTTCTACAGTGTAAATAAATAGGGAAATAGATATTAGTAATACGTTCTTTACTTATATATCTATGTGGAACACATGCTTTTCTCAGCTCTTTGTACTCACTGTACTCCAGGCAAACACCATTGTTCTGTCCATAGCACAGTGAAACAATATACAATCTGCTGTTATATTTCTTTGTCTGTAGAGCAAGTAGAACACAATGAAGTCTGTAAGTCATGATACTAATAACCGTAGCTTATAGTGAAGACAAAGCCAAAATAAATGCTGCCCTTATGAGAAGTGGTTGGAGAAGAGAGTGTGTTGAAATAGTCTCAAAATTGTAATTTCCTATACACAGTATAAACCTTTTTAAACAGTAGAGTATTGCCTTCCAATGAATATGTTGGCAATGCCATGAAAAATATCCCCCCCACCGGTGCATTCAAATAAATGATTAATAGCTTGCACACAGAACTATAATCTTGATATTGGCCAGTTTGTTGCAAACCCTAAATTTCACTCTTTTTCCTTATAAAACCCTTCCAACAACTGAAAGTCATACTTACTTTATCCTTCAAATGCCCAAATTATTCGCAATGAGTTCACATTGGAAACAGAATAAACAATTTCCATTAGCAGTATTCTACAGACAGTGGCAGATGAATGTAGAGGCTCCCCTAGGCTATAGTGATGGGTGAATTTATTCGCCAGGCGCAAATACGCGGCATATTTGCGCGATTCGCCGCCAGCAAATAAATTCGCAAAATGCCTGCAAAAATTCGCGTCAAAAACGGCCGCCGCGTCAAAAAAACGGGGGCCGGCGTCAAAAACGGGTGCCGGCATCAAAAACGAGATGCCGGTGCCGTTTTGCTAATTTTTCGCCATTTGCGAAATTCGCAAATTTTTCGGCGAAGCGAAACGGCGCAAATTCGCCCATCACTACTAGGCTATAGCCTAGGGGCCAAGTGTGATCTTTGGCCCATGTAGGTTTTTTTCAATACCTGGATCAACTTGTTACTTAAAGCTATTTTCAACAACCGTATCTCCTCCCTTGCTAAAAAGCCATCCAACCCCTTCTTGAAGCTATCTAATGTATCACCCAGTATGACTGATTCAGGGAGAGAATTCCACAACTTATTATTAAGATGGAACCTCTTGTTTTCTTATAGGAATCAATGCCATCATGGCTGCTGGAAAGACTGGTAAATAAAGCATTATCATATCCTCCTTAAATACCTCTTATCCATCAAAAACAATCCCAACTGGGTCAGTCTTTCTGAGACTTAGGACTTGTGACAAATTGATTTCAATTTTAATTCTAAAATAATTGCTTTCTCTGCATTGAGATCATGTTAGTGCAGTAGCAGATCTGTTCTAAAAATTCTGATACGTTACAGGCTGAATTTCTATAGGGGACAGTGTTTCTTTAGTTCCACTTCCTAATGTTCCTAATGTGGCACTGGTAACATCAAAGTCTTGTAACCAGTAAGTTTGAAGGAAAATGGCCTCCTACATGCTAAAATAAATATTCATGGTACTAAATTGCACTGACACGCAAATCAGCAATGTCTCTAGGTTAGAGGAAATGCACTTTGGTAGAAGTATATGGCTCTAATACAAATATTGCCTCTAGGCAACACCATAAGCTATTTACAGTATTTGATAGCATGCTCTATGACAACAGTAGACAAAGGTACCAGGCCTTAGAATACAGTACGTAAGTCGGAAACCTATAAAGTGTTCATTCAGGCCATGATAAGGAGACGTTAATGGGCCTAAGGTTGGTTCTTTAGCCCTCAAACTTCCAAATCTTGGGAACCTGATTCTCTATTACCCTGCGACCCACACCTGTTTTATAAATATTTAACGAAAAATTGATTTTTGTGCAGTGATTTTAAACACACAGAGGTGGAGAGTTCAAACCTCTGGATGAACACCTTTTTGTGCTATCAGGTGCTATGCTGGAGGACCCACACATGACACAAGGGTCATGAACATACAAGAAAGGTCTTCCATGGGGCTGAATACATATTTGCAACACATCAATGTGCTGCTGGTACTCATTTTGTTTGTGGTGTGATTTTAAGCATCTTACAGCTAATACAGAATACGAAGTTGAATGGGTCACTTCCCTACACTAGAATCCAAATTGTGCACCAAATTTGAACGGTACCCATACAACACACTTGGTTTTACTGGTGGTAAATCAACTTGGACCTACATCATCAGCTCTCGGGATGTTAGAGAGAAATAAAGGCTGGTTACACCATGCAGTATATGATTACAATAAGATGATAATTGATGTTAAACAGGTCTGTATACTCTTTGTCTTTTTTGTAGTCTCCCAGACAAATCCTAGTGACAGATGTATGAGCTATTTTGGCCATAATTGCTTTAAAGTCAGATCCTAACCCCTGGAAACAAATAAGGCAGAACTACTGGGGCATAGTGTGATAGATCTGTTCATATGTAATTTGCTCAAATAATGGGATGGTTAAATAACAAGGTTGTTTAAACTGCAACCCCAAAGCCTGGTTCACATGAGGAATGCTAACATGTCTTATTTCAGGTTGGCTGAAAAATCATCCAATTCCTATTGAGGGACATAGATTAGAGGAATTTTCTATTTTGAGAGAATGCATCCAATATGATCATTTCAGATTTTGATAATGTCCAAGCCTCGCAAACCATATGTACAATAAGACATACAACTTATTTTCTGCCATTTCATTTATGGGGATTTACCGTTGAAAATGCATTTACAACACAACCATTTATGAATGCAGTGCAATGACACTAAGGATGCAAATGGTGCAGATGTTGATGCCATTTTTTAAAGGTATTTACATACCAACATGCTCCTTGCACTTCTGTATGAAGCACATACCTACGTCCTACATCCCTGGATCCCTAAATGTGTCGTTATTCCAGGGTTCTGCATTTTCTGAACGTTTTCCTGAGCAAATTCGTTTTTTAAGACTAGAAGCCATTAGCTGAGACCTCCACAGGACAATATGCACAATAATAAAAACAATGCCATGGTTCAGTATGCGCAATAATGAGAAGCATGGCAAGGGCCAGAATACACAATAATGAGTTTGCAATTTCTATAATTTTAAAATTGTGTTAAAAATGGGTCATCCGTGGTTCCAGCGTGCAGGAAAAGAATAAGAAGATAAAGTGTAGACAAATACAAGAATCCTTTGCACTCAACCCATTATCAATATATTTAAGACATTGAGACATTTTGTGCATACTGCTACTAAAAAATGTCTTACCGTTAAAACAAAGTCAAAGTCATCCCATATCTGGCCAGTCCTACGCTCAATTTTCATCTGATTCATTAAGAATTCAATTGCTTCATTATACATTTTACAAAGGGATTAAGTTTTACCTGCAACTTACTTGTTGCTTTCAAAGTAAAACTCCCAAACTTGGCTGCCCTTTTATTAGACACACCAGTGGGATCACTGTGTAAAATGTATAATGAAGCAATAGAATTCTTAATGAATCAGATGAAAATTGAGCATAGGACTGGCCAGATATGGGATGACTTTGACGTAGTTGGCCAGCTTAAATATATTGCAATATATGGACAAACAATCCCTGTTTTGTTTAAAGGGTAAGGCATTTTTTAGTAGCAGTATGCACAAAATGTCTCTGTCTTAAATATATTGATAATGGGTTGAGTGCAGAGGACTCTTGTAGTTGACTATATGTATTTTGTGGTCACAGCCTCATTGCACCCCCGCCTAATGGTTTTAAAAATGAGTGGTGAGCACAGCTTTCCCTTGTTTGTTATAATAGGGGCAATAATAGGGGCAATAATAGGGGCAAATTTACTAAAGGGTGAAGTGACATCATTTCGGGACTTCGCCGATTTACTAACGGGCGCTGGCGTTAATTCGTTGGTAAAGGAGATAGATTGTAGCGCTACTTCGCAGTCTAACACCAGCCAAATTTTCGCTCTGGCAAGTGGACGTAACTACACAAATTCACTAAGATGCGCATTTTACTGAACGTTACCTCTTGCCCCAGACTTGCCTTTGCCACCTCAGACCACAATAGAATAGAGTAGATAGGAGTTCCTCAAAAAAAAAAATGTGAACATTTTTTTTCAGGGTGATAGTAAATTTATTTTAGGGTACCCGGCTTCCCCCCTACATTTCCTAACATATGGCACATAAACTACACACTGGGCACATGCGTAGGGAAATATAACAACTTTATTTTATTTTATTTAGCTTCCCTGGGCTCATGTGTAGTGTAATGTATTGGCTGCAACATATACGTCCATTGAAATGTAACTTCCTGCCATATGCAAATTAGCCAACGCTAGAGCAACTTCGCTTTGTTTGCCGAATTAACGCTAGCGAAACTTCGTCATCGTTCGGTGCCCTGGACGCAACTTTGCATTTTAGCGAATTAGCATTGTCCTGACTAATTTTCGCCTGGCGAAGTGTGGTCGATGTGAGCGAAGCCTTCCCTGGCGAATTTCCGGAGGTTAGTGAATTTCCTGGTTATACGGGGCTGCTTTTAGGTCACTTCTACTGTACTTCCCTTTCAGTTAATGATCACAGTATTTTCTAGCCTGGTCCGTTTATTTTCTTCTTGTTTTCTGATTCCCGTTCACCTGCTACAGTGCCAGTGTCCCAGAGGAATCCTGGTAATTGGAGACTAATTAATCCTTTTCATCCTGTGAGTTTGAAGATGAGAAAAAGTTTGCCCTGGGGAACTCCGATATGCTTCAGTGCATTAGAATAGGCCTGCCTCCTTCACTTATCAGAGTCATTTTATTATTCTCGTATTATCTGTGATGATTCATTTCTTATTAGTATCAACACAGGCACATGTTGGAATTCATAAACTGTAGGAATAAATTAAGGAAATATAGAGGGGTGAATGCACTTCGTTGCTGTTAGAAAACATAATTACTAGACTTAATGCTTATACCAGTGTGAGTCAACATGACGAGAATAAAAATGTTTTCTCTCTGTTTTTCCATATATCACATACGCATTTTACTTAAACACATATCCTGTTGTTTATTTTGAATTTCTCTATAGATTTGCATGTATACACATCACCATCATTTTTGTAAATGTTTCATAACTAAGAATAGAAACAGCACCTATAATGACCCTATACGTAGATGATGCTAATGTCTTGTTGTATACACAGGCTGCTTGAACAGAGGCAAGCAATAAAACAACTTCCAAAAAGGCTAATTTAAATGGGATCTGTCACCCTAAGAAATTATTCCAAAGCCTATTTTGTGATATTCGTCAAGTAAAATAAACTTTGCTTAAGCTATATACATTTTTTCAATCTTGTTTTTTTAAGTCTTGGGTTTCACAATTACATGAAGCAGTCAGGTGCCATTTTGTGGACACTGTTATTAAGGCCAGCTTTGCATCATGACGAAATCTTGTTTATGCACCACAATGGGGGACCTGATGCCCATGCAGTGACATCTAGGAGGTGCAGCATGGAAAGGGAAAGTAATTGCTTGCCCCAACTCTATGGTATAGTGGATGGACAGGTAATACAAGTATAAATACAAGGGCCATCCTGGCCCCTCCGCCACCTGAAGCAGCAGCAGTTGCTGCCGCCCCCTCCCCCGTGCTCTTACCTTATTGTGTCTGAGGGGGTCCAGGGGGTCCACAAGGAGCGGCAGAGAGGGACAGTACGCTAGCGCAGAGAGCCTAACTGTGCTCTCTGAGCTATATATATATATATATATAGTTAGAGTATTTAACAATACATTATGTGGCCAACATGCTATATCCCGAGGACTTAATCATACCACTTATGTGGTTCTCACGGAGTGGCATTGACTTTGAATTTGCAAAAGGGGGTGATCACATCCCTCATAGTGACATCATGCCGCTTTTCCCGCCACAGAGGGTTTATCTGTGTGTCTGTGTTTGAATTTGTCACTTTGAAAAAGGCCAAAACGTCAGTATCGCCTCAATAAAAATTATTTAATGTTTAAGCCCTGAGTGTGCAGCATATTTTGAACTTTTTACATTTTGTCAGACACGATCCTGCACCCAGGCCACCATACGATTTACATAGACGCGAGTGCCTGCTTCAGTTCAGAATGTCTCTCTCTCTCTCTCTCTCTCTCTCTCTCTCTCTCTCTCTCTCTCTCCTCTCTCTCCTCTCTCTCCTCTCTCTCCTCTCTCTCTCTCTCAGAATGTCTCTCTCTCTCTATATATATATATATATGGGATAGGTCCCCTTTAAAAAGTGAAATGAGCATGAATACAGAACTACCTGAGTTCAGCAGAGCTGTATTCATGAGGGGCTTGTTGGGAGTGGTACGTGGATGATGCCCCAGCCAACCCCTTATGATGGTCCCTAGCTTGCACCACATTCAATTACACAAGTTAGAAAGTGCCAAAAGGAGCAATATAGCCCTGAAATGACAGGACAGCCTTCACTCTGCACCTTGCACCAAATTGTTAATCCAAGCAAGGGGCTGAGCACAGCAGTGATTTATAACCCTTTCCAGTAAGGTGCATAACAATAAAGACCCAGCAATAATGTTGAATCCCTAATGGGGTAGTTTACCTTTATGGTAACTTTTAGCATGTTATGGAATGACGAATTCTAAGCAATTTCTTAATTGGTCTTCATTTTTTTTTAAATAATTTTTAAATTATTAGCTTTCATCTACTGAATCTTTTACCTTCAGATGGGGGTCACTGACCCTGGCACCAAATGACTATTCTCTGTAAGGCTACGCTTTTATTGTTATTGTTAGTTTTTATTATTTATCTTTCTATTGAGGTCCTCTCCTATTTATATACCAGTTGCTCATTCAAACAATTCCCTGGTTGCAGAGGTAATTAGCGAATAAATAAATATAGCAAATTTGTTCTGGTGTTACTGTCCTTTAAGGTGCCTGGTGACTATTCTGATTTAGAAAGTGTTGCCTGTGCAACTAAAGAAAGGTTGGATTTTTAACTGTACAAATTACAAAAGAGAACAAGCTTCAGGCGCAGGAAGACTGCAAACAAATATCACACACACATTAACCTGGTTAATCATGGATACAAGACCGTATTATACCAACAGTTGGGGGCAGATTTATCAAAGGTCGAGGTTAATTTTCGAATGAAAAAAATTCTAATTTCAAGCTATTTTTTGTGTACTTTGACTAGGGAATAGTCCAAATTCGATTCAAATTTGAAAAAAAATCGAAAATTAGAATGTCGAAATTTATGTAATGTCACTTTAAAAATTCGACATCGACCATTCGCCATCTAAAACCTGCCAAATTGTTGTTTTAGCCTATGGGGGATTTCCTAGAACCCATTTGGAGTTAATTGGTGGACTTTGAAAAGTTTTTTCTGGGAAAAACTTTGAATCGAATTTGATCAAATTCATTATTCCTTAGATTCGTACGATTCAAATTCGGCCGAATATGGACCTATTCGATTGAAAACTGACCTATTTGACCAAAAAAAACTTTGACTTAATTTCGGTTGGTCTTTTTGAATTCGAATTTCAACGTTTTTTCAATTCAAAACTCGACCTTTGATAAATATACCCCTTGGAGTCAAGGGGGTCATCTATAAAGTTCGCACATCGCATTTTTTTTCTCAAATGGTTGTAACACTAATATATTGCACTGCTCTGCCCGTCTTTCTGGTTTTTGCGAATTCGCATTGTAAGGAAATTTTTGCAAATGGCTCGCAAATGAGTGTTTGAGTGAGTGCGCCCACTGTGCGAGGTTGTTGTGCACGAAAATAGCTTTGACAGTAACTTAAATTCACAATTTGCAAAACTGTTTTGCGAATATTTTCTCCGCCAAGTTGTAGAATAATTCAAACGCAGAGTGTGCACATAAATATTCCCAATTTTTGACATATTTAAAAAGCTCTTAAACATTCGCATTGTGAAAAAAAAATTGCAATGCTGTTTGCACACTCTTATTCAGCTTTACAAATCTAACTATGTGCAGAGCAAATATATTCACTGTGCGAACCAAACTGCACTGCTCTAATTTTATAAATGAGTGTACTTGTAGACGGAAAACAATTAATTTTACCATGGCAGAATGGCAGCTACCGCAAATAAAAAAGACTATATGCCTACAATGACCTTCTCTCAGTGCCACAGCCCTTTATGCCCTGCCCAAAAACTAAATTGTTATCAACACAGCTTAAAAATGGTTAAAGAGTATGCCTGGCCCTTTAATAGGACACTAGATATGTTCAGGTGTGCACACAGTCCTCCTTTTTTTCCTGTCTTATATTTCATCATTTTTTCTCCTGGTTTCCCAGAATAATTTGTTTTGATGCTACTCCCTTCTTCCCCTAGATACGTAATCTCAGAGGAATGAAGTGTTTTGAGCTCTGAGTGTCTAGAGGATAAACCAAACATTTATTCCGCTCTCAAGGGAGCATGATTCAATTCCTAACATAACATATTGCTAAGAGTTTTAGGGCTTGTATAACATCTAACATCTTTGCTTTATATGTGATCCGATACAGTATATACATTCTTCCACTTTGACAAATTTTAAAATTCTATTGATTTTAGAAGCTTACCATCCATAAAGCAATTCAGAATACTAGGCCAAAATATGTTAGGACAATGGCACATGGGAATATTTGCCCCACATGGTACAAAAAGGCCATGAATCTCCCAAAAATGCTTTCCCTCCACAATAATATTAATTGCGCTGGTGGGAAATGATACAAGTCACCATTTTCCTTATACTAAAGGTACCATCACTCTTCCCCTTTAGTGTCGTTTGCTACAAGGACATTTATTCTAACCACCATATGTAATAAAAGGCACTTAGTTTCCCAGTAGCAGTAACCCATAGCAACCAATAAACAGGTGACCAGTAAATCCTACCTGCTGATTGGTTGCTATAGGTTACTGCCACTGGGTAAACTTAGTGTCTTTTATTACATAACCCTCATAGACTTTAACTGCAAAGGCCTTTTACACAACACCAGGCAATGAATCTACTCATTGGCAGAGCACCAGTAATGTAAAGCTCACTTTATGTATGAAAATTTGGTGAAACTATAATTAACAGGCCATGAAAGGCAATGAGGTTCTAAGAAGATTTATATCTGCTTTAATATACTGGGTTGCTGTACCTCTAAACCAGTGATCCCCAACCAGTAGCTCGTGAGCAACATTTTGCTCTCCAACCCCTTGGATGTTGCTCCCAGTGGCCTCAAAGCAGGTGTTTATTTTTGAATCCCAGACTTGGGGGCAAGTTTTGGTTGTATTATTATTATTATATTATTTGTATTATTATTTGGAGCCCCAAGAACATTTTTCATGCTTGTGTTGCTCCCCAACTCCTTTTACTTCTGAATGTTGCTCATGGGTTCAAAAGGTTGGGGATCCCCCCCTGTACAGTGAGGGCTTTATTTATCAAAGTCTGAATTTATCTGACCAAACTAGAATCCACGATTGGACCTTATTTATTATTACATTAAACATTATTTTATCGGATCAGGGAAAAACCCACAAAAGGGATATTTCTGGATATTTTTTTGATTTTTTTCCTAAAATCAGATTTTCAGGCAAAATTCAGACAATAAAAACTTCCAAATAGGATAGAGACCTCTCCCAGTGACTTATATACAACTTCGGCAGGTCTGAATGCCGAATTTTCAGATTTTGACTTTTTCCATCCTCTGGGTTTAATAAACCCAGAAAAATGTGAGTTTTTATAGTTAAAAAAGCTAAAAGTTGGCAAGAGTTTTGGCATTCGGACTTTAAAAAATAACCCCCTTAGAGTGTGCCAATTTTTGCTTGAACCATTGCAATTATCATCTACATTATACTTTCTGTATTATCTCTTATTTTTGCTTCAGTTTTTTGAAGAGTTTGTACAGAAAACTGCACATTCTAGATTCTAAATACAACTTGATGAGGGTGCGTAGGCAGGAATTTGCACACCCGTAGAATGGTATGTTCCAATAACACTGTGGCCTTTTACTCACAATTCACACGAGTAGCACGTTGTAATTATATGAGTTCATTGCAGGGCCCTAAAAACTGACATATTTTGGCTGTGTACAGGCACCTTTAAATTCAATTTGTCTTCTTACCTTATGAAGTTTTGATTATGTTTAGAGGGGCTATTCTTTCTTTTTGACAGAATTGCCTAAAACATTATGGATGCACTGAATCCATCGTTTGGCACAATACCAGAAACTGAACCCAAAGTGTATTTTCTAAAGCAAATTTGAGGAAATATCCTGAGTTGTTCAGTGGTTTACAGTCAGATAGGATTAAGGTTTTAGAAATTATTTAGTTCCATCCTTGTTGGAAGCCTTGGGGGACCTTGCAAAACAACAGTATATGCTTAATTCCTGGTCTGAAAACTGAGATTTTCCAAAATCCATTTCTATTCCTTTTCAGCCCAATCTAAAAATAATAGTGTGGCCACATTAGCTTACACTCACTTGTAGAGGGAGTCCCACGGAAACCCCAAGCATGGAGGGCATTGAAGAAACACTCTGACCAAAATATTGAATCTCTCATAAATGTTTGAATCTCATTTTGCATTCCAGTAGGGTGCATGTCTCAGGCTTAGTTCACTTAACTTTACTGGACTTATTAAATCCAAAAATAAAATGCCATAGGCCAATCATCAGCTCTGCAGTGTCCTGAGAATGTAAATATTGTACTCTATTATCCATGGGTTCATATGCAAAAAAAAAAGCATGAGAAGGTAAACGAACCCAGTGTATTCAAACTACCTCTCATTTAGCAGATGCATCGGATTTCATTACTGAGATCTTAAATCACAATAGTAAGGGATTTTGTGACAGCTTTAAGAGATTAATAATAAGTCATTTTTGCTCCAGCTAAAAACATGCATGTATTGAAATAAACAGCAGGTTCCACCTCTGTAATTAAATCACAACATATGTCGATGTGCCTGAAATACTCTGAGGAATGACCAATCTGTTGCTAAATTCAAAAAAGTGGTAAACTGTATTTATCTGTTTTGGACCAATATATCATTTTGTGTACATTCAGATGCAATTTGAGTATCTAATGTTAACTTTACAATACATAATGCAATAAAATTGGGAGCGTTCAAAGAAAAATGATGTTCTGAATAAAGTCAGAAAACAATGATAAAACTCTGGTGCATTGCTTGCTTCAATGATAGGAAACTGCGACTATAAAAGAACAGAATTATCAGCCAAATCTATATTTTGAGATACATCATAGAACAGGTATTAATGTCTGCCCTTCTGCACCTGCAGGTTCAATAATTCATACCTGCCTGCCCTGCTGAGTAGAATGGCAAGGACATACAAATGAAAAAGTTCATTTTCAATATCAATGGAGAATTTATTTTAATATTGTATAAAATTTTAAATAAATAAAACATCATTCAGTTTTCATTAGTGTGTGAATTATTAGCCTGCCTAATATGCTTCTTTGGAAATACTAACTGGTTGTAGTGGGTCCCTGTCCCAGCAGCCAAAACAACTGTTGGTTTGTAAGGCTACACTCTTGTATTAATATTTCAGTCTGTTATTCAGAATAATTCCTCATTGCTAAGAGGCAGGTAGGAAGCTGGATCTAAGCAACCAGATAGGCACTGAAATACCAACTGGAGAGCAACTGATGAAAACTGAAATCCATTTCTCAAAAGAGCAAACAGATTTTTTTACATTCAATTTTGAAATCTGACATGGGGCTAGACATATTGTCAATTTCCCAGCTGCCCCAAGTCATGTGACTTGTGCTCTGATAAACTTCAATCACTCTTTACTGCTGTACTGCAAGTTGGAGTGATATCACCCCTCCCTTTTTCCCCCCAGCAGCCAAACAAAAGAACAATGGGAAGGTAACCAGATAGCAGCTCCCTAACACAAGATAACAACTGCCTGGTAGATCTAAGAACAGCACTCAATAGTAAAAACCCATGTCCCACTGAGACACATTCAGTTACATTAAGAAGGAAAAACAGCAGCCTGCCAGAAAGCATTTCTCTCCTAAAGTGCAGGCACAAGTCACATGACCAGGGGCAGCTGGGAAATTGACAAAATGTCTAGCCCCATGTCAGATTTAAAAATTGAATATAAAAAAATCTGTTTGCTCTTTTGAGAAATGGATTTCAGTGCAGAATTCTGCTGGAGCAGCACTATTCACTGATTCATTTTGAAAAAAAATTTTTTCCCATGACAGTATCCCTTTAATTAAAAAAAAAACACAAAAACTGAAGACTAGTCGCAAGGGATTTCACTTCAACATCTATGAGCCAGGCCTGTTATTGAAAATTGCCTAGCAAATCTGATACCAAAATGTATCTCATTAACAGTTTATATCCAGACCTGTGAAACTAGTTAAAAATGATCTGGCATCCAGTGCAGTCATTTATTTCACCTTCTCCAATTAAAAACAATAAGCCGCAACACATACCATTCCTTTTATGAGATATGACTTCTTGTTATTTTGAAAGGATTTTTTTTACTCTTTTTTTTTGTAAATCGACATTATGCTTTTTTTTCAAAATAAAGGTCTGTTTCATTTGTGTGGGTGTTCTTGGTTGAATATTAAAACAAGATAATGTCGCTGTGCACATTTGATTACTATTGGGCTGGTGGATTACGAGTTCACAAGATGCTCTTGTACTGGGAGCCAACTCTGAAAAATGTTGCTTCTTCTATATTATAATCTCTATTCTAATAGATTATGTTGTAAAATATTATATTCTCAATTCACACTACAGTCTAATGTGCAATGTACTTCCCATTAATACTTATATGTCATGTTTGCAAGTCTGAGCACATAATATTCCACTGTCCATCTGTTACACCCTATTCTGGCTTGACAGTCAAGCTCATTATCAACCAATTCATCTACAATAGATTTTAAATGAAGCATCCCCCAAAAACTGCAAATAACCTTAACCAGCTGGAAAAGCTCTACCAAATTACCTTTTTATTGTCTTCTTTATTATTTTTACCTTTTATTTTCCATAAAAAAAATCTAGGCCTTATAAACCTAAACTCTAATCTCTACCAATAGAGAACTGGAACTGGGGAACTTATGACTTATATATGAAAAATAAGTCTGTTTTTGAGGAAGCTAAGCCTGTGTAATTCTCCACATACGGGGATGCTCATCCAAAAAGCATAAACAAAGAAAATATAATATCTGAATCAGAAGTGACTGCAGACAAAAAAAAAGGAATAAGCAAATACTGTACATTACATGAAGCTATTCTGTTGACACAAACTAGTTAACTTTTAGTATGTTATACAGTGTCGGACTGGCCCACAGGGATACCAGGAAAACTCCCGGTGGGCCAAGGTGTCAGTGGGCCCTCATGCTTCTAAATATTTGTCTTATTTCATAGGAGAATGGAGGTTGACTAAGGAAGAAAATAATATTTAGAGTGGGCCCCTGGTCTAAGGGTTTTTGGTGGGCCCCTGGTGTCCCAGTCCGACACTGATGTTATAGAATTACCTATAACTAGTAACTTTGTTTATTAATATTTACACTCTTTGCATTATTTGACTTCCTATTCTGCCTCTTTCCGGCTTTCTAATGGGAGTCACTGACATCAGCAGCCAAAAAATGATTATTCTGAGGCTACGATTTTTATTGCTATTGTTACTTCTTATTACTTATCTTTCTATTTTGGTCCTCTTCTATTCATATTGCTATTCTCTATCAAACCACTGCCTGTTTGCTAGTTAACATTGGACCTTAGCAACCAGATAGATGCTGAAATTCCAAATTGGAGAGCTGCTGAACAAAAAGCTAAATAATTCAGACCAATTGCAAATCACCTTCAAACCCCTTCAAAGTAGAACCAATCCCTAACCATATACATTTGGTCATTAGGGATGGGCAAATATTTTCGCCTCGTTTCTTCGCGGAAACAAAGCCCTTAGACTTGTATGGTGTCGTGCGTCTATAATATTTCGCCGTGCAACAAAAATTTTTCAACAGCCATAGACTTTAATGGGCATCTGCGACATTTCGCTGGCGGTGAATTTTTGGCAAAACGAAACGGGTCAAATTCGCCCATCCCTATTGGTCATATAGCGTCAGTCAAAAAAAGGTTTTCTCCCTTGAACCCAGTAGTAAACATACAGTATTGGTGTAGATGACTGAAATCTGGCGATTCGGCCCTTTAGACCTATTCGGCAGTTTATCTGCCCGTGTATAGGGACCTATGTTGTCGATAATTGAACAGATGTTTATTGGGCAGGTTTGATTTTCCTGACTGCTGGTATCCCTGCTGTTATAATCTAACTGTATGTACCTAGGGCCAGTGATCGAATTAAAGCCAGATATTGGGCAAAAGATCTACTCATTTGTTTCTTAGGGCAGAGACAGGCGAAAAGATTCAGGTCGATTCAGTCGCCCGGTGACAATTCACCTCTTTCTTCGGGCGACTAATCTCCCCGAACTGCCTCCCTGTCAGCTAGAATCTAAATCGCCTGCGGGATGGCCCTCGGAGCACTTCATTTTCCAAAGTTGTCTCACGAGGCGACTTCGGAATATGAAGCACTCCAAGTGCCATCCTGCTGGCAATTTAGATTCTAGGCGGGAAGGTAGGTCAGGGAGATTAGTCGCCCAACGAAGAGGCAATTTGTCGCCAGGAGACTAAACTCCCCGAATCTCCACGCGTGTCTCTGCCCTTATTAGCATTTTAGGAAGTAACGGTACTAAATGGGAGTGGTTTATGTGCATAGGTATGCAACTGGTGGAGGAGGTCACTCTCTTAATAGAACATGCCAATATATCAGTAAAGGCTGCTGCAGGCATCCATATAAACTGGTAAGTAGCCATACAAGATTAGACATGCTAAATAACACAGTAGTTGGGTAGCAACATATTTGATTCTGCACAGAGGTTAAACAAGAAACAGTAACAGTCTAATTAACATGGGAGCCACATAAAAACAAATACAGTGTACTCAAAATAAAAGCCCAGGTAGAGAGATGCCAGTTATACCAAATGTTCTTAATTACGATTGGCAGCTCCTAGATTTAACTCTCTGTTCCATGAAATTGTAGCCTCTGGAAAAGCCCCATTACTTTTTTTAATTCAACAGCTGCACTGAAGGATTCTTAATGGTCTATTTAATGGGGTGAAGTTCACAAAAATTGTACTTATTTTACTCCTGAGCTTTAAGGAAGTGCAACCATTTAGCAATTAGATCTGCTTAATCAACTGTAGTATAAAACTAGTGAAGTTTACTTCTGATTGGTTTCTTTTGGGTCTCTACTCCAGAGTAAGTGTTATGTCTGTTTTGGACTCTACAAACATTACTTACCCCATAACCATAACACACCTGTAGCAGGTTTCCTCAAACACTGTTATTTATAATGTTTTACTACTGGGTGATTAATGGATTCATTATCTTGCCCCATCTTTCCTAGAGGTTAAAAAAATCACCTCCATTACTGTGTGCTCAATAACGAAAAAGCACAGGCACAATTCATCTGACTTACTGAATAACTGCTGAGTCACAGAACTTTAACCCCTTATTTCATAGTAGTCACTAACAATAATGTGCTCAAACCTGAGTCTCAAACATCCTTCAGATGAAAGAATCACCCCTGTGCAAAGTCCCTTGTGCTAAAATGTAAAGGGCAACTAAATTCTGCCAATTATTTTACTGTGTTTGTGAATGTTTCTCTGAACTTTTGAAATGTCTCACTTCTAAAAATGATACAGAGAGCATATCACTTATCTCACTGTGGTTGGAAATGTTTGCTTACAAATCTGTTCATATGGCTTTTACTTGCAAGTGAACATTGTGATTGGTGCAGGGAAATAACTGTGCTTAAATGATTTAATGATACAGGTATGGGATCCATTATCTAGAAACCCATTATCCAAAAAGCTCCAAATGATGGGAAGTCTGTTTCCCATAGACTAAATTATATCCAAATAATCCAAATTTTTAAAAATGATGTCCTTTTTCTCTGTAATAATTAAAAACAGTAGCTTGTACTTGATTCTAACTAAGATATAATTAATCCTTATTGGAAGCAAAACCAGCCTATTAAGTTTATTTAATGTTTAAATTGTTTTCTAGTAGATTTATGATATGAAGATCCAGATTACTGAAAGATCCTTTATCCGGAAAACACCAGGTCTCAAGCATTCTGGTTAACAAGTCCCATACCTGTACTAATCTAAAAACAGATTTTAGCAAAGAATTTAAGATGATTTGAAAAATCTGGGTCATGTTTTTGGTTTACACTTATTGCATTTTTGTTAAATACAGACAATGGGGCAAATTCACTAAAGTGCCACACTTAGTACCACTTTCCCATGCGTAAATTCACTATGTTAATTCACTACAATGCGAAGTTGCGTCTCATCAGCCGAACTCTGGCGAATTTTCGCTAGCGTTACTTCGGCAGTGTGAGCATTTCATAGTGATGGTTTGCTAGCATTAATTTCTGCTGAGCTAAATTCTTACGCTTAGGTCAATTTGGATAGGGCAGGTGCATAAAAGTCATATGGATGTCTGTATTAGTTGGTGCAAATTATAGAAGTGGCCACTTTTTATTCCAAATGTTCAATGAACCATAATGAAGACATAAAAGATCCTCAAATGCCCTAGACATGAGCCCACCCTAAAACAAATGTGGCATGCCCCTCAAATGTCTGGAAAAATATGTTAACACAAAAATCTTTAATAGTTAGGACTTTTGAAGGCAATGCCACTTTAAAAAGTAAAAGTCGCCAGCGTTATTTTACAACTTTTATGACTTTCCAGCATACAGGAAATGATGTCACTGACATAAGATTGAGGAGGATATAGTTTCATCTTATCAGTTCGCCTGGTCTAAGGTGGTGATGGAAACTCTGGAGAGAGAGGCAACATTCAGTAAAATTTGCGGAGTAACGACTTTTCACTTAAGCGAAAAGTCGCCTGGCAATAGGGTGCAAATGTACACTAGCGACGGTCTCTTTCGCTAGCAGTTGCCCTCTATGCCTGTTAGTAACTTGGCAATGGGATGGGATTTCTGGCAAGCCCTTTAGTAAATCTGCCCCAGTGTATCCCCCTCTAGATGGATTTTTTAGAACAGTTCCCAACATGATTCTATAATCTTAAAGGCAAGCTTCCACAATGCGTCTGCCCCGGGAAATTTGAAGAAAGAAGAAGGATCGCTCAGTGGTGCTTGCTGGAATAACCGCTGATAGGAGCACCGGTAAGTAAATACAGCAGATAACACCGAGTGGCCTATTTATCATGCTGTGTAAAAAAGTGGAGTGAAGCATTACCTGGATTAGCGCTAATTGTTCTTTGAAATAACTGACTCTTACACAAAGCTGGTTAAGTACTGGAATTGCAAATGTACAGCAGAGATACTGTTCAATATACTAATAGGAACAAGTGTCAGACTGAGCCCCCCAGATGACCTGACTTGAAGTAAGAAAGGGTTTACGGGAATTGTTTACTGGGCAGGGGGTTGTCTAAGGCTACAGCCATTTCAGTCCTGTAGGGCACTAGAAGATGTGTTATACACAGGGGTGCCGTTTTATTTCCTATTCAGGTATGGCAGTATTTTGTTCAAGGGGTTGTTCAACCCCTTTAACTAATGTAACACATATTTTTCCACCATGGAATTAAATAACTACCCAATGACCCATCACTATGTCTAAAGGGTATCTGTATTTATTGAATTAATCTGCATATCTGTTTATGTAGCGACCCCGGCAATATAGCTGGGACAGCCATGTGTAGTATCAGGGAACAGAATTAGTGACTGAGGTTATTGCTTAGGAAGGCTACAAATAGAATTCTTTCAATGGGAAAACATATTAGTAGGTATGATTATATATCAGAGAGTAGGCACACTGATGCTGTTCCATTTGAATATAATGACTTTACATCTAAACTTGTGTAAGCACTTTCCTAGCATTTTCCTAGTGCCCTTGTTTCCTAGTCTCCTTTTTCACAAAGTCCAATAAATCTTAGCAACCAAACAGCAGATAACACCGAGTGGCCTATTTATCATGCTGTGTAAAAAGTGGAGTGAAGCATTGCCTGGGATGTTGCCCGGAGCAACCAATCAGCGATTAGGTTTAATAGTTAGAAAACAAAAGCAAAGCTCTGATTGGTTGCTATGAGCAACATCACCGGTGATGTTTCACTCCACTTTTTACACAGCATGATAAATAGACCCTTTATTGTTCACTATCTGAAAGCAAACATTTCTGAAAAGCCTATTTCTTGTGGTTATATGAACGTATACACTAAAGGCTTTTTTTTTCTTGAAGCTGAGTCATATGGGTAGTTAAAGGAGAAAGAAAGTGTTCTTGCACTTGGGGGGGGGGGCGGTGCTCCTATCAGCAGAAAACTGCACCGGCCCGGGGGTTATACCAGTGAGCACCATGGAGCGATTCTCTTCCGTCTTCTTCTTTCTTTGCGCAGCTGCACATGCGCATTAGAGCAAAAAGCCGGACTTTAACTAAAAAGTCGGCTATTTCATTCTACTGTGCATGCGTCTGCCCCGGGAAATTTGAAGAAAGTAGAAGGATCGCTCAGTGGTGCTCACTGGAATAACCCCGGGCCAGTGCAGTTTTCTGCTGATAGGAGCACCGGTAAGTAAATACAATCACTTGGGGGTGCCTAACATTTGGCACCCCCAGTGCAAAAAGACTTTCCTTCTCCTTTTTAATTAAGTATTAGTGCATTGTTTAATTTATCTCGTATTTTATTTTAAAAAAAAACCATGACCAAACTCCCATGCTTGATTGACCTTATTTATTAATAAAATAACTAAAATTAATTGGATTGTAGGAAAACTCAATAAAATCAAGCAAAAACCCGAAACGTTCACATTTATGGGGCTTTTTTCCCAAATCGCACAATTTTTTCGGGTATTTGCCCAAAAACCCAGAAAAAGTCAGATTTCCGGACTAAACCCAAATTGGGTTTAATTGAGATAGGTGCTTCTAATATTGACTTCTGCAGGACCTATGACTGGCCTGAGATGGTGGATTTACAGATTTTGGCTTTTTGCAAAATTGAGGAATAATAAATCTCGAAAAATTTGAGGGTTTTTTTTCCCTAAAAAAAATTCGTTTTTGCCCCAAAAAGCCTGACCAGATAAATATGAGATTTAGTAAATAACACTTAACATCTGGTGAATCTGGTGACATCTCCGCCTAACACTCTGCTGACTATAAGAGCCATTCCTTAGCCTATGCTGTAATGTGTAAAACAGCAGCCAAGGCTACACACTACACCATTATGTTTAAAGGAGTAAAAGCTGGAATGAACTGGCTGTTCTGTATCTCCGCTAACAAACTCTGCACCCACAGAAGGGTTAATGTGATTTCCCCTGTGCTGCCTCATGTTACTGCTCTGGATCAGGTTTCTGCAGTTATTCACTGTGTCAGACTGACACGTACATTCTCATTATTGGCTGCTCACCTGGGAGACACAAAGGAATAGCAGTCTGTGCCCAGGAATTCCTGGCAAGGAGTGGAATGGTGAAAACCGGCTATAAGTAATTAGTTTAACCCACATAGAGGCAACACACAGAATTTTACATGCACCTTCAGATAAGGCAAAAGCAAAGAGTAACATAAACGTGTTTGTACAGATAAACTACAGGTACTATAATCACATGCTGACACGTGCTGGTGATTCATATACATACTGTACGTTATATACACAAGCACTGCACACATTCTATTTTAAGCAGAGGTGTAGGTGCTGTTACAAACTCTTGAAAACCCCAGAGTCTTCAAGCACTTAAATACCCCACTACCCAAAAAGCTGAACAGAAAAACCTACTGAAAATATAAGGAAGAAAAATTAAAAAAAATGTATGGAAAGATTTTTTTCCTCGTGAGTGGTTCCCCACAATACAAATCTATACTTTGCTGTTTAGAATCTGATTTATACATCATTTAGGACATATTGCTAAATCTATGAAAGTTTTAATGTATTCACTACCCGTGTTGTTGAGTAGCTAAACAGTATTAATATTAGCCTTCATTTTTTTTAAAAAGAGTGAGATCTGTCACTCCAGTTCTACAGTACAGGTATGGGATTCGTTATCCAGAAACCCCTAATCCAAACCCCTTATCTTTTTCTCTGTAATAATAAAACAGTACCTTTATCCAAATTAAGATATAATTAATCCTTATTGGAGGCAAAATCAGCCTACTGGATTTATTTAATGTTTACATGATTTTCTAGTAGGCTTAAGGCATGGAGAGCTAAATTATGGAAAGATCCCTTATCAGGAAAACCACAGGTCCCATACCTGTAATATAATATAATGCTAGCATACACAGTATATATATGGTAACTAGATCATATATTGTACAGTACTCCTACCCTCTAGTTGAGGGTCATACAGAAATTTACAAGATTATTATATTACACTGCTAAATCAAAGTTATTCATCTTATGGCAGTGACGGAACTACACGGCTCAAGGGCTCGGGTACAGCTGGGATCCTCCACCCACCTCTAGAAGCGATTTTTATGGCATATTTGCGTCCGCGCAAAACCGCCCACACCTCCAGTATTTCCATCACTGGTCTGTGGCCCTCCAAGCCGTTTTGAAAAACAGCTTCTATCATTTCCTGGTAGCCCTTGTGCTTCGACATCAGTCAAATTAATAAGGCCCACCATAGATTCAGAATATGCAGTAAGTCGATGATGTTTGTTAGTGTTGGGAATACAAGAACATTGAAACTACAGTGTCCTTCTGAAGATGCTTATGCTAAACATTCATTTGCATGTTGTTTTTAATTAGAAAATATCTATGGTTTTTGTTATTTCATGCTCTAAACAGGGCAAAATATGAAAATAAAATAAAGCCACATTCTACTTCCTGATTCAAACAATCAGTCATCTAAGAAACCTCTATATAATAAGCAGCTCTTTATCTAAAAAGATTAACGGGCAGTAGCCGAGGGGTTTATTAATACAGAGGCTTGTTAGAGGACTGCTGGTTTGTTTGACTTTGCTCTTTGGGATCTGGTCTTAGTTTCATCTTCAAACGTTACCCTGTTTAGAGCAACTAATATTTCCTAATTAAAACAATAATGAATTAAATGAGTAGGCCAAAAGTATGTTCAGCACAAGTTCTAGTCATTGATCCAATCCTTACAAAGGGGTATACTGTCTCTTTAATGCTTGATTCCAAAACCAGTTTATCTCGAAATCAGCGCTTGATGTATTTAAAGAGCAGTCATGCAAAGGCTAGCTCCAATGACAGGCGTTGTTGATGCTAAGTCATATGATGTTCACTGAAGCTCAATAATTCTGACACTTGCCTCACCAGTTAATGGGGCATATTAACTACGAAATGTCAAATTTGACATATATGAACCATAAAACGAAATCTGCCACATCATTGACAATATACTAAAACACGAGTCCAACAAGTTTTGGCATACAGGTATGGGACCTGTTATCTAGAATCCTTGGTACCTGTGGTTTTCCAAATAAGAGTTGTTTCTGTTATTTGGATCTCCATACATGAATTCGAGGATCTTCATATCCTAAGTCTGCCATTTAAAGGGATACTGTCATGGGAAAAAATTTTTTTTTCGAAATGAATCAGTTAATAGTGCTGCTCCAGCAGAATTCTGCACTGAAATCCATTTCTCAAAAGAGCAAACAGATTTTTTTTATATTCAATTTTGAAATCTGACATGGGGCTAGACATATTGTCAATTTCCCAGCTGCCCCAAGTCATGTGACTTGTGCTCTGATAAACTTCAATCACTCTTTACTGCTGTACTGCAAGTTGGAGTGATATCATCCCCCTTCCTTTCCCCCACCAGCAGCCAGCAGCAAAAATGCCGCTCCTGGTAACTAAGAGCTAAATTTCTGGTTTTAAACCCAGAAATGGGGCTCTTCTACTGCAGAGAGCACGATTGCGCTCTCTGCACTAGCGACATGGACCCCCCGGGGGGGCCGCCTCGGGCGGCAATTTGGGTAGGATCGCAACTGGACCCCTCCACCTTCTTCGTGAATCCCCCCTCGACCCCTTCTGGTGCAAAAATGTGAGTGCACGGGGGTGGCAGCTACAGCAAACTGCCTCAGGTGGCGGAGGGGCCAGGATCGCCCCTGAGCAGAGTGACTTTAAAGTGGCCCCGGGCCCCCGTGACTGCAGGGTCTGCTTCCTCTGTAGTTATGCCACTAGATTTATGGTTGAAGGGATTCTGTTTCTAAATTACTCTGTTTACACTGCAAACAATTAACTCTACAATATTACATTTCATTTCCAGCAAGTGTATTGTTTTTAGTTGTAATATTGGTGTGTAGGCAGCCTTCTCAGGTCATTTTGCCTGGTCATGTGCTTTCAGAAAGAGACAGCACTTTAGGATGGAACTGTATTCTGGCAGGCTGTTGTTTTTCCTACTCAATGAAACTGAATGTGTCTCAGTGGGACCTGGATTTTACTATTGAGTGCTGTTCTTAGATCTACCAGGCAGCTGTTATCTTGTGTTAGGGAGCTGTTATCTGGTTACCCTCCCATTGTTCTGTTGTTAAGCTGCTGGGGGGAAAGGGGGGTGATATCACTCCAACTTGCAGTACAGCATTAAAAAGAGACTGAAGTTTATCAGAGCACAAGTCACATGACTGGGGCAGCTGGGAAACTGACAATATATCTAGTCCCATGTCAGATTTAAAATTAAATATAAAAAAATGTGTTTGCTCTTTTGAGAAATGGATTTCAGTGCAGAATTCTGCTGGAGCAGCACTATTAACTGATGAGTTTAAAAAAAATCCCACAACAGTATCCCTTTAAAGGAGCTTTCCCTAATGTGAAGCAGCATGCAATAAGGCTACTAAAAATGCTTAAATTAGAAAAACCTAATCAAATTGTTTTATCATCAACACAAGGAAAGGTCTTAGGGTACAACTCGGATGATTTCCCAGCGATTGTGTCGGATCCGACGCGCTGCACCAAAACAGAGGCGTCAAGTCGGATGCGACAGAAAACAAGTTTGTGTAGTTGTACCCTTACTATTACAGATTAAAAAAATTTAAAAATGAAGAAATGTTTGTTGAGATACTAAACATTATAGAAGAAGTAAACATTATAAAAGTATTTCTGTATTTTGGAGTTTTCGGGACAAGTGGTTTCTGAATAAAAGATTATTTTTCTGTATTTAACATAATTTCCCATGTAAGGTTAATTCCATTGCTCCTCATTTTGGCATAGAATCCATTTAAGCGCACCTTAACTACAAACTGAATTCCTCGCCCATTACCTATGTCTCAGATCAGGAAACAGAGAAGGTTATTCCAGGTAAATCAGCAGGGAAAGATGTTTGCGGAGAAGAATGCTTATGGAGCTTGTTATTCCTCTTATAATGTTATATGGTTTCTCCCTCCCCCAGTTTTACATTAACTTTAGCAGAATTGGGGAAAAAAAAGAATTGGCTGTTTCCCAGAAATTCAACTCTTGCAGAAGCAAAAGAGAGATCTAGTAAAGGGAGTGTCTCCAGAGAGCAGAAGAATGTCCAGATAACCTGTCAATTATTCCCAGTTCAATAAAGTTTTCTCTTCCGATGCCAAGCTATTGCAGGCAGATGCTAATGGCAACAACAGCTTGAATATCTGAATAAGAACTCAGAAACTGAAGAACTTAGGACATCAATAAAGGAAGGTTTTCCTTCATTTCCAGAAGATAATGCAGACTGAATGCCAATTCAGAATGAATTACAGGTATTGGACCTGTTATTATGAATGTCAGGGACGCATCTTTCCATTATTGGATTTCCATACCTTATGTCTAAAAATTTATTTAAACATTAATAAAACCAATAGGTTTGTTTTGCTTATAATAAGGATAAATTATATCTTAGTTGGTATCAAGTGCAAGGTACTATTTTATTATTACAGAGATAAAGGAAACTATTTTCACAAATTTGAATAAATTCATTAAAATGTAGTCTATGAGAGACGGCCTTCCCATAATTCGCAGCTTTCTCGATAATGGGTTTTCCAATCCCATACCGGTATAAGCAATACTTTAATAGTAGAGCATGTTCCTGAATGTGACTTTCCATTTGCTGTTGAACTTTTACTGGGCAGCATGGTGGCACAATGGTTAGAACTGCTGACTTGTAGTGATGGGCGAATAAATTCGCCAGACACTAATTCATGGCGAATTTCCGCATTTCGCCACAAGCGAATTAATTCACGGAACTGCAAGGGACAGTTCCCTGGCGAAAAATCAGCAGTGTCAAAAACAAAATTGATGCACGTCAAAATTCTCACGTGCATAAAAATTGTCGCGCGTCAAAATTATTCGGACGCCCATTGACTTTAAAGCATTTGGACCGAGTAGTTGCTCGTATAAAAATTGTCACTCGCATCAAAATTGACGTGTGTCAAAATTATTTTGATGCCCATTGACTTCAATGCGTTTCGCAAATTTTTCACAGATTTGCCATTCACTACTGACTAGTGCCTTTTCCAGCCATGGCACTGTAAGGACCTGTGTATGTTTTCCCCATGTTTGCATTGGTTTCCTATGGGTGATTTAGTTCCCTCCAACACTCCAAAAATGTACAGGCAGGTTAATTGTCTCCTTATAGGTTTGACTGTAATGTGTGGATGTAATGTAATAGCTCCATTGGGACAGGGACTGATGTGAATCATGTATAATCACTTTATAATCTCTGTAAAGCACTGAAGAACATATTGGTGCTATAGAAATAGCAGAATAATAGCATTCTCTAAAGTACAATGCTATTGGCACAGTATTCTGGGAGTTATAGTGTAACACAAATAGATTAAGGGGTGTAATTAGAGGTCCATGGGCCCAGTGCAAAATATGGTCCAGTACCATTTTGTCTTTAAACCCCAAAAGATTTATTTTGTCTTCTCTAATACCATGAATGGGCAGAATGAAGCTGTAAGAACAGCTCTCAGCCCCTTGAATCTGTGTGACCCAGCGGTACTTTGTACAAAGTAGAAAACATTGTCCTATGATGATTAACAGAAGTTCCCGGATCCCCTGGAAAAAGTTTGTCTGTCCCTAGGTAAGAAATTCCCAGCGACCTAGTAAAACATTATCTTGGGGACAGGGAAGTCACATGTTGGCAGCACAAACCATGTTCAGTTAAATAGTAATTATATTGATTTTCTCTGAACAAATATTGCCACTTCCTTGTTAAAGAATGCAGAGCTAGGATTTCAGGGGTGCCTTCCAACGAGCAACTAAAATGTGCGTATAATCAGCAGGGTCTATACTTCATCATTTATTTCTCTGCTGTGTTGTAAGAAATTGGTAGAAAATGTATGAATAAGGTTATAGAATTATAAGTATGTGTGACACAAAGTGAAGTATTTGATGGGGGCTGGGTACATATAAGGTACAGTAAATGCACATATGTGTAAGTAGAGGAAGTCTCGTTCTTTAATGGTCAAGTACAGCTGTACTGTAGGGAGTTCATTCCCTGGGGGTGCCGGTTTGGCTTTTTAAAAGATATATTTTATAGAATAACTATATTTTTCCACAGCCATTAAAAGCATCTCCCATAGACAACACACATTTTAAGTGAAAGAGAAGTGGCTGCCCGAGGAGACGGGTGTTTTCATAGCTGAGAAGTACAAGGAGAGCTGCCTTACTAATGTCCATGTGCAGATTGTACTGATAGATTAGCATGGTGCTCCTCCATGTCACCCTTAGGGTTATATTCAATGCTTTTAAAACGTACCCCATTGTCCCTTATAACCCACACAATGAGGCCTACTAGAAAAAGTATTAAGAGAAATGCAACAGGATATGGGCAGATCTAATATGGTATTATGGTTAGTATAAATATATATATACATATATTAGATTTTAGCTGATTAGCAGATTATTTAATACAATGAGTTTTGTTTCTATTTGTCTAAATCGAAATCCACCCTCCCCCCCCAGGTTACCTTTAAAGATTGCTTGAATGTGTATGAATATTCCATGCAGCAATGTAACGTTAAAATGTAACTTTAAAGAAGGACTGTAAATGAATTATAATATAATCTTATTTAGAGCAATCTACAGTACATGAAAAGAGAATGTATGTATTTATTATGTCTGATTACCTGGAAGTACAGCGTAGGCAGTAACACACAGTGTAAGATTATAGCAGCACAATATACATTTACACTTAACACAGGTTTAAGCCTCTATACAGGAATTTCATGTTACGCTCATCAAAATGTGTTATGAATCTCTCCAGAGACAGCATTCTATATTACCTTACAACTCCAGCATCCACCACTCCACCAGTGAGAGCAAATCAATCACTAGAATATGTTTTTTCGGTCGCTTATTCCTCAAAGTCCATGATCCCAAATCACAATTTTGCAAGCTGAATTTTAAAGTAGCGGCTTGCTCATAATGAGATGTTTTCCAGGCAGAGATTGTCAGCGTCTCTTATCTTTCACCTTGGCTGGAGTATGGATTGTTGGTGAGATTCTTTGCCTGGTACAGTTCCCTTTGCTTCCCAGGCCAGGAATTTTTCATTGAATAATTTTTAACTAACGCTTTGGGAGGGGAACCAGGGTCTTCCTACATAATTGCGCTGTTTAGCCAAGTAGAAAGAGACGTTAAAGGCAATTTTTTTCTTATGTCAAACAAAGAGAGGGAGGGAAGCCAATTAAAGAGAATGTACCATTTATTATACACAATGTTAGTGAATCAAGTGTTGCACTTTATGTACAACCATGGTATTTATTTACTGCATTTGATTTATATAGGAGCATAAACGATACAATGAAACATACATTAAGACCTGGAGTGTTGCCACCAGGACTGTTTTTGAGGCAGTAGCCCCTTTGCCACACACCCCCCTTGCCTGCTCCAAGCTTACCACATGGAGTGGGTTGGGGGTGTAATACTAGTACTGCTCTCTGTACTAGAAGAGGCACATTTTTACTTTATAAAAGCTAAAGAGTTGGTTTTTGGTTCTCACTTTGCTTAATATGCAGGAGCGACCCTGGCTACCACAACCCCCTTTAGTGTATTTTTGTACTTTAGCCGAGATTGCCCAGACTTGCATGTGGTTGTAGCACCCCCCCCCCCACTCCCTTCCCTTTAATGGTGGCCTTATGACTTCAAAAACAGATGTTGGTCTTGGAGACCTCACTTTTATAAAGACTACAGTAGAGGAGGATGATCCTGTTAGACCAACTTTGGTCAGGAGACACTTTTCCCAAGACAGACAACCGTGCAGAGAGGTGCCAGCCTATGAACAAAGCTACTGGACAGAAATAGACGTAATACCATGCGACTTTTACCTTAAAGTGGCCACTTTATGATAATACCTTTGTAACTAGAAACCCATGTTTTTGAATATATATTAACTTGCATAAAGATCAAATTTCTAATTAAAGAAGCCCCTGTGAGTACACTTCCTTAGATTGAACAATAATATCCACTAGCTGAAACTTTCCTATTTCGGAGTACATTCCCCACAATTTGGAATCTCCCCTATCCAACTTCTCCAGTGCCATTAAACTCAGGGGCCACCAGCGCTTAGACAGAGAACATTTCCATCAGTTCCTCCACATGTATGTCACCCACCATAAAGGTGAAACCATCAAACTCGCAGTACACTAACATACCAGTCACCCCTGGCAGACTGACCAGGGCCTGACGCGTTGGCTATGACAAGCAAGACTCAATAGTCACCATTTAAGTGGTCACCCCCCAGAAAACTACAATCCTCCCCATTTTTTAGGGAGGTTGTGTCCCTTTTTTCTGTTAACCAACCTAAAATGGTGTCCAGGCTACACCCTTTACAGAATTAATTGGTTTCCAGACACCATCCCCCTGCACTTACCCCCGATTAATAACAAACTACCCCATGTTGTGTGGCTGGGCCTGGGTCATTCCTTGACGGCTGATTTATTAATGTATTGCTGTGTGTAACAAGCTAATTGTCACATTTTTTACCTACAATGCAGCATTTTTCCAGAATTTCAATGTAATTCCCTTTACCGCAACCTTTGTGAGCACCAACTTGACTCATATTCATTTTGGCAAGTAGTGTTTAAAGGTGCTGTTCACCTTTGAGTTTTGATGTATGATGTAGATAATTATAAAGGGGCAATTTGCAATTGGTCTTCATTTTGTATTATTTGTGTTTTTTAAATATTTTGCTTTCTGTTCAGCAGCTCTGCAGTCTGGAATTTTTAAAGCAATTCGATTGCAAGGGTCCAAATGACCTAAACAACCAGGCTGTGGTTTAAATGAGATTATTTATAGGAGAGCACCTGATTAGAAACATAAGTGATAAAGAGAAAAAGTAACAACTCACATAGCAATCGTTTTTTTGACTGAAAAGAAGCTGGAAAGAGTCAGAAGCGGAAGGCAATTAAAAAAAAATAAAAAAACTATTAAAAAAACCCTATAAAACTATAAAAAATAAAAATGAAGACCAATTGAAAATTTGCTTAAAACTGGCCATTCTATAATATATTAAAAGTTAACATAAAGGTGAACTACTCCTTTAAGTTGTAGTATATTGTGGTGCTCGCCTCAACCGGCAAAGAAGCATTTTAGGGGAAACTATGCAAATGTTAGCTCAGTTTTGTGTTCATTTGACTTTTCAGTCTTCTTATGTTGTACGATGCTGTGGGGGCTGGGGATAAAACACCATTATGTTAAAGCCCTCAGGCCCTGGGATGTTGAAAGCCCTATTAAGGTTTTCAAGGTAAAGAGCCAAATATATGTTATTGACATGGGGTATTGTCGGGTGTCAAAGAGCTCTCAGTTAAACATACAGAATTATCAATGAGAGCTCATCTGCTTTTGAACTTTGCTTTCTATTCAGAACCCCCACAAGTCAGGTCTATTACAGCACATTGTGTTCTCTGCTTCTGTTTTTAGAAGCAGCTACTAAGCAACTTGAATTCTCCAAGGTTCATAAACCATTTTGTCTGCTGCCTTCTATCTAAATGATCATAATGAGAAAGGCAAAATAGAGTTCTTTAAATGAGAATTTTCCTTAGCACAAACTTGAATGATGATAAGGATATTAGACAATGTGTTAACATGGCTCATATCCAAAGAATAAGAACATAAAATGATAAAATATAGGAACATTATATAATGTTCAACAGCTAGAAGGCTTCGTGTTTGTCTCATACGCCTATGTAAGAGCCAGCTAAAAGCGAAAATATATATATATATTTTTTTTAACATAGGTTCATTGAGTTGGGCTTATGCAGAAACCATGACAGTCTGTCTCTGCCTTGTAGGAACCATCTCCCAACTACCCTTAGGCGCACAGACTCATTCAATCCCTTACTCTTATTCTATTATTCTATTATGAAGTTATTATTTTTGGGACTTAACACCAGGCTGTTACCTATAGTGGGTGGTGTACAGATTCTCTAGAAAGCAAAGAGATCTCTTCACAATGGAGCAAGGCGAGAATGACTCTGTGATCATCAAGGGGACTGAGAGATGGTTCCTACAAGTCAGACAGATTATCATGGTTTTCAAGGTTAAAATGTGATCTAAAACATGTGTGATTGGTTCAGGGAGAGTATCAGTGGCTTAACTATAGAGGTAGCAGATCATGTGGTCTTGGGTGGGGGCAGGGATCTGGGGGGCCTAGACCATGGGTTAAACTTCCTCTATAGCCACTTTCTGTAGAAAAATATGGCTACCTGTGCTGGTAGGTGCACAATTAGGCACACATTTGGGCAAGGAGGAAGGGCATGTAGTATGCAGAGATTTGTTTGTGGGAGGAGCTCGGCGGCGGTGCCATGCTGTTACACTGGTGGTAAGTAACAAATTATATGTGTGCTTTCTGGTGTAATAACTTCATTCACATATACAAGGACTCCGTTTAGAAGGGACACTAAACAGAATACAACAGTGTAAATATATGTAAATGTTAGGGTAAAAATGGTTAGCTGGACTTAATGTGATCTCTATAACCCCTAGAAATCCAATACCTTCCAGTGAAATATTTGGTTTCTTCAAAATTTTTAGCCAAAAAGTTAATGAAGCGTGTATCCAAAACATTTTTTTTTATCCATGATTGTAGGGTTTTATTCACATTGGCAAGCACTATTTTCACCCATTAAAAAATATTAATGTACTTTTCACTTGTTGTGTACATGCAATAAGTATTAGTTTGGTCATCCTCAGAAATGAGTTCACATGGTATAAGACTAATGTCTTGGACTCCATGTTTGCTCACTTCCTGAGGTCCATATAGAGTTCTGCAAAAACTTCAGGTTTCAAGAACATCAGAAATTCACTTGCCAGACTATGCTCTTTCTTTATAGGGATCCTGTCATTGGAAAACATGTTTTTTTCAAAACGCATCAGTTAATAGTGCTACTCCAGCAGAATTCTGCACTGAAATCCATTTCTCAAAAGACAAACAGATTTTTTTATATTCAATTTTGAAATCTGACATGGGGCAAGACATTTTGTCAATTTCCCAGCCTGCACTTTAGGAGAGAAATCTTTTCTGGCAGGCTGAAGTTTTTCCTTCTCAATGTAACTGAATGTGTCTCAGTGAGACATGGGTTTTTACTATTGAGTGTTGTTCTTAGATCTATCTGCTGGGGGGGAAAGGGGAGGGGGTGATATCACCCCAACTTGCAGTACAGCAGTAAAGAGTGATTGAAGTTTATCAGAGCACAAGTCACATGACTTGGGGCAGCTGGGAAATTGACAATATGTCTAGCCCCATGTCAGATTTCAAAATTGAATATAAAAAAATCTTGCTCTTTTGAGAAATGGATTTCAGTGCAGAATTCTACTGCAGCACTATTAACTGATTCATTTTGGAAAAAAATTTTTTTCCCATGACAGTATCCCTTTATGTTTAAATGTTTCAATTCTACCCCTTAACACCAATTATAATTCCCTTACATATAATAATACTAACCCTGCACAACCGAGACACTTCAAAAATGCAGTTTTCATATAAAAATCTATTTCTGGTGCAATTTCTCATGAAGGTACCTCTACTGATCAACCAGCACCCACAAAGAATGTTACATGAGTGGTTGGATCTTACAGAAACTTTCAGACTTCAATTCAGCATAAATGTTAAGGCAGTTGCTAAATGGTCCTGTTTAAAAAGAGATCAGGGTCTCGAAATATGTAGTTATCTTTTCCTTAAATGGAGGGAAAACCGGACATGCAACCTAATGTTTTACTAGGGCTGCTTTCTTTAAAGGTGTATTTTTATTAAAAAAACCTTATAGATGTAGTGCTGATACCCCTCCTAACTAGTAAGAATAGGACTGATCTTTTATAAGACAAATGTTGCACAAGCTGTTTAAAAGAATATATAATTTTCATCATACTCCTGCTTTAAATAGGACATCACATAAGAAGTGATACATTAAAAGTTATCTAAATACATGATAGATGCTCAGTTTAAAGCTCAAGTATGATCTGTAGTTCCAGCAGTGTGGGAAAAGCATAATTCCATTATAAACTGGGAATTGTAGTGATAATTAGTGGATGGGATGTGGAATGAAATTACAGAGTACCCACCTGCTCTGCAGACTGATCCACCTGCACTCCTGTGAGGATATCCTGTAAAGGGGGCCCACTGGGAAGGCAGGAGAAACAGGTTTAAAACCTAATGCTTTATGATGATGACTTCTAAGGTAAACAAACACTTAAACAAATGCAACATACATAATTGTATATGTAAATATATATATATACCTGTATATATATTTTAATTACAGTTTATATATAAAAGAGTTTAACTAAAGTTTAAATACAGATTTCATTGTTTAAAATTATTCAACAAGGTCAAAATGTCAGAAATATTATCTCCATCTGGTATGTTACCTGATAAATAGCTAATTGCTAACTTATACAAATTCCCCTGGTATTATCAGTTTTACACTCTGGTGTCTCTCTCACCATCTGGAAAACAGATGAATTGCCTTATATCATATATATATATATATATATATATATATATATATATATATATATATATATATATATATATATATATATATATATATATATATATATAAGGATGTGGATAAATGGATGCACACCAGGATTTTTTTAAAAAGTTTAAAACTCGCTTTTATTTAAATACTTAAAACATGGTCAGGTCAACGTTTCGGTCTCCATCTTAGACCTTTGTCAAGATGGAGATGGAGATGGGGTCTTGACAAAGGTCTAAGATGGAGACCGAAACGTTGACCTGACCATGTTTTAAGTATTTAAATAAAAGCGAGTTTTAAACTTTTTAAAAAATCCTGGTGTGCATCCATTTATCCACATCCTTGTATGAAAGCACGTTTGGATAGCACCTGGGTTGGATTAATTAATTAATTTTTTCTGAATGGTGTGCTGAGACCCAACTGGACATTATATATATATATATATATATATATATATATATATATATATATATACAGTATACACATACATATACATACAGTATATAGTATGTGTGTGTGTGTCTGGGTACATGCATTTATACAAGCACACCCTTAGTACTAATACACAAAAACCATCAATATGCTGTATTACGTTTTGAGTGTATTGCTCAGCTTTTTTTCTCATTCACACTTTTTATATTCAGATGTTTTAATAAATTACAAGGCATTCACAGTTTTAGAGAAAATGAGTTTATTTGTGGTTTCAAAAACCTCTGAAACCACTAAAAGGAGAATATTGATAAATGGACCTCAAGGAGTCTTTCAAGTAACAAAATGTTTTAACAAAGTAACTTACTAACCTTGTATGTATTATTAGATTTTAAGTGCCCACCTAAATGAAGCCATCTATTGTAACTTGTCTCCTAAAATCTGTTTCTCTGGGTTTTAATATATTAGTGAAACGCATAAGAGCAGTACATGCCAGAGTAGAACAAAATGCTTATTATAGCTGACACACCTGTTTATATGTAAAACATAGTGATGGGCGAATTTATTCGCCAGGTGCGAATTTGCGGCGAATTCCCGTGATTCACAACCGCCGAATAAATTTGCGAAACCGCCACGAAACTTGGTCCGTTTTTTTGATGCCAGTGCAATTTCACAAAAACAGATGCCGGCGCCGTTTCGCTAATTTTTTCCAGGAAATTTGCGAATTTTTTGGTGAAGCGAAACGCCCCAAATTCACCCATCACTATTAAAACAGAATTATAACACCCAAGGAATGGCTTATCACTGTGCTCTGCATGGAAATTATCTAATAGCATATGAGATGCTGCAAGGATACAACACGCTTTTCTACATTACATGAACATAGCTGAGGCGTCATAAATAAAATGTTCTTGAAACTTAACTTTTATTTATCATACTCAAGAATCTTTTTCAAGGCCTTTCACCATTTTTCCCAGGCTAAACTAAAACTTTATATAACAAGTAGGTACACTGTACAAGGACAGCACAAATATGAATACACAGTAGGTAGAGATACTGTATTTTGATACATTTGCATAATTTTTTTTTCAATTAAATTACCCATCAGGATGTCCATAAAGAAATGACAGCAATGGCCAACCAATGGTGGAGCTATATTACCCAGTAACAGAGGATGGGGTTTCACTTATCTGTACAGGTATGGGACATGGTATCAAAAAATGCTCAGGGCCTGGGGTTTTCCGGATAAGGGTTCTTTCCGTAATTTGAATCTTCATTCCCTAAGTCTACTTAAAAATAATTGAAATATTAAATAAACTCAAAAAAAAAAACTCTCCAATAAGGATGAATTGTATCGTAGTTGGCATCAAGTACAAGGTACTGTTTTATTACAGAGAAAAAGTAAATCATTTTTAAAAATGTGAATTATTCGATAATAGAGTCTATGGGAGATGGCCTTCCCATAATTTGCAGCTTTCTGGATAATGGATCCCATACCTGTATTAGTGTTTTAATTATGAAGGACCACAGACTAGATGTTAGGTATTTGTTACATGGTTGGCTTTTATTTTCTTTCGTTTTGTATAACTTACCTTTTGCTCATGTTATATTAGTTAAATAGTTCACAATCACTTTGTCTCTGCTAATTTTTCAGGGGACACAATGCTGAACATATTTGCAGATAAAAAATTACCTGCTCAGCAGAGAATAATTTATGACAAAGGAAATCCTCATTCTCTTAGAATTTGTCCCCTTAGTAACGTTAATGACAGATTGGGATGTGGCAATTCTCCACTGAATTTCTCCTTACCTAAACCTTTTCGATTTTTTTTGTGGGATATTTTATGTAAACCAGAATCAAATTAAAATTACTATTCAGAATCTAAAAAATGCTTTTCAACCAAGTGGGTTTTTTCAATGGTCAGGTATTATAAGCTTAGCAATTAAGGCAGTGGTACTAATTGCAGGTCGATAATAACACGTTACAAGATTAGGCCAAACCCCCAAGCTTATGGTATCAGCTGCTTGAGTAAAGATAAAACAATGCCCTGCCCATTATCCTTTTACCACACAATTCCCCACCTGTTCCTGGGACAGCTGAATCAGGTGCAGCCCAGGGTCCCATGAGTATGGTGGCTTGATGGGAGTCCTAACTTCTAGGTATCTGAATACATCAATAAAAAGGGACTTGGGAGATGGGTGGGGGTGCTAAAAATATGGAGCATAGCTTATTTTAGCTCTACTGCTGTATACAGATCTAAAAGACACAATGTTCCAGAATGAACACACTAGAATCATTCATTCTATGACATCAAGACTATTTGCCACATAGCAGGCAACTAGATGATGGCTTTCATAATGCTAAGTACATGTCCAAAGCAAGTTCAGCCCCCATCCCCAATGTGACTAGCATTAAAATTATGCTGCCACCCCATGACAATTAAATTAAACACTGGGACAATTTTTTAGGATAAAAAGGCATTTTATTAAATAAATACACATAACCCATTTATGCTTTAAGGGGAACTCCGGCTTCCAAACCAAAATTTTATAGAGAGTCCCACATAACACAGAAACCCCTAATATACCCATCACATTTACCTGTTTCTTCAAAAGTACGAATAAATGCCATTTTCTATGCTGAAATCCAGCTGTTTAACAGATATTCTCTTTCTGTATCATTTGAAATCCTGGCAGGGAAGGAGGGACTAAACATTGATTTTACAAATTGTAACAACTTCTCCACAGCTTACAGACGGCATGCAGGAACTACATAACCCACAATGCATTGCACTGTGATGTTCTGTTCCTTATTGAAATCAAGTGTGCAGGGAATTGTGGGGTTTGGAGGATGCAGGCTGAGGACGCAGGATGCAGGCTGAGGACAGCTGGCTGTTGATACAAAGTTACAGTAGTCAGCCAGCTCAGCAAAGTAGTCAGATAGATCAGCAGGAGAGCAGGGGGCTAGGCTTAGGGAAATGTTCCAAACCATTAAAAATCATTAAAACTCTGCATATTTTTAAACTGATGTATATGGCAAAGTTGCTTGAAATTATGTTTACTTTTCAAAAAGCTCAAGTTATGTTTTTGCAGAGTTCCCCTTTAACATAAAACTCCATATAGTATATACAGTAACATTATAATTAAAATATCATGTGATACCATATCCATGTATAACAGTTTTATAAAAAACTACCACACAGGCCAAACACTTGTACCACCCCACACCAAATGCTTTGCTCCCCCAACCACACCTGACTCCTGTCGAGTTTTTAACCTCGCCTAGCCATGGAACTTCCCCTGCTTATCATGACTGCCATGCATGGCCATCTTCATTTGCTACAAGCCCCCTCTTCTATTCCACAAACTAAAAAAAGAGGGGGGACTGCCTGAACTAGACTTTCACATGTTTTAGTGTAAGTTATGTTTGTTGTGCCCTAGAGCCCAATGATTGGATCATCCCTATGTGACTTCACCAAATGAGCAGATCTTCAAGTGTATGGCCAGCTTTAGGTGTACAAACTAACAAAGCATGATATTGCAACATTAGGGGTAATATACAAGCTATGAAAATGACAGTAATAATGTTATTGCGTTGACAAGTATGCCACAGGTCAGCACCAAATAAATTGTGTCTTAAATAATTTTTACCTTAGATATTAGGGTTTGATTTATTATAATTACATTGATTTTTATATCATTGGGAATATTACCTCTCTTTGTTGTTTTGTTGCATTGTTAAACCCTTGCACTCGATGTTTAGTGGGGGATTAGATCTTGGGTCAGCGTGTGCCCAAGTATTTTGCCTAGAATCTAATAGCTTTGTAATAGAATAACAGGAGGTGGGACGAAGGCCCCTGTGTGGTGCCGAAACGTTGGATCACCAATAAATCTCCACTTTATTTGAACTATTGCATTGCTGTATTTCCTCGGAGTGCTGTCAATCCTTGCATTCGTTTATATACCGTACTTTTTGGACTAGCACCCAGGTATCTGAATACTAATGGTTGTGCATTCCATTTGGTTTTGATATATATATATATATATATATATATATATATATATATATATATATATATATATATATATATCTGACAAAAAATGTGTTCATTCAATGTAAAAGCTTGGACATATGACAGTAATAAAAAATGCCATTGGACACCCTATGATATAGAGTAATATATTAAAAAACAATTGTATATTAAACCACCCTGGTCTTGTAAAATTCAAATTTGTTCTTTGATCTTCTATTTTGAAGCTGAATACACAACAGGGAATGTGGCTGCTGTGTGCTGGTTGTTTTATTCAAATATAAAATATACACAAACAAAAATGTCAGAGACAATAGCTCTGATGTCAGAAAGCACATTTTATATTTCTTTTCAAATCAAGGGCCTAAGCACCTGGTTCAGATTGTAGGTACATTTAACGAATATCTTTGTACAAACAAGGGAGTATATCGATTATATATCCATGTGAATTATACAGGTGCTTGCTTTCATTATAATGTAGAGATCAAAGGCACATTTCCATATCCTTATGGTTTGCTTTTATCTTCTGTTTAAAATGTCATTGATATCATCAAAAAACCTTTACACTGGATGACATACTGTATTTCCAGGTCTATATCAGGCCTTTCTCAAATGCTAAAGGAGATAGAATTGTTGCAGGTGCAGAACCAGGATTAAGGGAGATGGAAAGTCTTATGCCAATTGAAGGTGCCAAATGTTAGTTTACCAATATATGTTGAAATTGTTCATTATTTAGGGCCTCATGGGGCCCTTATATCTCCTGGGCTCCCCTGCAGCCGAAGGGTCTGCTTCCTCTGTAGTTACGCCACTAATCCGCTCATTTGGACGATTGAGCGGATCTTTCCCTGATTTACCTACAAATGCAGTGCTATATTACAACGAGGAGTATTTGGCTTCGATTGGTCGTTCGCCTGAAAAATTAAACCTTCCCGATCGATATGGTGGCCAGATAATATAGTTTTGATAAGATTTCCTTGTAATTGTGTTCATTGTATAAAAAATCAATATTTTACATTGGTTCATTGCCTAGATGTATTTAACTGGGTGGTGCTCTTAGCATGGATAAATGGCAGAATTACTGCACTGACTCTGGATAAATATGGAATTTAAACTTGACCTGAGATAATTACATATAAAACATAGATTTATTATACATATATATAGAGAGAGAGAGAGAGGCAAAGAGAGAGATAGAGGTAAGACTCATGTCTAAGAATTGAGAAGCCAATCTGTCATCAGAAATAAGGGGTCCCATGCTACATAGTAGGGCCAGCGGCATAACTACAAAATTTACCCCTAGGGGTCTATTTATCATGCTCTGTAAAAAGTGGAGTGAAAAATGACTGGTGATGTTGCTCATTGCAACCAATCAGACCTTTGCTTTTGCTTTCTAACTGTTAAAATCAAATTCAGTGTTATATTGTTCAAAGTTAATTGCTGATTGTTTGCTTTTGGCAACTACACTTGATCTACGGTTGAAAATAAGCCTTCATACCTGCATTGGAGTCCTATTCTAAACATCTGGCCCAAACAATATTCTGTGACAGTTTGGCAGATTATTGTTGCTGCTTGGAGTCAACATTAGTTTTAAATGAACTAATAAAATACTTATTTTATATATAGGTTGGGTCTCATTCAGCAGCTGATTAGCAAAAGCTCTGGAGCCCCTGAAATTATGAAAGATTTGTAAGCATGCTGTATTATAATTGCTATTTTTTATGATGCACACCTTCTGTTTCAACCTCTTCTCCTTTTAGATTGTAAACTTTGGACTGGGTCATCTTTTCAACTCTGCATTGTGTTCAGTACCTCTTCCCGGAGATGTCAGTCCTTTGCTGCTTTTCCTTCTTCCCATGACGCATGTAGTAGAAAACATGGTAATTTGGTCCAACAATAGTGCATTGCACCATTAGCAATGGATGCCTACTGCCTCATCTGCAGTGTGAAAAAATAAATAAAGTATGTATTTTCACACAGGCCCGGATTTGTGGAAATGCCACCTAGGCCCAGGCCTAGGGCAGCAGGATTTTAGGGGGGCGGCATGCTGCCCAACTACTCCCACATTGGTTCAAAAACACAGGTGATGTGCTGGAGATACAATAATTTTTTAAATTTCCTGTGCGCCAATCTCCATTGCTCCGGACCAGATGATGAAAATATGCACGAATAAAGGGGAGGGGACAGGGGCGACGAACGGCAGTGGGCCTAGGGGTGCCCAATATGTAAATCCAGCCCTGTTTTCACAGCTTTGTCAAAGCATGTTACTATATGCTCCCTGAAATATTTGTATCAAGGGATTAATACACAGGTTGCCCTGGACTATAGCCTATGATCAGAGGCCCATCTAGCTTTTTTTTAATTATCATTTATTTGCTCTGCTAGGTCCTGTAGGGTGCACCTGCTGGGAGAAGAAAGCACATGCGCCTGGATGCATGCAGATCCAGTCACATCACTGGCGCACACCTAACCCAAACAAGCATAGAGAGCTCGCAAGCACTTGTGCCTGAATCTGCACACATCCGGACCCAGAAGCAGCCTAGAAGAGGAGACTGTGAATGTAGCTTAGAGGGCTGAAAACAAAACAAGGTCCAAGCACACAAGGCTTGATGCAAACACGGGACAAGCCCCTTACGTGTTTATTGTGTTGAAAAAGCTCATAATGTTTCAGGAACCTGATGAAGGGGCATGCCCCCGAAACGCTGTTAGCTTTTTTGATGCAATAAACATGAAAGGGGCTTGTCCCCTACTAATATCAAGTCTTGAATGCCAGTACCTTGTTTTGTTTCAGCCTTGACTGTGGGGGAGTGCCATCTCCCCAGAGGACTGAGCACCAGGCTGTAGAATGTAGGAAATGCCTGTGTGTGCTCGCAAACATAATTTGGTCTGTATCCTAGGGGTCCCCACATCTCATTAATCCACCACTAGTTGTATGGCTTTTGCTTAAATGTGAAACTTACCTACCATTGTAAACACAGCACCAATTCTAATATTACTGCAAGTTTCTAAGGGACAGAAGTAAAAGTAATCACTATTGAAAACATGACTGGAATGAGCACAAACTCAAAAAAGAACTCCACCATAACTCCAACAATCAGATAGGATTCCTATGGCAATGATGTAAAAACTTAACTTCCAATATGAAAATGAATTAAAATGTTTTATTCTGTTAATAACAACACTAAGGTGTATAATGAAAGTATAGCAGAGTAAATAGCCAACAAAAATATTGGTGTATGGATAAAAAGCAGTATTTGGTTATCTGATAAATAAGTTCATCAAAAGAGTATATCAAAGTGAATCCCAAAAACCAAGTAAATACGTAAAATAGGACAATATTGCAAATCCAAAATTTGTATCAGACTCTCAGAGAAAAAGTTGGGAGTTATAGTCGCACGTAGTATGCCTTATATAAGGATTAATCTCATGGAACCAATGCTGGGGTCTAGGTTATCTCTCCCCTTTGAAAGCTAATGGCGGGGGAGGACTAAGCCCTATGATGAAAACCAATGCCCAGGTCGGGAGACCTTATTTTTCAGGTAATGCTCTTATGCCGGGAGGCTTTAGCATTTGAAATTATGACCAGAGGTAAATAGTTAGGGACCGCCATATGGGTTTTACCTTGACGTGGTATGGTGGCTTATCAATCTTATGATCATAATTTTGTAACTAAAAAACCCCCTGTCTTTGTAAATACATGCATCTGCATAGATTACTGATATGACAGGGGCCCAGGGAATGTGCATTGATCAATTTTTCTTCTTTTTTTCTATGTCTGTAGTTAATTTGGCCAGATCAGTAGCACTTCCAATGTATTTTAGTACATTTTTATTTAGCCATGGAGTGCTCTCACAATTTTTCCTTTTTGTATTTTGTATTGTAGCAGATTTATTCTGTTTGGAAGTTCAGCAGCTATGCTGCAGGCCAGGCTTCCATGTGGTTGTAGCACCCCCATACCTGTCTCTTTAAATGGTGTAACAATGCCTTTGGAAATGGGTGTTGGTCTGGGCAGTTTCTCTCTCTTAAAAGCCGCAAGCGGGGGAGGATTAATCTCATGGAACCAATGCTGGGGTCTAGGTTATCTCTCCCCTTTGAAAGCTAATGGCGGGGGAGGACTAAGCCCTATGATGAAAACCAATGCCCAGGTCGGGAGACCTTATTTTTCAGGTAATGCTCTTATGCCGGGAGGCTTTAGCATTTGAAATTATGACCAGAGGTAAATAGTTAGGGACCGCCATATGGGTTTTACCTTGACGTGGTATGGTGGCTTATCAATCTTATGATCATAATTTTGTAACTAAAAAACCCCCTGTCTTTGTAAATACATGCATCTGTATAGATTACTGATATGACAGGGGCCCAGGGAATGTGCATTGATCAATTTTTCTTCTTTTTTTCTATGTCTGTAGTTAATTTGGCCAGATCAGTAGCACTTCCAATGTATTTTAGTACATTTTTATTTAGCCATGGAGTGCTCTCACAATTTTTCCTTTTTGTATTGTAGCAGATTTATTCTGTTTGGAAGTTCAGCAGCTATGCTGCAGGCCAGGCTTCCATGTGGTTGTAGCACCCCCATACCTGTCTCTTTAAATGGTGTAACAATGCCTTTGGAAATGGGTGTTGGTCTGGGCAGTTTCTCTCTCTTAAAAGCCGCAAGCGGGGGAGGATTAATCTCATGGAACCAATGCTGGGGTCTAGGTTATCTCTCCCCTTTGAAAGCTAATGGCGGGGGAGGACTAAGCCCTATGATGAAAACCAATGCCCAGGTCGGGAGACCTTATTTTTCAGGTAATGCTCTTATGCCGGGAGGCTTTAGCATTTGAAATTATGACCAGAGGTAAATAGTTAGGGACCGCCATATGGGTTTTACCTTGACGTGGTATGGTGGCTTATCAATCTTATGATCATAATTTTGTAACTAAAAAACCCCCTGTCTTTGTAAATACATGCATCTGCATAGATTACTGATATGACAGGGGCCCAGGGAATGTGCATTGATCAATTTTTCTTCTTTTTTTCTATGTCTGTAGTTAATTTGGCCAGATCAGTAGCACTTCCAATGTATTTTAGTACATTTTTATTTAGCCATGGAGTGCTCTCACAATTTTTCCTTTTTGTATTTTGTATTGTAGCAGATTTATTCTGTTTGGAAGTTCAGCAGCTATGCTGCAGGCCAGGCTTCCATGTGGTTGTAGCACCCCCATACCTGTCTCTTTAAATGGTGTAACAATGCCTTTGGAAATGGGTGTTGGTCTGGGCAGTTTCTCTCTCTTAAAAGCCGCAAGCGGGGGAGGATTAATCTCATGGAACCAATGCTGGGGTCTAGGTTATCTCTCCCCTTTGAAAGCTAATGGCGGGGGAGGACTAAGCCCTATGATGAAAACCAATGCCCAGGTCGGGAGACCTTATTTTTCAGGTAATGCTCTTATGCCGGGAGGCTTTAGCATTTGAAATTATGACCAGAGGTAAATAGTTAGGGACCGCCATATGGGTTTTACCTTGACGTGGTATGGTGGCTTATCAATCTTATGATCATAATTTTGTAACTAAAAAACCCCCTGTCTTTGTAAATACATGCATCTGCATAGATTACTGATATGACAGGGGCCCAGGGAATGTGCATTGATCAATTTTTCTTCTTTTTTTCTATGTCTGTAGTTAATTTGGCCAGATCAGTAGCACTTCCAATGTATTTTAGTACATTTTTATTTAGCCATGGAGTGCTCTCACAATTTTTCCTTTTTGTATCTTATATAAAGGCACCATCACAATTTAGGCAAGGAGAGGGGGAGAGGGATTTTGGACTGTGTTGGAAAGTACCCAATTGCACCCCAGTGTGCTTATCGCCCACCCAACCCATCTCTAGCTAAAGCCTTACAGTGTGAGCACCACAGCCACAAACTGGAGAGCTGTTGAATAAAAAGTTAAATGACACAAAAACCACAACTAAAAAAAAATGAAAACCAATTGCAAATTGTCTCAGAATATCACTCTCTAAATCGTTCAAAAAACGTAATTTTAAGGAGCACAACTCCCTAATTGGAGATCCCGAAAATATGTATTTTGCTTAATATATCTACAAAAAGGAGCTTAATGTTATACTTTCATTCAGGCCGGAGGGAGACAAGGCATTAAGCGAAAAAATAAACTGACATTCACTGCGTAGCAGCATCTTATCCATACCCCGACCTCACCTCTATATTATTTTTTTTGGATGTGTGATAGTCCCATGGCCAAAAGGCCTTTGGAATCTCCGTGATTCTAAGAAATGCTGCACCACTAGAGGTCAGTTTCTTCTCAAGCTGTAAGTTAGTCAAAGCTTTGTGAATATTCTGTATATGTTCCAGCAAAGTGTTTTTATACTTCTTTTTTACATTTTATTGCATGGACATTTAATTACATAAATCACCCTTTCTGTATTGCAATTAAAAAGTTAATTTGCCTTTGCCCACAATCTGTCATGGATGACATGCGATTGCCAAAAATATGGGAAAAAGGAACATTAACCACATGCAAATGTACCAAGCTTTGACCTATGAGTGGGGTTACTATAATAGCTATGTATTAATTTGTTTTGCAAATTGGTTACTCTACCAAAGGTAACTTGTGGACAGATGCCCAAAGGTTGGGCCAGCACTGGATCTGTCATTAAAGGGATACTGTCATGGGAAAACATTTTTTTTTCAAATGAATCAGTTAATAGTGCTGCTCCAGCACTGAAATCCATTTCTCAAAAGAGCAAATAGATTTTTTTATATTCAATTTTGAAATCTGACATCGGGCTAGACATATTGTCAATTTCCCAGCTGCCCCAAGTCATGTGACTTGTGCTCTGATAAACTTCAATTACTCTTTACTGCTGTATTGCAAGTTGGAGTGATATCACCCCCCTCCCTTTCCCCCCCCAGCAGCCAAACAAAAGAACAATGGGAAGGTAACCAGATAGCAGCTCCCTAACACAAGATAACAGCTGCCTGATAGATCTAAGAACAACACTCAATAGTTAAAGGGATACTGTCATGGGGAAAAAAAAAATCAAAATGAATCAGTTAATAGTGTTGCTCCAGCAGAATTCTGCACTGAAAACCATTTCTCAAAAGAGCAAACAGATTTTTTTATTTTCAATTTTGAAATCTGACATGGGGCTAGACATTTTTTCAATTTCCCAGCTGCCCCAAGTCATGTGACTTCTGCTCTGATAAACTTCAATCACTCTTTACTGCTGTACTGCAAGTTGGAGTGATATCACCCCCTCCCTTTTCTCCCCCAGCAGCCAAACAAAAGAACAATGGGAAGGTAACCAGATAGCAGCTCCCTAACACAAGATAACAGCTGCCTGGTAGATCTAAGAACAACACTCAATAGTAAAAACCCATGTCCCACTGAGACACATTCAGTTACATTGAGAAGGAAAAACAGCAGCCTGCCAGAAAGCATTTCTTTCCTAACGTGCAGGCACAAGTCACATGACCAGGGGCAGCTGGGAAATTGATAAAATGTCTAGCCCCATGTCAGATTTCAAAATTGAATATAAAAAAATCTGTTTGCTCTTTTGAGAAATGGATTTCGGTACAGAATTCTGCTGGAGCAGCACTATTAACTGATGCGTTTTGGAAAAAAACATGTTTTCCGATGACAGTATCCCTTTAACACTGGCCAATACTTATACAAAATGTTACGACTAAAGAGTTTTGGTATACTACTGCGATCAGAACAATTGCCACATTTTACTGTATAAAAGGACATGTAACTGAGTTGCTCATAATATTTTATGCCCAAAATAGTTTTTGGCTATCTGGGTACTGGAAACTCACTTGCGGTGCTCACACTGTATAGCTTTAGTTAGATAGGGGTTGGGTGGGTGATAAGCACACTAAGGTGAAATTGGGTCATTTTTACAGTCAGATCTCCCTCTCCCCCCCAGGGCCGCCATCAGGGGGGCACTGCTGTACTGGGCCATGGCCTGAAGGGGGGTCCGGCTGTGCTGCACTTTCCAAAATATCTGGGCCCCCTTGACTGGGCCGCCTCTCCTGAAGTCCTGAACAGCCGAAATGCTGAAGTGCCAAACATTCAAACAGTCAAACAGTCGAAGTCCCGAAAACAGCCGAAGCTGAAGTCCTGAAGCGGCAAAAAGACCTGAAGTCATGAAAACAGCCGGTCCTGAAGCGGGGAAAAGACTCAAAGTCACTATAAGAGGCAAGTTGAAGTCCTGAAGCCATGAGTTCAATTCTACTGAACCCCAATGTGTGTTTTTTTTATAATCCCCTGGCCACCAATGTATTATTTTAATATGCTATAGGCCCCTGCCACCTATGTTTTTTTAAAAAAATATTCTCTGGGGCCTCAATTTTTTTCAACTTGTAAGGGGGGCCCTGGTGCCAATTTTTTTTTTTAATTTATAGGAGAACCCTGACCACCATTTTTAAAAAAAAAAAAAAAAAATTAGGGGGGGCCCTGACTATCAATAGGGTTTTTATAACTTGTGTGTGTGTGGGGGGGTTACCTTTTTTAGCACTGATGTCTGTGTGGTCTTTTAACTGTGGTGTAGAGTGGGCAGGATCTGGGGTGAAGCTTGGTGGTTGGGGTTGGCAAAAATTTTGTTGTACAGGGCCCCATGATTTCTAATGGCTGCCCTGCCCCTGCCCTTGCCTACATTGTGATGGTGCCTTTATATAAGTCAGTCTTGTATACAATGTGCGACTATAACTCCCAACCCTTTCTCTAAGAGTCTGATACAAATTTAAGATTTACAATTTTGTCCTATTTTATGTACTTACCTGTTTTTTGGGATTCACTTTGATTTGCTACTTTGGAGCAGTGATATAGGATTAACTAAATCCATGCTCCAGATCTATATTTGTGGTGGCTGCTATTACTATAAGTGAGAGATGCTGTACACATATTGAGAGTGAGTTCTTTTTTTGAGCTTCTGCTCATTTCCAGTCATATTCCGTGTGATTCAACTCGCACTTTGATCCTTTCACCTTTATATCAGGAGAGTATGCTGCAAGATTCCCTGTGTTTTGTTTTACTATTGAATATCTGTCTGTGCTTCCGTGCTATTTCCTTCACTGCTTGCCCTTGCCTGACTACAGTCACAATGTAGCACATATGAGCTATCCTGCAACCTGGACCCCACTTCTCACAAGGTCTTGTACAAGTCTGTTACGCTCCTTCTTCGCAGGTGTGTCAATCACACAACATGGGAGGCACTGTGGGAATTTGAGATTCCACATTTTTTAGGATTCCTAAAAAAATGTTAACACCTAAAAAGACCTACAGAGATGCCGCAGAAGTCAATGTAGTGTGTCTTCTGAATTTTAAAATGTAGTCTAATTTTTTTGAAAACAGATGTAAAATAGCAATTCATAAAAAACAGATTTTTCTCCATGACTTTACAATATTTACAATAATAACTTTAATATAGTAATGAAAATAATACGTTCTAGCGTTAATTACAATTTTTGTTGAACAGTTGTTGAACTCACACACCCTCTAGTGTACACAGTGGTAAGTGCAGCTATGGGGAGACATGAAAAAATATACAGTAACAATATATTGAAACGAATAACATTGGCAGTTAACCCTTTGAATGCCAGCCAAACAACATACAGCACAGAAAAACTTGGACACTATGGGGCAGATTTATGAAGGGTCGAAGTAAATTCGAGGGAATTTTCGAAGTAAAAAAATTCGAAATTCGAAGTAATTTTTTGGATACTTCGACCATCGAATAGGATACTACGACTTCGACTTTCGAATTCGGTTCGAAGTAAAATTGTTCGAATATTCGACCATTCGATAATCGAAGTACTTTCTCTTTAAAAAAACTTTGATTTTAATACTTTGCCAAATTAAACCTGCCGAAGTGCTATGTTAGCCTATGTGGACCTTCTAGAGCATTTTTCTTAGTTTTTTGAAGTCGAAGAAAAATCGTTCGATCGATGCATGAAATCCTTCGAATTGTTCGATTAGAAGGATTGGTGAAAAAAACTTCGACTTCGATATTCGAAGTCGAAGTAAAGCCATTCGATGGTCGAATTTCGAAGTATTTATCACTTCGAAATTCGACCCTTGATAAATCTGCCCCTTAGATTATTTATTCTGTGGCAGGTACATGGTTAAAGAAGAAAATATTAAAGAGCATTAATTTGACTTCAGATTGCGATGACTGATAGGAATATAATTCTGCTGAAGTTTAGTATAAGAATAACTATAACAAGAAACAGAGACGGGTGTCTGTACTTTTTCATGATTTCTCAAGTTATATGTACATGTAAAGAGCAGTGTTTTCTTGTTGTATTCTATCATTTGCAGTAATTGTATGTTTGTAGCGCTTGCACATTGTTCTCCTGCAAATATCATTATTTTATGAACTGTGCCTTTGAATAGTGAGCAAAAATGTGAGGTGTCATCACACTGATGATTGAAAGCATGTACAGTAATAGCATTACATAGAATGCTGGGTCGTGGTATATCAAAAATCCTTTGGTTACATACAGAGTAGGGATGCACCAAATCCCAGATTCATTTCAGCATTCAAATCCATGTGTCTGGTCGAATAGGAACCAATAAAGACCACAGTATAAGCAGTCTTCCAGGCAGGCTACATAAGTAGTTCATTGTAGAACTCAAGGATACAACCTCAAGGTCCGCCCCTGGGTTGAGCTGTCAAAATCGTGACTGTCACGCGAAAAAATGGGACAGTTGGGAGGTATGTGTAAATAGACCGTTGTGTAGCCATGTGGGAAGCCATTCAAGTTAAAAAAGGAGAAAAGGCTCAGGCTACTTAGCTGATAACAGATAAGCCCTGTAATAGAATACAATGGGATTCTACAGAGTGCATCTGGTATCTGCTATGTAGCCTGTGCTTTGAATGGCTACCCCTATGGCTACTGTAACAATCTCGTTATTGAGAAATGGTGGCGGGTACACTCACAATGCACAGGGTATCCCTGCGGATTCCGGTGTTCACCAATGCCCTTTTGGGGCTCCGGGCTTTCTGCTGCGTAAAACACAAGGAAAAGTGTGTGACAACAACAAGTGTGTAAACGAGGTAACGGCAAGGATAAAGAGGAGACGTGGTTGAGAATCAGGCAAGGTGTTCAAGGCGGGCGGCAATAATCGGAGTCAAACAGGAGTCAGACGGGAGTCAAAAACCAGGAATTCAGATCACAAACAAACGCTTCGGCAGGAACAGTGAAACTGGAACCAGCTTGGGCACTTTCAAAATGGAGGACTGGCCCTTTAAGGGGAGTTTGGTGCCAAAGGTTCGCATTCAGCGACGAAAAATTATGTCATGACGCACAGCGTCAAAACGTGGGTGTCCATTGCTGAGGAAAAGACGCCAGCGTCAACCAGCCCTGCTGCACAAAGCAGGAAGTGCATGCCTGTGCACAAGACCTGAAGAGGCGCACCGTGAGGTAAGAGACCGGGAAGAGACACAGCAGCTTGTTTCTAAGCAAACACGCGAGCCAAATCCAGAAAAAGTGGATTCAGTGCTTTCCTTCTACAGAGCACTAAGGGGTACAAAAACTCTTAGTACTCATTCAAGTTCAGGGTACAGGTAGGAGGAGGGAGGTGCAACTACATGTCTCCCCAACGAATTATCGCTTCACCTGTAGCCTAATAGTTCTCAGTTGTACCAATTAAGGTAATTGACACACCCACCCACATACCTGATAAATAGGAGTGGAAGGAAATGTGGGATTTTCGCCCCTGAGGAAGTATTTTATTGATACGAAACGCGTTGGGCCCATTTTAGTGCTCTGTTAAATTCAAATTTTTGTAAATAAAAGTGTATATTTCATAAACACCGATGCTGTGTTTAATTAGTGCCTGAAAAAATCTTTAGCGCTTACAAACGCTAAAACCCGAAGAGTTACACACTGGGAAGAAACCAACGCCTGGCAGCAGCCACCAGTGACCTGTACGACCAAACTATCCCAGCAGACCGTCGAGAAGATTGGCAGGAATCCCAAAAGCCGAATAGGACCGTTACCCGTACGGGTTCTAAGTGCTAAGTAACATCAGAGTTGGGTAAGCATATACTCACCTCCTTCCCGCACTGTGAAGCTGGCTCCTCTGCGCTATGTGAGTTTTTTCTTCCAAACAGGTGTCACGCTGAACATACTGACTCCGGTGGAACACTGCAACTGCGAGCAGGCAACCGGCGTGAGAATCAGTCAATTTCCCACCGCCGAACAGATCGATAAGACCTAGAAGGAAGGCATTAAAAGAAAACTACCGGTTCAATCTAAAAGTGCTGTAACGACATCAGTGTCCGGTAAGCGAACCCAAATCGTTCCCCTGCACCTGCAAACCGGCTTTTCTGCGATATGCAAATTTCTCTTCTGACAGGCTACCAAGACGATCAGCTTTACTGAATTCAAGAGCAGCCCTTTTTTGCGAATCAAATCTACAGATCCCCCGTGAGTAGTTTTATAACACACACTACCTCATAAAAAAGAGGATAATACACCATCGAGTCCCCCTCTTCTTTTTTCCAGGCAATTACTAGTTAATCCGGCCAAGCGCACCTACCTCTGCTTCACAAATTACATGTCTCCCCTGCCTGCCCCTCATTAATACAATGCTGTCAAATACAGGTAGTTCTCTATTCATGAGGGGAAGGCAGGTCATTGCCCAACAGACCTGCCTGTGGCCAGATGTGCAGAAGGTCTGTCTTTTGCACTTTGCACCTTGTCTCACCTTCAATAAATAAGTCCCACGTCCATCCTCAGGCTGATGCTGCCACCAATTTCTTTTAACATGGGGGGACCCCTCAGGCAAGCATACAATGTTTTTTTCAAACCCCCCTCTTTTCCTTGCTGCAGAAAGTCACATTGCTAGGCCACAGTCACTAAGGAGCACAGGAATCTGGATTGCTGGATGCTTTCCCCTAGTAAATATCTGTGTCTGCTTTAAGGCACTACTGAGTCCGTCTCTACACACCTGATGTGAGGCTGTGCTGCTTTCACCCTGTTTCATATTAAAAGTAATTTTGTCTGCATTTAAATGTGGTGAAATGTCACCACTCAATGGAATTCTAGCTAGCCCCAACACAGTAGTTACAGTGCCACGTGTGTATATATTTTGTGTTACATAGGAAGTATTAACTATCCCTGGCAAGTGGTGTATAAGTCGAGGAACCCTAGCTAAGGGGCATATTTGTCATGCTGTGTAAAAAACAACAGTATAATACCACATATTGCCAGGCAGCGTAGTGTAAAAAATGCCGTAAAATGTTTACACTTTCTTAGAGTGACTTCTGCCAGAAGCAATTTAAAATAACGGCGGCAAATCTTGCATTTGCTTGGTGTAAAATTACACACTGGTAGGGGAAAAAAGTTTCTCCAGCACATAATGTAAATAGCTCACCGAGTAGATGATGTGGTCCAGGTGCACCTGCCCCAGACCCCCAGCTTTAGGGAGCGGCAAACCAGGATATACGACAAGAAAAACAGGGCTGTCCAGCACCAAAAGTATTAGTTAAAAATGACTTTATTAATCAAAGTTAAAAATATACTTGCATCTTCATGAGCTCATGCTCATCAGTGCCGGACAGCCTTGTTTTTCTTGGCATAAAATTACACACACCTTGATGAATTTGCCATTTATTTTACACAGCTTTTTACATTTCCTTTTACACAGCATAATAAATATGCCCCTTAGTCACTTATTGGCATTTCTATGACACTGCAGAGACAGTTTGGAAGGCCAGTGACCTACTGTAGCTTACAAAATGTATGTGACAGGGAGGAAAATGGAACTACGGTAATTCATTATTTAAACCTATGTTTGTAAATTAGCTGTAAGAAAACAGAAATAGCTTGAATAATAGCATTATTTGTGATTTGATATTTGAAAAGATTTTTTTCCAATGGTGAACTGCCCCTTTAAAGTTAAAGCTAAGTTATATAGAGCTCTTCCAAAGTAAAATGAAAGTAGGATCTGTTTGCATACCTACTATAGTAAATCTGCTCAGACACCTGCATGGTTGTTTTCCTTAAAATGTAAATTTTCAGACAAAGGGACCAAATCCGACAAACTTTGGCACTGAACAAAATTGCTACAGTGCGTGGTCGAGGGCAGAGGGTCCCTGAGGGGTAGTCGTTTTATTATAAGTCTGCTGCCTGTAAAAGATACAGGGAAATGCAGCGTGTGCTATTTCTATTGTGCCTGGCAGCTGTATCCCTGTAATACCTTAAAGGACCAGTGACATTTTAAAACATTTAATTGTTTTAAAGTAATAAATATATGATGCAGTATTGCCCTGCACTAGTAAAATGGTTGTGTTTGCTTCAGAGACACTACTATAGTTTATATAAATAAGCTACTGTGTAGCCATGGGGGCAGCCATTCAAAGTAGACAAGGCTCAGGTTACACAGCAGATAAGCTCTGTAGAACATAATGTTATCTGTAATACAATATTTAACCTATGCAATATAGCCTTTTTTCAATTTCCGCCATTACTACACAGAAGCTTTTTAATATAAACTATAGTAGTGTTTCTGAAGCAAACAGATCAGTTTTACCAGTGCAACCAGTGCAACAGTATTTTCATTACTTCAAAACACTTTTCTTTTTTGGTGTTCCTTTAATAACCCCACTCCATAAAGTGCACTGATTATCCAGAAACTGTTACTGCAACTTTAAACTGGCCATACAGATGAAGCCACTTGGATTTGTGTGTTAAAAACGTCATGACTCTGAATTATCTGAAGAAACTGTGTTATCTAAAGTCACCATAACTCATTTAACGCATTTAATATTTTCATTATTATACCAAAGCACCGTTGTTCACAATGGTGAACGCTTTAATTAGATGGGATGCCGTGACGCAATTTTCTGTGTTAAATGGGATAAGTATAGAATGAGCTAATATAGGATGTCTGACCAATCAGCCTGTCATGTACTATACAATATAATGAAAATAAAAGTATGTAATTGAATGTGGCAGGTGAAACCCCAGCAGTTAAATAGGATCTGCCAATTACAGCTGGGATGTTTGATTAGGCAAGACCAACTGCAACTCCACGCAGAAGGATGGCATGTCTGGGGATAGTTGGTCTGCCCCAACATATCCCTTGCAAATGAGCAATTTTGGTTTTAACTAATCAGTATCATAAATGTGCTTCATTCCACCAGTCAGACCCACATATTCAGAAGTGATCCGGTAATAACAAGCAAAATAGCAGACAAGGCAATAACGTTATACAATGCTATTTAAGCCTACAATAAATGGTGAAGGAATGAAATACAAATAATTTCCCTGTATGACATAAGATGTTTCCTCCATACACAGAGAGGGGTTGTTTCAACACCAGGGTCTAACAAGGAAAAAGGCTTCAGGGAAAATACCTGTTGGTGCCAGTGTAAGCGTGACAAGGCATATTGTCTATTTCTGTACCTTATGAGTGAGTGTGGGATGCAGGAACAGATCTGCTATCACTGGAACATCCAGCAAACTTTCCAGAAAACTGTGGCTAAATATTATCTCACTTATATCAGTAGAGATAATCTATTCACTTGTGGTGATTTAAGTGAATAACCCCCCCCCATGACCGTGCACAAAAGAGGATGCGCGTGCAGAAAGGAGGAAGCACGTGCATCTCCTGTTTTTTGAGGCGGACTAGGGGTAGTATGAGGTATGTGCCTGGAGACCCCAAGCTTTGCGCCCTAGGAACACGCTTCTTCTGCCCACCTCTAGTTCCGGCCCTGAGCATAACTATAGAGGAAGCAGGCCCCAAGGTCACAGGTAGGGTTGCCATCTGGCTGGTATCCGAATGTTATTTATAGCAAAAAAAGATAAATATATAGGAAGGCCGGTATTTGTCCCCAGAACAGGTGGCAACCCTAGAAGCAGGGAGGCCCGGGGGACAAGGGGGATGAGACCACAGTGTCTGCTGTTTAGAATTCCCTCCTTCCTAGCACCTGCAAAATTTTGCTAGAGAGCGCATGTGCAAGCTGGCAGGGAAGGAGGAGGAAGGGAGTCCCTGTGTGCGCTGGACCCCTCCAAAGAGTTTTTGCCGGGAGGGGTGGCGCACCACTGATTAAATGGAATGATTGGGTTTCCAAATAAAAGGTGTGAATTTTGATCACCACGGCTTTACACTTACTAGTTACCATCATGTACCATGTATGTTCATACCTTTATCTAACAAAATGGGTGGATTTGGTCTGCTGACTTAAAGTGATATTGATGCTAAAAGCAACTTTTTAAAATATGAATGTACATTAAAAGTAACCTATAGGCCATGTTGATTGCTTTTTGCTGAGAAGCCTGTTTTGTAAGTAATTGTTAGTAGAATTTCCTAAACCTGACTGTTTTGCCAACCTGACTGTCCCATGTCAGTTAAAGTTTTAAATGCTAACAGTCTTCTGCTGCACAAATATGGCAGCGCCCTCATAGATGAACGCGGGGAGTCAGAAAGGTAATGTAAAAGTTTTGAGCAAATACTTTATGGCAACATTTTAAGTAGCAAACATAGCCAAAATTATCATAGATGTAAAAATGGTTTAATTTCTGGTGTCAGTATCTCTTTAAGATTGCTATGTATGCCCAGATTCTATATGACATCAGCCAGAATTAATATATCAAAAACATATATATCACCTTCATCTATAGAGCAAGAACAAGCCTATTTATTTATTATTTATTTCATTTATAATTTATTTAATTTATGTAGATGACAAATCCCATATTAAATACTCGACTGATGAACTAGTTGGCCTGATAGCAGGGAGATCAGCCTGTGACAGCTCTTAGTAGAAGCAGTGGGTTGCATTATAGCATTATGCCTGTGTTTAGACAAAGCCTAGAGGAAATCCATCACATAATCAGGACGCAGAAGTAGATACTTTCAGGATTTATGCCATTCCAGCAGCACCTAGTGGCTTCATAAAGCAACTTCAAGCAACAGAAAGGCAAGCAAAATTAATAATGAAGTACATGAGGGACCAATAATTTCTCTGGAACTGCTTAGATTTACTGCCATTGCAAAGAAACAAATATTATGGTGTCATGAAAAAATAGGAGATACAAAAATCAAGCTTTTGTGCGGTGCACAGGGGTCTGGCTATGATAAATAAAAAGAGAAAAGCATGTAATCCTTCCCATTAAATGTAGGATTTATTCTCATTGTGCTTCGGTTTAGGCAAAGATGCAAGTTTTCTTATTTATAAAAGAGCAAGAGCTGCTGTACTAGATTTAACAGGTTAAAGTGATGCTGACACGTTTCAGGATTTTAGTTGTCATGGCATTAATTAAAAATTTTAAAAGGAAAGTCTTGCTCTTCTCATTAATTACCAATGTAATCGATCTGTTCAGCCATGGCTACAACAGTGACATTGGGCTTTTTACAGGGCATATGCCCAAAAAGCACTAATGGTGTCTCCAATCTATGCACTTGAGAAGAGGCCAGGCCCCATTGATTTCAAAGTATGCAATATTAGTAACAGAAGTACAGAGATGCACCATCATTATTCAGCAGATATCAGACTTTATTAGGCAGGTTATATATATTTACCAACTGAGCAGGTTCTGAACCTCACACTGACAGGCATAGCTTACAGCTAAGTACTTCTAAAAGAGAGCACACATTCTATTCTTGGAAGGGAGTATTCCCAGTCTCCATATACAAACAGCCATGTCTGCCTGCAGTAACTAACTTCTGCCAAATGGAAGAAAAGGAAAGTTTTAGGTGAAATATATAGGGCAGAAACACTAGCTTAAAAAATATCCAGGGCAAGTAATACATTAGGAAACCCTGCTGCACAATATTAAATAGAGAAAAGGGCGTTTTAATAATAAATCACCTTTATGCACTACTCAGTTTTAGTGTGCAGCTGAATTTTATTATTTAATACTAATATTGGAAGGTAGCAGTTTTTCTTAATTACCTTTACAGATGATTGAGCTCTCCACTTTTTATATGGAGACCAGAACAAGGACACAAAAGGAGATTATTATCCAAAAGGTGTGGCAGATGGAAACTAAGCATTTTCTATCTATACTAAATAGAGTCTAATGGATGAAATGCCAATAGCTTGCACTTGTACAAAGGAGAACCCCAAACCCTCCAAAACTTTCTGTGACTCACCCATCCATACCTCTCCCCACCACTAGGCCCAGCAACCTCATTAGGGATGGGCAAGCAGAACTGGTTCCCAGGTACTTGCTACAGCAATCTTATTGATCAGTCGATTTGTAGCTCAGGCCCGGACTGGCAATCTGTTAGTTCTGGCAAATGTCACTATTAATGGGCTGCTGGGGAGCAGATTGGGCCTCTGTGTACTGGAATGCATAGGCCTATTTTGACACCCAGTCCAGATTTGATGTAGCTGAAAGGTAAGGACCTGGTCCTGGAAACTACCTACTCTCTTTTTCAATGAGTGATCATTCACAAGTAATGGCCTGAAATATCATGACAGTTATCACATGTAGTGCTGAAAATGTATATGCTAGAGATATGAATCATTCATTGAGGTATTGTAGGATGGTAAGGGATCAAAAGATTACACCTACAAGTGGGACGCAATTGCACAGGTCAAAAATAATGGAATGTGTAAACGACATGGAAGATCTGCCATCTGGCACAATACAATTGGTTTCTGAAAGATTTATTCGTCTTATTTAAATACATTGTAAGATGATTTTGCAAGAACAAGACACACCATCCAACTGATCCATTTTACGTCACAGCAGGAGAGATTCGATTTTGTTGAATCACACAAAATCTCATGCTGGTGAGTGACTATATTTTGGGGGTCAGATCTGTGCCAGGCCAGGCCAGCCGAGCGCTGTAGGCAAACCGGCCACTGCAGTGCGCCACTGTGTGCAACCGAGGACGCACGTGCGCAACCGCAAACAGCCTAGTATGGTCGTGTGCAAAGCACTTCAGAGAGTGCACCCACTTTTGAATGAGGTAACACTTGCCGGATTAGGGGTAGGCTGCATGTTAGGTACGTGCCTGGTGCCCCCCAAACTTTGCGCCCTAGGCACGTGCCTCTTCTGCCAACCCCTAGTTCCAGCCCTGGGTCTGATAAAGTCAGAATCAATCATCTGTAGCTTAGCCCTGACGTTACCAAATCATATGTCAATATAATTCATGCTTTCAATAAATGCAAGTTGCTGGGCAGCATACAGGGCAGCCATTGTAGTTGGATTTTCTATAAATGCTCTTGATTTTACACATGATCTGTATTGTTAACCTTTAACTTTAGTCTTAGAATGATAAAAAAACAATATTAACTGCACTGTGACTGCCTTCCTCACTATTCATGTGCTCCTCTTAGCAGGAGGTTTTTGAGCAGAGGTGCTGTCGTTTGTACAAACAAGTATACAGATACCATGTGACTTATATCATAGGTGAGGCTGCTGCTCTTACAGACATGTTCAGGCTTTCCTAGTGGTGCGGCGTGCCAAAATGAAAATTAGGCAGCAAGCCACAATATAGAAATGTATGATCCAAAAATGAATGAGTTCAGTTGATAAAGTGGAAAAACCTGCTCCAGATTCTATAAACAGCTTCTCAGGAATTATTTTCTTCATTAGTGTAATTAGAGGCCTAGTCCCTTGTCTTTTCCAGCTTCTACCAGCCATAACCAGATTAGTTGGCATAAACGCTGTACTGCACTGTTGTTGGAATACAAAGTATGAAGAAATGGATGCTTTATGCTATGTGGCCAGCTGAAGTCCCCGAAGTGGTGCAGTCACTCTCCCTCCCAAAAAAAAATGGAAGGTTGTGTTCACCACAACAATTTTAAAGCGTTAGGCAGGAGTCAGTGTAGGACTGGCCAGACCAGGGATGACTGAGACATAGGGGGAAATTTACTAAAGGGTGAAGTGGCTAACGTGGCGACGGTGATGGTAGCTGGCGTAATTTTGCCAACTTTTGGTCTGGCGAAAGAGCATTACTACGCAAATTCACTAAGTTTTTGATTTTACTGACTGTTACCTCTATCGCCAGACTTGCCTTCGCCACCTCAGACCAGGCGAAGTACAATAGAGTAGATAGGAGTTCCTCAACAAAAAGTTGAACATTTTTCTAAGTCCCAAAAAACGCTGGGTGATAGTAAAGATCGTAAAATTTTTTTTGGGGTACCCTCCTTCCCCCCTACCTTTGCTAACATATGGCACATAAACTATACTGTGGGCACATTTGTAGGGCATTATAACAACTTTATATAATTTTATTAAGGTTCCCTGACCTTGTGTAGTGTAATGTATTTGCTGCAGCATATACGGCCATTGTACTTTAACTGCACGCCGTATGCTAATTAGCCAACGCTAGCGTAACTTCGAACTGCTGAGTGTAATTTCGCCGGTGTTCAGTACCCTGTGTGTAACTTCGGATCTTTGTGAATGAGTGTTGTCCAGGCGAATTCACGTCTGTCGAAGTGTTTCGATGTGCGCAAAGCTGGCGCTGACGAATTTTTGCTGGTTAGTGAATTTGCCCCATAGTTGGACAGCTTGAATATATAGTAATATATGGATAATCAATCCCTGTTTTGTTTAAAGGGAAGGCCTTTTTAGTAGCTTAAAAAAAAATTAAGACCTTAATATAGAGTGTAGAGGACCTTTTGTCTTTGTAACTACATGTATGGGACCTGTTATCCAGAATTCTTGGGACCTGGGGTTTTCTGGATAATGGATATTTCAGTAATTAGGATCTTCATACCTTAAGTCTATTAGAAAATCACGTAAACATTAAATAAACCCAATAGGCTGGTTTTGTTCCAATAAGGATTAATTGTATCTTAGTTTGGATCAAGTGCAAGGTACTGTTTTATTATTACAGAGATTTGGATAAAATGGAGTCTTTCGAAATATGAGCTTTCCGTAATTCAGAGCAGGATAAAGGGTTTCCGGATAACGGATCCCATATCTGTACAAATTTTGTGGTCTAATAATACTTTGGACATTATGGTATTGGTTTATAGGATGACATCGGGAAAAAAAATACAAAGCCGGTGGAGATATGAGATCAAATATATATATATATATACATACAAAACATACTGCTGAATTTGCTATTCCTGCATAGGTAGGTGGAAGCAAAGTCACATTAACAAAATACATGAGATTAACATTTGCTGGATTGTTGGACAGGGTTATTCCAGAGGACAAGCAGTGGTGTGAACCGAAGTTCCAGGGCTTCATAGAAACAGCTTTGTTTGTTTATCATGCATGTGTTGAAACTGGTCATGAATCAGAACCCCCATTAGGTCCTTCATTCTCTTGCCCCAGAAGCCCCTGGAATTTCATTATGAATTTTAGTGGCTCAGTCTTGCGAATATGTTCTAGAGAATAGACATGGAATCTGTCATAAGCTTTACGATGTAAGTAGAAAATGGATCATTAAGGTGTTTGTGGCTGAAATGTTTCATTTCCTTTAGTGAATGTTTCACCATCAGAAAGTCTCCTTGCCTGCTTTCCTCCATACTTGCAAACAAGCTGTCCTCAAATAATCAGATGCATTTCTTGGGTTATCATTAATTGAACAATGCATATTTGTCCTACCTCAAAACAAGATGGCATCAGACATTCTATTGCTGTGACAAATCAATATTCAGATTGCTGCATCTGCAGTCTTTTGCTCAATGACTCTAATGGGAATTAATGCTGTAATCAGTCCATTGAATGGCAAGGTTTCTCTGACCTCATTTCAGTGCAGTTCCTGTTTTCGGACACTGAGTGTCCCACTGTCACCACTTGTACAATGTTCTGAAAAGAAGCCTCAATAAGGAAGAACTGATTAATTTTTGTTCCCAGATTACTACTCATTACAAAACATTCCAATATTTCATAAACACAGATAGAGAAGGATGTTGAGTTTGATCTTTTTGCAAAAGAACTACAAGTTTGGGAACAGTGCTGGGCAACGCCTGCTGGGAGCCCCAGGCAACCCAGCCGGACACTTCGCGCCTCAACCTGCGCAAGCGAGGACGCGCGTGCACAACCGTGCGCAATTGAGCACGGAGGGGTCAGTGTCAACACGCTTTGACCAGAGCGGCACCCACTTAACATTTTTCAGTGGTGGACTAGGGGTAGGCTGCTTTTGAGGTACGTGCCTGGCGCCCCCAAGCTTTGTGCCCTAAGGCACTTGCTTCTTCTGCCTACCCCTAGTTCCCGGCCCTGTTTGGGAATCCCTTCTACATACCTTCCAACTGTCGCGTTTTCAGAACAGTCCCTCTTTTGACAGCTCAACTGGAAAGTCCCGATTTTCTCTGCACTGAACAGCCAGAAAAAGAAAAAATGTCTCTAACTTAATTGGCTTTTGGCAGAGAGCCCCGAACTGCCACATCTGCAGATAATATACTTTTGTAACAGTTTTGAGATAAGCAAATAATTAATTGTAACAATATTAGATAACATGGCCCCTTGGGAGAAGTTAGACTCACAGCTTCAATTCACCTTCATTAGCAAAACTGTAATAACTGAAAAAACACAAACTTTCATAACCTGCCAAATTTTGTAAAATGAACATGGCAATTAGGGGTTGTGGCCACAAAAATTTAGCTGAACTGAACTTTGCATTAATTTATTATTTTAAAACAAGTCATAAGAGGGGTCATACTGTATGTTAGGTGCAGAGCAAGGTGCAAAGTGAAAAACACAGGCGCAATGCGCACAAGTTAGGTGACAGGAGGGATGACGTCTAGAGCCATATTTATATAGTATATAGGCAACTGAGGGCCCATGCCTATGGTGGTAGCTTTAAGAGAGCGGAACGTGTTCATAGTAGTGTGTCAGTGGTTGAAGTTAAGTTATGGTCAACCACACTTGACAACACACATTGTCTGTGTGCATGCACAGTTGCAGGTTGACAGGAGCACACTTTGGTCCGGTGCCTAGGGTGGCACTTATTGGCATAACCACCTATACTGCAGACCCTGCGGTCGTTGGGGGGCCCAAACTACACTGTCTGCTACATCTTAGTCCCTCCTCCCTAGCCCCTCCCATACCTCATGTGCAGCGCACAGTGAGGGCCGGAAGGTGTGGAGTGAGCTAGCGCCCTGGCCTGGGGAGGAGGGACCAAGATGCCAGAGACCATGTAGTCTGGGGAGAAGGAACAGTTTTTTCTTAAGGTGGTTGATCAACATTTGGAACCTTTGTGTAAAATCCCCTGCCCCCTCTGGTTCTTACACCTATGGGTGGATGTACAAAAAAATTGCAGTATGCCCAGAGCGATCCTCCTCCAAGTATGCCAGTTGCATTGCATTGCAGTGTCCTCTGTTCACTAGACATGGTGTCTTTTAGGGGTTTACAAGAGGGCTCTGTAAATTCTGCAGTGAGGGTTGATTTCTCGTTACAGAGGGAAAATTAACCATACAGCTGCCAGGTCGCAAATAGTTGCTGCTTTGCCAGTATTTTACTGGCCTAACCAATAAAGATGAATCCTGAAGACAATGTTATTAATAGTGAATAGAGAGAGAAAAATATGGGAAGGCCAATATTATTTTCCAGAAAACTTGTCAACCCTATTTACCGAAGTACTCGGAGGTTGTGCCACTACATTAAAAGATGCACATTTCCCCTTAAGGTTTACTTTATTCCATTGTTCTGAAAATCTTCACAGAACTTCTCTATCTCTCTAACCAGAAAACAATTGCTACTGTTTCCACTTGAACAGGTCTGCTACTTCCTCAAATATAGCTTTGTTCATGTCATTACAAACACTGTGTCCCCAGGGCTGTTCTGCAAATCTAGTGAGGCACATCAAGTACAATTAGTGCCATCATAAAAATATACTCTATTTCTAACTAATGTTTAGATTTCATTTAGTTCCTGGTTTTTTTATGCAGAGAATATTATTTCTGAATAAATATATAGGTCCATATGGATACTTTATGCACTTTATTCCAAAGTTATCTTGCTGGTGTCACAAGTCATGGCATTAAATCATAACCTGTATATTTATCATTCCAGAATCCATACATGCCATACTGTAACACACTGGTCGCAGGTAAAATACAATTGAGTCCAAACATGAATAGCTTATCTAATTGATTAATCAGATATAAATATCTGGGCAGGGGCAGGTTACTCAGCACTAATGTTTGATATTTATTGAACCAGTAGTAAATTATGACCAAAAAATAAAATGTAATTTCTCCTGAAAAGGTGGCCATACACGGGCCGATAAAAGCTGCCGACAGACCGTGTCGGCAGCTTATTGGCCCGTGTATTGGGCCCCCCGACGGGCTTCACCGATCGAGATCTGGCCGAAAGTCGGCCAGATCTCGATCGGATGGGACAAAAAATCCCATTGGATCACGGCCGCATCTATTTGTTGATGCGGTCCCGCGATCCGACCGCCAAGTTAGGCATCGTTAGGATCTGATCGTTGGGCCCTAGGGCCCACGATCGGATTAGCCCGATATTGCCCACCTCAAGGTGGGTATATCGGAGGGAGATCCGCTCGTTGGCGACATCGCCAAACGAGCGGTTCTCTCCATGTATGGCCACCTTAATGATATATTATTTGCATTCATGTGGGCATGTCCAGGAAAGCTCTGAGCTATTAACACAGGGTCTGCATGACAAGAAACTGAAAGACCAGCTGCCAAATTACACTGGTTTATGTTTATGTTAAGTATCGTTAACATACTTACGCTTACGTCAGTTTAAATATGGCGGAAACATATAGGTCATATATCCATCTTTATTTGTGATTGTTGGTGAAATTGTTGGAAGTGGCCACTTATTACTAAATATGTCCTAGGCAGCAAAATACAAAATAGATCTTTTATTATCCTAGACATGTCCCTACCCTACAACAAATGTGGCATGAGCTTCAAATGGTTAAAAAAAATGTAAACAACATATATTTAACAGTTACAACTTTTAAACATAATCCCACATTAAAATATGAAAAAATGCCAGCGTTTTGTCTTTTTTATGACTTCTTTGGCATAAAGGATATTATGTCACTTACATAATAGTGTTGAGGTTGTATATCTTCATCTTATCAATTCACCAGGTATAATTTGCAGAGTAACGATTGTTCACTTGAGCGAAAATTCATCTGGCGAAACGGCTAAAAGATTCTTTAGCACTGAGCTTTTTCACTAGCGAAATTGTCCGATTTGCCTTTTAGTAAACTGGCAATGTCCCTATGAATTGCCATTTTGGTGAATTTTCACTAAAAAAGCTCACTTTGCTCTTAAGTAAAGAGCCCCAATGAGTCAAGGCGGGGGAAATCTGGGCTAGGGGTGGAGAAATAGAGGGATGTGATGTCAGGGGAAGAAGCAGTTCACTTCCTAATCTTCTGACCAGATAGAAACATCCCACCCACTAGGGATACCACCTGCCCGGTTTTGACCCGGACAGCCCAGTTTCAGAAGGGCTGCCCGGGTCAAAACTGCCTGCCTGGTTTTCCAAATTAGGAAAACTTGTCAGGATTCCCCTAGACTGATGTGGTGATGGACCGATTGCCATGTCATCGCCCTGCAACGGAATTGCCCTGCCCATTGACATCATCACTTTGGCTTGGTATGTCACAGCCACTCCCCTTGTGATGTCAGCTCCTGCCCCCGTCCAGAAAGGGGGGCAGGAAAAGGTGGCAACCCACCATCCTCCTTTTTGCATATTTTGAGTTGATGTTCTTTTATAATTTATTAATAACTGAATGTGGATGTTTTCCTGAATGCACTGGTATATTCTGGTTTCTGTAACATTAAACCACCCTGCATTCATATTTTATCTGAAGGCCTTAAGATAACATAAGTTCTATCTCTCTTGATTATGAATCTTTCTTTTTTTATATCAATAGAGAATGGGCTCTGTAACTGCAATCATGAAGTCCCTAAACCCTAATGAATTTTCTCCATTTGCCAAAATTGCATGTCACAAATGAAGAACAAGCTAGTCTTGGAATGTAAGAACCCAAATATCAGCATGTGTATTTCAGGGCTTAATGTTCACCTGAGTGTCACATCCTAATATTATTCATATATTTGAATGCCACTGCATGTGATCTCCATGCAACGCAATTCAAGAAATCACTAATCTAGAATGCAAGCTGATCCTTGCACAGAAGTCTGGATGCATGCAATATCCATGGTATACAATTGAAATCCGAACTGACCTTTCCAGTAGAAGCAACATCCATGGAAATCTATAGAGGCAAATAAAGTTGATGGTACCAGTGCACGCTTCATTGAGAAACAGATAAGGACAGCAGAAGTGGCAATTAGCCACATAAATAAGGGAGCTATCTGAGTAATGTATAGTACACAAATACACAATGTACAATTATTTTCTGTAGAGGAAATTACAGTAACTTTAAGGTCTTTATTACATCTGTAAATATCTCTGTTAATCGTTTCAAGAACAATTGGCTTTGGTAGCGTGCAGCCACTAACAGCACTAAGCAAAAGAACAGCAAAAACTATTTCCATGTAAAAGTATGGTAACCTGGGTGAAATAGCAAAGCATTAATCTTCTTTAGCAGTTGAAAAGAAAATACATTTAGAATACAGCAAAAAATGTAAATTTTCTCGGTTAAGATTTGCCCAGCGCCTTAGTTAAGAGACCAACAGGTTGTTATACTGCAGTACATTGTGTATAATTAACTTCCCAGTCTAAATTTACTGCAGAGTTGAAGCCTTGACAAAACATGTCTTGCCAAGATAAAATTTAATAAAATTCTCGTAGTAAGCAGCTTTGAAATGTAATTTTTATCATTGAATTTCACAAGCAGGACATATTGGTTTTAGATTATTCTGGAAAATCTAACAATGGTATCTGATGTTGCTTCCAATCATTTCACACCTGTTCAAATATTACATTCACTTAAAGGGGAAATCTATGATCTTACCATGCCATATAATAAGGGATGTCACGTAAAGCAAATAGTTACAGACACTCCTGTTTAGACCACAACCTGATTTTCATTAATATTGTACCAATCTGCACCATCCAGTGGGGGAACATATGAATGCCTATACTCTTACCGGTACTACTCAGTACAAACAGCGGATCCAGCAGCTGTCAGGGCCTAGAAATGTAGACGGTTTGGTGGGGGAGGGGGTCCCATCTGTAATTTTAACTTATATATGTGCAAAACAGAACATCTTATCCAAAAGTTGGAGAGCCTTAAAAATATTGCTGTGTGGCCAAGCAGCTGTTGAATGCAAAGGGACTGCAGTAATTCACTGAAAGGACATAAAACACATAAAACATTATGTATTTAAGTGCATTTGTGTTAGCCAAAACATGGGTTAAGGTACACTCATCTTCTGAATACTGCTCAGGGGCCCATTTAGCTTTTCCAATTGTTATTTTTCTTTAAGAAATTTTAGTTTTCTGGATTTGTGGAGAGGCCACCAAGGCCTGGGCTTAGGGCGGCAGGATTTTAGGGGACGGCATGCTGCCTAACCACACCCACATTGGTTCAGGAACACTGGGAATGCTCAGGAGATACAATCGTTTTTTAAATTTCCTGTGTGCCAATCCCCATTGCTCTGGTTCCGATGATGAAAATTTGCGCGAATAAAAGGGAGGGGACAGGGGGAGACCAATGGCAGCGGGCCTAGGGGTGCCCGTTATGTAAATCCGGCCCTGCCTGGGTCCAATCGGGTGTTGTGCATGGTTGGTACGTGCTTGCTGGGAGAAGATAAGGTAGCCAGGAGGCAAGGCAGCAACTTACAGGCTCATGCATGTCTGTATAGTATGTGTGCCTGTGCTCTCTAAGGCTCGGAGCATGCCAGTGAAGTCACCCAGCAAGAAGGTAATGACCAGGCCCAGCACAGTGCAGATAAAAATAAATATAAAAGGAAAATAATAATTAAAAAATGCAAAAGAAGAGAAAGTACAAATAACAACTGAAAACAAGTAAGATTGGCCCTCGTGACCCTGACCCACGCAAACAATAAAAAACATAGTGAGAGTCACTCACTGTCTGTGCCTTAGTCCATCTCTTGCTGCTTGCCCTATAAAAAGTGGCTTCAGATGCTATAAAGGTCCACTCCATTTTTAACTAATACTTCCATAACAGAATAGCACCTTGCTAAGGGGGCCTGTGGAAAGTATAGCCTAGAGACCTCACATCTCATTAATCTGCCACTGGGGACAAGGCTGAAATAGTGGTATAAAATCCAGGACAAAAAAATGTAAAACCCAGGAATAGCAGTCATAAGAATGCATTGAATCTTGCCTGTCTATAAAGCATTCTTTCACTGAGAGCATTTGACCAAATGATATTTAAAAAAAAACAGTAAAACAGATGTGTTAGTAATAAGCAGCTGATACCATATAAGGCTTATCTATGAGTTCATGAGACAGGGATATTGTTATGCTATTAGGTAAGAACTACAAAAACCCCATACTCACTGCCAAAGAAATGACACATGTATGTTGTCACCTTTTGTTATGTTTTTTTTATTTTTTATTACTTCCAAGAAGAAGATACATTTATATCTGGTATGTGGTTATGACAGTGAAGATGCATCAGATGGTTTAGCAGGTAAAGTAAGAAATATAAAACTGTTATAATACAATTTTTTTTATAACATTATAATTTTAGAGATGTATGCATTATAATTAAGATGTATGGCATCAGTGGTGCCACTAGCAGTTATAAGGCGCCATAGCAAATCATTTCGAACCACACAAAACAGCCTAGACCTCACTGGGCCTTCTGTAACACCCTGGGCATCACAGACATCACCCTTTCTGATTAAAGGACCAGTAAACTGAAATGTATTAGGGGGGTCACAGCTGACTTGGTGTGTGACACTTCAGGACTAAATAACATATGTTAGAATCAGGCAAAGAAGCAGAAGATCTAACTCAATGCACAATAGCTGTCCTTGAAAAGTTATCCTGGAATTGTAGACAAAAGATTATGCATTTTTTCACTAAAAACCCACTTTGTGTGTCAGAGATGTAACTACAAAGACCCCACACTGTCCATGCACAGGGCCGCCATTAGAAATCACGGGGCCCCGTACAACAAAATTTTTGGGGCCCCCTGGGCCCCGCCCACACTGACGACCAAGCTCCGTCCCATATCCCGCCCACATCGCAGTTAAAAGACCACACAGACATCAGCGCTAAAAAAGTAACCCCCCCCCCACACAAGTTGTAAAAAGCTATTGATGGTCAGGGCCCCCTTATAAAAAAAATTGGGGCCCCCAAAAAAAAAAAAATTAAAATTTTTTTTTTTTAAAAACATTGGTGGCAGGGGCCCCCTGTTAAAAAAAACTTGGGGCCCCAACAAAAAAAATGTAAAAAAAACTAAAAAATAAACAAACATTGGTGGCAGGGGCCCCCTTCTAAGTTAAAAACAAATTGGGGCCCCAAAAAAAATTTGAAAAAAAATTAATTTTTTTTGAAAAAAAAAAAAAACATTGGCGGCAGGGGCCCCCTTATAAGTTAAAAACAAATTGGGGACCCAAAAAAAAATTTGAAAAAAATTAATTTTTTTTTGAAAAAAAAAAAAAACATTGGCGGCAGGGGCCCCCTTATAAGTTAAAAACAAATTGGGGCCCCAAAAAAAATTTTTTTTGAAAAAAAAATTTTTTTGAAAAAAAAAAAATGGTGGCAGGGGCCCCCTTACAAGTTAAAAACAAATTGGGGCCCCAAAAAAATTTTTAAAAAAAATAATTTTTTTTTGAAAAAAAAAAAAAAACTGGTGGCAGGGGCCCCCTTACAAGTTAAAAAAATTTGGGGCCACCAAAAAGAAAATTAATTTTTTTTTAAAAAAAAAAAAACCCCAAAAAAAACAATGGTGGCAAGGGGCCCCTTACGAGTTAAAAAAAAAATTGGGGCCCCAAAAACAAAAGTTTTAAAAAAAAGATTGGTGGCAGGGGCCTATAGAATATTAAAATAATACATTGGTGGCCAGGGGATTAAAAAAAAAAAAAACACAAACTGGTGTTCAGTAGAATTGAACTCATGGCTTCAGTACTTCAACTTCGCCTCCTTTCGTGACTTCGGGTCTTTTCACCGCTTCAGGACTTCGGCTTCGGCTGTTTTCGTGACTTCGGGACTTTGCGCTGCTTCAGGACTTCGGCTTCGGCTGTTTTCGTGACTTCGGGTCTTTTCGGCGCTTCGTGACTTCGGCTTTTTCCGTGACTTCGGGTCTTTTCGTCGCATCGGCTTCGGCTTTTCGGCACTTCCGCATTCGGCACTGAAGAGGCAAGACGTACGGCTCGGGCGCTCGTAAGGGGGGCCCGGATCTTCAAAAAAATGCAGCGCTGCCGGGCCCCCCTTCATGCCCGGGCCCGGTACGCTTGTCCCCCCTGTCCCCCCCTGATGGCGGCCCTGTCCATGCATATGCACCATAGAGCAGGGGTGGATTGGCTGTTTCTTCACTTGTGTTTATACACAAGTGGAGAAACAGTCACATGTGAAATTAGCCTTAGACTTCTTTGTTATACAAAGCAAGTACTTAGCCTTAGGGCCCGCATACATGGGCCTATAAAAGCTGCCGAGAGACCGAGTCGGGAGATTATTGGCCCGTGTGTGGGGCCATCCAACGGGCTTCCCCGAGCGGATCTCTACGTCTATGGCCACCTTTAGGCTAATGCCAGATGTGGCAATTGTTGATTTGCAGATAAACACCACTCCCTACATCACAAATCAGCTCCTTCCTTGCCTGTACCTGGAACCATGCCATCAACCCGGGTGCAGGCACATGCAGTGGATTACACTGTGATGGTGAAATCTGCGATGTGTGCAAGGAAAGTGTTTATTCGCGGTGATGGGGCACTGCATATATTCAGCGTTTATCCACAAGCCAACAATCACCACGTCTGGCATTAGCCATTAACATTTTCGCTAGTAAGTTCAAATAACGTTAAGCAATTTGATCCACTTCCATTAGTACTCACCAGACAGTTTAGACTGGGCGATTCACTCTCAGCAGCTGATATTTAATATAGGGTTTTTAATGAAGGTCATGTATGTCTATGAATTCTATTATCTTTAATTTATGTTGTCTCAATATATAACACGGAACAGAAGATGTTTAATCATTCACATCAGTCCCTGCCCCAGTGGGTCTTATAATCTAATATTCCTACCACAGGCACTCACACACACAGTTATTTCAGCTTGGAAAAAAATATTTTAGTCATTCAAACTGAATCTTTTACAGAGCTCTTTAGAATTGTTTCTCCAGGGAATTTCATTAAACAATTTATTTGGCTTTTGCCAATTTTGCCTGAAGAAGGGAAAAACTTTAATTATGATTGCTTAGCGGTATTAACTGCAAAACTGCAAGTTACATTGTAAACAGAATCTTGATTGTACCATCAGCTGAAATAAGCCGTTAGCACTCACATAAATAAGTTCTTGTTGTGGACAAAAAAAAAAAAGCAACCAATATACCTCTCCCTCAACTTCCCTACTCACAGACAGGTCTTTTGAAATCTGTGTTAAGCTGGCCAAAGACGTAAAAATATAGTTGCACGAAACTTATTTTTGGACCGTGTGTGGATTGTCCCGATATTTTTTGTACTATGGCAATCGGTCATTTCGTCGATCGAACAGGTTAGAAGATTTCTGTCGGTTAATGATAATATCTCTGCATGTATTGATATCTGACGATATCAGTGGGTGACTGTCACTACTATTTGTCGGACATAACTTTTATAACAGTTGCTGTCAATTTATGGCATGATTCTTTTTACTACGTTAGTCCTGCAGAACGGTTATTTGTAGGTCGTCCATTGGAACATACGATGGTCCATCAGACATCTATGGCCAGCTTAATGGCCAGCTTAATGCATGGGAAACAGGAGCAGTTTGTCAGTATTTTGGAACAAGAAGGGTTCAACTAGATACTGAAAAGCAGATAATGCTTCTACTCTGAAACAATGGGCCTCATTTACTAAAACATTGCACTCTGGCAGGGTCGGACTGGAACTCACAAAAGGATTCCTGAATCCCCAGCCTCTCAAGTCAATTAGCGTGGTGTCCAGAAAAGAGGTCGGCACCTCTCCAATATACATAGAGACGAGAAAATTCACCAGACACTCAACAGCAAGTGAAGCGGGGCGGACCCCTGCGTGTTTATTCAAGTCTTGTGATGTAACGTTTCGGGGGCGGGTGAAGGGGCCCGCCCCCGAAACGTTACATCACAAGACTTGAATAAACACGCAGGGGTCCGCCCCGCTTCACTTGCTGTTGAGTGTCTGGCGAATTTTCTCGTCTCTCAGGTCGGACTGGAGCCATAGGGGCTCACTGGAGCTGCAAAACAAGGGCTCTCCTTCCAGTCCCTGGGGCCCCCTCTTAACTTTATAACTCACGGCGCGTGTATGCACAAACGGGACACACACTGTCCTTATGGGGCATCCAGGGGAGAAAGCTGGGGATGCTTGGGATGCTTGGGGCTGGGACCCACCGGGTTTTTTCCCAGTCTGACCCTGAACTCTGGGATGTGTTCTGCACCTGATTAAAACCCCAGTACAATTTGCAGATGGCAATGCTGTGAGGAGGAGTATAGCAGCTGAGCTCTATATTTACTGCCTTGTGATTCAGTTAGTGGACAAACCACCAATGCACTGTTGCACTCAGCCAACACTTTGAACAAAGGGAGTTCAGGATTTGGGAGAATCCCAAAATAGTGGATTCGGTGCATACCTAAAATATGTACTGTATAATTTTCTTTATGGATCCAAATCACTGTGTGTGTGTGTGTGTGTGTGTGTGTATATGAATCCCAAAACACATTTTTGCATTCATTGTATTGTTCCTTTAAAGAGATTAAAAAAGACGTCATGTAAAACGAAGAAAGAAATGGCTTTGTCTCATTACACCAAGAAACCAATCAGCCTCTGTGAAAATTGAAGATTCAGTTGAGGGTATAATAAAATGTAAATGAGAAGTTCTTCTCTACAGGAATTCAATGTAATAGGATTATATTCATTTTATCTTTCTACATTTATCCAAATGGTCTTGACAAATCATTTAAAAGCAATGCATCAGTTATGTGTTGAATAGCCATTAATTATGTACTTAATTGAACCTTTGCTAATGAAAACAAAAGGCTATACTTGTTCTGTGTTTGTCACTGGCCGCTTATCATCATCTCATTTCCTTGCAATCTTGCTGTCATAGCATTTTAAGTCATTGGTAATTGGATAATAACATTTATGGAGCCACTAATCACTTACTGTAAGTGGGAAGGGAGGAGTAGCCTCACTTCTCACACTTCCTGCATTCCAAGCCCAGGAAGTCCAAAGAGCAACACGAACATGAAGAAAACACATATAATTTGCTGTGTAAAACAGAATCACCGTTAAGGGATACAAACCATTTTTCTGGACTATACTTTATATTGATTTATTTATACTTAAAAGTTCCCAAACTGCTTATAGATAATTATCACTGAACTAAACCTAAGGAGGTGGATAAAAAAGGAGCTAAAAATATGAGGCAGTATGTGATCTCTCATAAAGTTGCCTCTCCTTTATGCCAAGTCCAAAGCAAGGGGGTGTCAGTCCTGCAAGGTCCAGAACAAATAAAAATCTCTAATTCTGCCAGTAAATGTAAAACAAAATACTTTTTTAAGTAACAGAATATATATATTATAAATACATATAGGCAAATAATGCCCTTTTAAAGGATAAGTAAATCTTTTAAATAAGTCAATGTAAAATTGATGAGGGTGCTAGTCCAAGCACTTTTGCAATGTATATTAATTTTTTTATTCCAAGATATTAAAGGATACATGTACTGTTAATATGAATGGACTTTGTTAGAAAAAAAATTAGGACCCTTTCTCAAATCTTTCCTAACCAGAAAAACATGAGACCGACGACTTTCTTGACTACTTGAATTGGTTGGAATGATTGGAAAATAACCAGCAGGTGGCGCTGTTGTAATAAAATTAATTTATATTAACAGTTCATGTGTCCTTTAATATCCTGGAATTTAAAAATAAATAAATAATGAATGTACATTGCAAAAGTTCTTAGAATAGCATCCTCATCAATTTAACATTTTAAAGGTTTACTTATCCTTTAAGGGTATGTTCAAGGGTTGTTCACCTCTAAATTAAAAGAACAGTAACATCAAAAAATGAAAGTGTATTAAAGTAATGAAAATATCATGTCCTGTTGCCCTGCACTGATAAAACTGGTGAGTTTGCTTCAGAAACACTACTATAGTTCATATAAACAAGCTGCTGTGTAGCAATGGCGGAAATTGAAAAAAGACTATATGGCACAGGATAAATCATCATCATCATTTTCTATATAGCGCTGTCAAGATACGCAGTGCTTTAAATAATGGATAACAGATAACACCATTACATTGTACAGAGCTTATCTGCTATCTGCTGTGTAACCTGATCCTTTGAATGGCTACCCCCATTGCTACACAGCAGTTAATTATATAAACAATAGTAGTGTTTCTGAAGCAATCACACCAGTTTTACCAGTGCAGGACAACACTGCATTATATTTTTATTACTTTAAAACACTTTCATTTTTTGATGCTACTGTTCCTATAACTTTAAGTATTATGAAGAGAGTGATTTTCTGAGATACTTTGTAACTGGTTTAATTTTTTGCTATTTGTGTTTTTTGAGTTATATAGCTTTTTACTGAGCCATTCTCCAGTTTGAAATGTTAGCAGTCTGGTTGCTAGGGTCCAAATTTCCCTAGCAACCACACATTGATTTGAATAAGAAATTGGAATATGAATAGGCGATAGACCTGCATAGAAAAATGAGTAATACAAAGTAGCAATAATAATACATTTGTAGCCTTACAAAGATTTTTAGATGAGATCAGTGACCCCCATTTGAAAGCTGAAAAGAGTCAGAAGAAGATATTAAATAATTTAAAACCTATAAAAAAGAAAAAATATAGGCTGATTGCAAAGTTGCTTAGAATAACCCATTCTATAATATGCTAAGGGAGTTATTTACTAATATCTGATTTTATCTGACATTTCAAATAAAAAAAGCTTAACCAAACTCCCAACCCCGATTTTGCCTTTATTTATTAATAAAATAACTCTAATTAATCGGATCAGGAAAAAAACCTGATAAAATTGAGCAAAACTCCGAATTGTACTATTTCTTTCTCCCAAAACGCTAGATTTTTTCATTTTTTTCCCCAAAAACCCTAAATTTATTGGATTATCTGGCTAAATCTCCGTAGAACACAATATCTTTCAATTGGGATAGAGACATCCCTCACTGAGTTATACATGACCTTGACAGGTCTGAGATGATGGCCTTTCGGTTTCGGTTTCAAGTGTTTTGCAGCATCGGGCAATAATAGATTTTTGTCCCAAAAAGCCCAACCAGATAAATTTAAGGTTTAGTAAATAACCCCCTTAAAGGGATACTGTCATGTGACTTGTGCTCTGATAAACTTCAATCACTCTCCCCAGCAGCCAAACAAAAAGAACAATGGGAAGGTAACCAGATAGCAGCTCCCTAACACAAGATAACAGCTGCCTGGTAGATCTAAGAACAACACTCAATAGTAAAAACCCATGTCCCACTGAGACACATTCAGTTACATTGAGAAGGAAAAACAGCAGCCTGCCAGAAAGCATTTCTCTCCTAATGTGCAGGCACAAGTCACATGGCCAGGGGCAGCTGGGAAAATGACAAAATGTCTAGCCCCAAGTCAGATTTTAAATTGAATATAAAAAAATCTGTTTGCTCTTTTGAGAAATGGATTTCAGTGCAGAATTCTGCTGGAGCAGCACTATTAACTGATTCATTTTGAAATTTTTTTTTCCCATGACAGTATCCCTTTAAAGTTAACTTAGAGGTGAACCATCCCTGTCATATGAGCATAAAAAGTTTTGACCAAGTTAAATGAAGCAAGAGCATGGTTTTGTGTCCACTTTGTGGCTGAGAATTTTGCAAAAACAAAAACTTTTCAGCTACTCTTTATGTCATGAAATGCCTAGTGCCCACCTGTCTCTGATCTACCTTTCTCTCGTCAGTGTGTTCTCCATTCAGGAAATCCTGTGCAGCGCTGTTCAGTGCAAAAGCTCTTTGCTTTGGTCATAATCTATACATAAACTTTGTTTGTACTCTATTTCTCATATACAGTAGGAAGGCGTATTTTTACTACAAGTTTTCAGCTGTATCTTACTGGCAGGACTGCTTTTACGTAAGTTGTCTTTTTTTATTTTGCACATGTTGATTGCTTTGCTTCTATAGTCTGCAAAATTACATACCAGAACAGGAATTGCACACTGAAGATTTTAAACAGGAAGTTCAAATACAAATGTAACTTTTAATACTTTGTAGAAAGTATAATTTTATTGTTAAAGTACTTCCAGTATGCCAACATGTTCTGCATCACGTAAATTGCTGATCAAAACAGTCTATTTATGAGTTGGTGTTAACGTATGAATTTAAGCTTGTCATCCATCTATGCTCTTACCATATATTAGGGTAAAGTCACACTTTGTGGCATAGACAGCCTCGCGAGCTGTAAATTACTTCAAAGCAACAGCTTCGCTACTTTATACAAACACTGAATTTATGTAGATAATGTGAAAGCTTTTCATAAAAAGAAAGGAAAATGTAAACCTTTTATATTATTTTGAGAAGCAATCCGAATAAATGTTAGATTAGAAAATGAATTATCTTAGCAACACACAGATGCTGCCTCTTAGGGAATTAAAGTGGCAATATATGGCATGATAACAACAGACAGAAATTCAGATCTCAACCTTACCGGTCTTCAAAGGTGACATGGACAGTCCCCCATTTCCACCATTGGATTAAAGATGGTCAGTCAGCTTTAGGTTATGCTGATGCCACCCTTGCTATATATGCAGGGAGCATAAACAGACCCAGGGACCCAATCTTTCTCCTTCTTCCGCTGAGATATGCTAGTTAGATCTGCTAGTTGCTAGTTAGATGTCCATCTGCAGGGCTTCCATCAGAGGGAGACACAGAGAAGTTTAGACCCAGGAGACCTCGGACAGCAATATTATTTCATGTTGCAATAAATGTGCCTCCTGGGCAGACAAGACAATACTTGGGTGCTGGTGATGCTTACAACTGGACATGTGGTTTACCGACCATCCCATTCTTTGGGGCCCCAATATTAATTTTGTCGGCACAGTTAATCCTTGTGTGTGTCCAGTACCTGCCCAGTCTGTTGTACTGTTTTAGTTTATGGGCTTTATAGTACATACACTAATGCCTTTGTCTGGCTTGGTGAACATCACCTTTAAACTGGCATAGTTTGCTTTCACAATGCAATCTCTCAGCGCAATTGTAGCCTGCTATTTTCTACAATAGCCTTACAGTCTGTTCTATGTGGCTCACGCTCTGCTGAACAGGATTTGATAAACGTAAAAATGAATTTTCTGTCCAAGGGCAACATTTTTAATGAAGGATAATGTATTAACTATTTTTATCTATATATAAGTCAGTTTTACGACATCCATATAAGGGCAGATTTTATTGTACCTACAGGTTTTCTGTAAATACTGTGGCAAGGATTTGGTTTCAATTTAACTTGGACAGCTATTTATGTTCCTTGGAATTCCCATTTTCATCTGAAGGAGTAATAAAAGAGACACTGGGGGAAATATGTGTTCTTATACATCTATTTCCCTTAGCAATTGGTTCCTGTTTCGGTGAACATTTTGTTCCCAGAAAGTTAAATATGTGATGTTACCTTTTATTTTTGCAAAGCCTGGAGTTAGGTATGAAATAAAATAGCAATAGGGAAGTTTAAATGATCATGCAATATATATACGGTTTATAAAATACTTAATATATATATATATATATATATATATATATATACTGTATATAGATATATATATATATATATATATATATATATATATATATATATATATATATATATAAACATAATGTTTGCAATGAATTAGGTGCAGGGCATATGTAGCCCTTATTTACCTGTTTCTCTACATTCTCATAACCTGGTCATATACATTTTTGCTAGTGTGTTTCCCAGAAGGCTAAACACCTTTAATTTATCTATAGATTACTGGGTTGCTGCTTTTTTTCCAGCAGTATAGGTAGCTTGCCTGGCATGTCCTATCATCCTGTGGGCAGAGAGAAAGTCCTTAAGCTACCTAAGGATCCTTGTGAAACAGCATACACAAGTTCTTGTTTAATAATATAGGTGATACACAGGTTAATATTAAACCATAGGTGCATTCACAAAGGCTCTGGTGTACTCATGAGTGCAAACAAAAAAAAAATAAACATCATCATTATTTAGAGGACCTGTTTATCAGGATCATGAAGATAAATCAAATAGACCTATTAGGTGTGTTGCATAACACAAGTTTGCTTTATATTGTATTTGTCATGTATTGTTGGAAGCCCCTGCAATTGTATTTTGGAACCTTTCAAATAGAAGAGGGGGATGGTGGTTAGCACAGCTTTTCCAAATGATATGCGTCCAATTCCTTAATAGTGTCAGGGAGCCGGGAGGTCCCTCCAGGGAGGTAGTCAGGATTGAGGAGGAAGCCCTCTTGAGGGAGCAAGGTCGCGGTGTCCAAAGGGTTAATCAAAAGAGTAGTCGGGATCCAGGCAAGAGTTCAGAGGCAGGCAGAATATTAGCAAAGTCCAAAAGTCCAGGCAAGAGGTCAGCAACAAACAGGCACAAGATAAGTCTTCAGCAAAGCAGACAGGAAACCCAGGAAACTTCACAGGAATGAATCCTATACTTGGGCGCCATTCTGGCGTCTTGGTAAGGCTTTTATATTTGAATTTGGCGCCATTCTGACGTCATCTGGCTTCTGGGGAAATTTGGAGTGGAACTCCCTCACCAGACGAGGAGCATGGACATCAGAGCGTCCTTCCCAGGAGCATTCTTCAGGGCCAAAGCCTTTCCACTTAATGAGGTACTGAAGAGAGCCCCTGGAGATTCTGGAGTCAAGGATCTTCTCCACCTCATATTCTTGTTGACCATCCACAGAGATGGTAGGAGGGGGAGGCTGGACAACGGAAAAGCGGTTGGAGGTAGCGGGTTTCACCAAGGAGACATGAAACACGTTGGGAATTCGCATCTCAGGGGGAAGCTGAAGTCTGACAGCCACAGGGTTGATCACCTCCGAGATGGAGAACGGACCTACGAACCTCGGACCCAACTTAGGAGAAGGTACCTTCAACCGAATGTTCCTGGAAGACAACCAGACTTTATCACCGACCTTGTAGGGAGGAGAGGGTCTACGTCTATGATCTGCAAACATCTTATGAATCAGAGCACACTTCTCCAGGTTTGACTTGGTTGCAGCCCAAATAGCAGACATGTGGGCTGCATGGTCATCAGCGGCCGGAACATCAGACAACACAAAGTCTTGTGGGAAGGCTTGAGGATGTTGACCATACACCGACATAAATGGGGACCTTCCAGTGGAAGTGTGGCAGGCATTGTTATGAGCAAATTCCGCCCACGGGAGGAGATCAGACCAATCATCTTGACAAAGGGAAACGTGGTTCCTCAAGAACTGTTCCAAGGCTTGGTTCACTCGCTCAGCCGCTCCATTAGTCTGGGGATGATAAGCTGAGGAGAACTGAAGATTAATACCCAGATCTTTGCACAGGGAACGCCAGAACTTTGCCGTGAATTGGGACCCTCTGTCAGAAACGATCTCAGCCGGGAAGCCATGCAGGCGAAAAATTAACTGGATGAACAACTGTGACAACTCCACTGCAGATGGAAGCTTCCGTAGAGGGATGAAGTGGGCCATCTTGCTGAAGCGGTCAATGACAACCCAGATCACGGTGTTCCCACTGGAGGGAGGAAGTTCAACAATGAAGTCCATTGCCAAATGCGTCCAAGGACGAGAGGGAACAGGCAACGGCTGTAGTAACCCACTGGGGCGAGAATAGCTGGACTTGGAAGTGGCACAAACAGTACAGGCAGAAACAAAGTCTTTGACATCTTTATGGATTGTCGGCCACCAGACTAGACGCCGTAAAAGTTCAAGAGTTTTAACAGGGCCAGGATGTCCTGCTTGTTTGGAACTATGAGTCTGTTGCAGGATAGGCAGGCGAAGCTCAGGAGGTACAAAAGCCATTCCGATGGGGGTATCAGGAGGGGCAGAAGATTGACCAGCCAGGAATTGATCAGCAAACTGAGGGTACAATGAAGCGATGATCTTGACAGGAGGAATAATTGGCTCTTGTCTTTCAGGAGAACGATCCACCGGAGAGAAACTTCGCGACAGAGCATCGGCCTTCCGATTCTTGGAGCCAGGGCGAAAAGTCAAGATAAAGTTAAATCGGGAAAAGAAGACAGCCCACCTTGCCTGCCTGGGGTTCAGCCTCTTGAGAGATTGAATGAATTTGAGATTCTTATGATCGGTGAAGATCGTGACTGGAATCAAGGAACCTTCAAGGAGGTGACGCCACTCTTCTAAGGCGAGCTTGACAGCCAGGAGTTCTCGATTTCCTACATCATAGTTATGTTCAGCAGGAGAGAACTTCTTAGAGAAATATGCACATGGGTGCAGCTTTTCATCAGAGGGATGCCTTTGGGACAAGATAGCTCCAGCTCCAACTTCAGAAGCATCCACCTCAATGAAGAAAGGTAACCCCGGATCAGGATGGCGGAGAACCGAAGCGGAAGTGAAGGCATCCTTCAGGGATTGAAAGGCTTCGATAGCAGATGGAGGCCAGGAACTGGGTTTACCCCCTTTTCGGATGAGGGCCAGGATAGGAGCTATACAAGAAGAGAACCCCTTAATGAATTGCCGGTAGTAATTGGCAAAACCAATGAATCTCTGGATCGCCTTGGTGCTCAGCGGAAGGGGCCACTCTTGGATTGCGGACACTTTAACGGGATCCATCTCGAAACCCTCTGGGGAGATGATATAGCCCAGAAAAGGAATCTTGGACACTTCAAATACACATTTCTCCAGCTTGGCAAAGAGAGAGTTCTTCCTCAAACGAGAGAGTACTTCCTTCACCTGGGAGCGATGGCTTGCAAGGTCCTTGGAGAAAATCAGGATGTCGTCTAGGTATACGACCACAAACTTCCCCAAGAGATCCCGGAAAATGTCGTTCACGAATTCCTGAAAGACAGCGGGGGCATTGCAGAGACCAAAAGGCATTACGAGGTACTCATAGTGACCATCACGAGTGTTGAATGCTGTCTTCCATTCGTCACCTTCCCGGATGCGGATAAGGTTGTACGCCCCACGGAGATCCAACTTAGAGAAGATTTTAGCCCCCTTCAGTTGGTCGAAAAGTTCAGATCAGAGGCAAGGGATACCGGTTCTTAACAGTGATTTTGTTTAGACCCCGGTAGTCAATACAAGGACGTAGGCCTCCATCCTTCTTCTCCATGAAGAAGAATCCAGCCCCTGCAGGAGAAGTGGAAGGGCGAAAAAACCCCCGCTGTAGATTTTCTTGAATATATTCTTTCATGGCAGAGGTCTCTGCTGGGGAGAGAGGATAAGTGCGACCTCTCGGAGGCATGGTTCCAGGCAGGAGATCAACTGGACAATCGTAGAGACGATGAGGAGGGAGAAATTCTGAAGACTTTTTACAGAAGACATCAGCAAACTCCTTGTAGAAGGAGGGAAGCGTCTTCAAATCTGACGAAGAAATATTCACCCTCTGGATGGGCTCAGCAGGAAGGCAGTGCTGTTGACAGTAAGGACTCCAACGGGAAACCTGCCCCGTGGACCAATCAATAATAGGGTTGTGTAGGCGTAACCAAGGAAGCCTCAAGACGACTGGAACAGAAGGACAGGAAATAATCAGGAACGATAACTTTCCTTTGTGTAAAGTCCCAACCTGTACAGGCAATTCCCCAGTCGTCATAGAGATAAACTCAGATTCAAGGGGTCGATCATCAATGGCGGTTACACGAAGTGGAGGAGTCAAAGGAAACAGGGGAACATTCATATGCTTGGCAAAGAGAGCGTCCATGAAATTGCCGGCAGCTCCAGAGTCAATAAAAGCAGAGCCAACAATGGTCTTAGAGGACAGACGGATCTGTAAAGGCAGAAGAAACCTATGAGAGTTCTCTTGTGACTTGGGAGTAACACCCCCTACATGAGTCTTTGCAAGGTTACCTTGAAGAGGGGAACTCTGAGGCTTCACAGGACAGGAGTTGGCAAAGTGAGATTGACCCCCACAGTAGAGACAAAGTCCAGCCGTACGTCTCCGGAGTTTCTCCTGTTCAGAGAGACGAGCTCTTCCGACTTGCATAGGTTCCTCCGGAGGAATAACAGAAGGCTGCTGGGAGGTAGGAGGTAATAGAGGTCTTTGAAAGCGAGGAGCCAACATGGGTTGAAATTTCTTGACTCTGTCCCTATCAGCTTGATGTTCTCTCTGACGAGTGTCCACCTTGACCGACAAAGCAATGAGGTCTTCAACCTGTGTGGGTAATTCACGGGAGACCAGGTCATCCTTGAGGCGGATAGAGAGACCATTGTAGAAGGCAGCATGATAGGCATCATTGTTCCAGCAAGTCTCTGCAGCAAGGGTACGGAATTCAATGGCATATTCCGCTACACTGCGATTTCCTTGGCGGATCTGGAACAGACGAGAAGCAGCGGTCACCACCCGACCGGGAGCATCGAACACCGTCCGGAATTCATGAAGGAAGGCTTTGGAATCGTCAATTAAGGGAGACTCCTTCTCCCAGTGCGGAGATGCCCACTCGAGCGCTTTCCCCGCCAGACGAGTGATTACGAAACCAACCTTTGCTCGTTCAGAGTTAAATTCCGCAGGTTGCAGGGCGAACCGAATCTGGCACTGGTTCACAAAACCACGACAGGCTTGAGGGTCGCCACTGTAGAGAGGTGGTGCAGGAATTCGCGGACCAGAAGTGGAGGATTGTGTAGCCATATCGGCAGCAGCTAGCGCGGGCGTTGTCGGCGTTGGAGTAGTCGGTGTGAGCATGGATAACTTTTCCAAGATCGCCTCCAGTGTGCGTCCGACGTAATTTTGCCGAGCTTCGTACGCCTCCATGCGGGTATGCAGACCTCGAAAGGCCCTGCCGAAATCTGGCTGAGCTTCCTCAGTGGGATCCATAGCCCAAGTATAATGTCAGGGAACCGGGAGGTCCCTTCAGGGAGGTAGTCAGGATCGAGGAGGAAGCCCTCTTGAGGGAGCAAGGTCGCGGTGTCCAAAGGGTTAATCAAAAGAGTAGTCGGGATCCAGGCAAGAGTTCAGAGGCAGGCAGAATATTAGCAAAGTCCAAAAGTCCAGGCAAGAGGTCAGCAACAAACAGGCACAAGATAAGTCTTCAGCAAAGCAGACAGGAAACCCAGGAAACTTCACAGAAATGAATCCTATACTTGGGCGCCATTCTGGCGTCTTGGTAAGACTTTTATATTTGAATTTGGCGCCATTCTGACGTCATCGGCGTCCTTGCGTCGACGCGCTGACGTCATCGCGCCGGCGCCGCTACCCACGTGGCGGCCATGGGCGCCGCCATTTTGGGAGCGACGCCGGCAGGGAAGGACGCGACGCCCGGAGCTCCTGGACCTGCTCCGGGCGGCGATCATGACAAATAGTTGCTCTGTGCTGCAACTGCTGCAAAATATCCAAATATAGGAGAAGGAAGAGGAACTCCAGCAGTATTACTGCAAACAACTTTTTATTCCAGGCAGTGGTAAGCACAACATGTTTCTGGTTCAATACAGTATTGAACCCAAAACATGTTGTTTACCACTGCCTGGAATAAAAAGTTGTTTGCAGTTTCCTCTTCCTTCTCCTATACTTGGAACCTGGAACCTTTCCATTAGTGGACCTACCCGGTGGTACCTGTTTATAGGTAGTATGACTGAAGCCTTTACTTTGATAGCATGTCATAACTGTATTTGTAATGTATCGTTGGAAGCCCCGGCAATTGTACTCTGGAACCTTTCCATTAGTGGACCTACCGGGTGGTAACTGTTTATAAGTGGTTGGACTGAAGCCTTTACTTTGATAGCATGTCATAATGTGCTCTGTACTTTTCCCAACAAACAAGAAGGAGAAGTAATACAATTGCCTTATAATCTCTGCTTTTGAGAAATCCATCCTATTATGCCCAATGTCTCATACATGCTGAAGGTACACACTTCCATTTTAAAGAGATATTGTGTGAACAGGTTCTAATTACATGCCCTGATCTTATCCTCGCCAAACTGCTGTTTGAGATTTTCCTTATGTTGTCTCAAGCTGTCTTGTTTGGCGATGTTGTAAATTTAGCCACCCACCACATGCAGAGTCAAATAATGCTGGAGACCCATCAGTAGAGGATCCTATTAAGGTACATAGGTAGTCCTTGCCTTTTGAGATTGACTCCTTATGTGATGGCCCATAAATGGACCAGTTAAGCTACCAACTCTGTCAGGAAGGGTCAAGTCAACAGCTTATATGAGGCTATGTATGCCCAGCTTTAGGCAGTGATCTGAGTCAACTGCCTACCCTATTATAAAATTCATGAGCTGTCCCCCTCCTACAAATACACATATTCTGGCTGGCTCTACATTCAGTGCCTCTGTTCTCCCAAACCACTCAACACACTGATCATCAGAATATGATATCTTCTATAAGAATTGATACATTATATGATATATACATTATATATGATATACTTGAGAATTACACTTGTGATATATTGAAAATATATAAATGATATAATAATAATAATACCGCAGTATACAGTATTTGTTTAAAAGAAGAAAACATGCATTAGTTTACACTATTTGGGTCTAGTGTTTTACCCCCTACTGAGGCACTCCTAATTTGTACAGAAATACAATGAAAGTATTTGACATTTCCAACATGTTAGCTCTGTCTCCACCCTTTTGTTCACTATGAATTGAAGGAAAGGCCAGCTTATTCATCTGGTGCCGCAAGTTCTAAAAAAAATTACTGAAGCTAAATAGAATATTGATGTGAGTTCCCTTTTGAGACTTTATTTGATGTATACAAGGGCATATGTTTTCTTTTGTATCGGTCAGTATTTGTATGGAACCTGTATGTTTGATGTATACACTGTACTTTGGAATATGTTGGCATTTTAAAGATGCTTTTTAGGAATAAGAATAATGCACAAGAACTTGCAATAACAGGGCCCAGTAAAATTATAGCCCTCAGGAAAGTAATTGGTACATAGCCAATGAGTTTTGAGAAAGGGCTATTAAAGCACAAACTTGGATTTTTGTTGATGCAAAAAGAAAAAAAAAAGCAATCAGCAAACTGCAGACAATTATGACAAATACAAATTAGTTCATAAAATCTGATACACAGTTTTATGGAGAATCTCACAGAATTAGACAGAAAACTGCAAATTAATATACACCAGATCACCAAAAAACACATTTACATATAATAAACAGTGATGAAGGGTGGAATTAACACTATATAGAAGGAACCTGCTCAGTATCAGTTTGTTCATCAGAGCAGCTTCAATAAATGACATTTGCCTAGGGCTTATCAAACAGGGGCTGCCTTCAGCCTTGTCAGTTGCATGAATATATTAAGAAACACATACTGTATATCTGTTATGCCAGTCTCCTTTTAATCAGATGGAAGAGCACTGTATTATGATACATTAAAATGGTATATTATTAAATTAACATCAATGCAGTGTAGAACAGACGCTGTAAAACAAAGCTTGCCTTGAGCAGGAACAGGTTGGTAAATATATTTTTACATGTTTCATATTTTCATGTTATTAAAGGGAAAATATACCCCCACAGAGGTGCATAAACACTATCTAAACTTCCATACATTTATTTGATTTTTTAAACATATCTCTGTGCTCTTTGGGACCATTGTCCCGGCCTCCTTTGGACCACAGTGTAATCCAACCGCTCCCTCACCTGATGATGGATTCTGGAACTTGAAATCACTCTGTTTCATATAGTGAGTGTTCACAGATTCTCTGGCAAGCAATGGGACTTCAAGTCTAAGAATGCATCACTTCACAATGGAACTGGGCAATGGAGCAGTTGCATTACACTGTAAGTCTAAGGGGGGGTGGGAATAGGTTTGGTATCTGGCCATTATTTCAGTAAATTAGCCAGTAAAATATCAGCCAAGGCAGGGCCATTATTACAAATTTACCAGCAATGTATCTGCCGGTAGATTTGTAACTATCTGTCTTTCTCCCCCCAGCCTGCCCTTAGCCTGCCTTAAATCCCTGCTTCAAGCCAGGGCTTATAGCCCATACTCACAAAGTTCCTGTTGGTAGGGTTCCAGTCCACCCACTTATTTCACTGTCCCACTCCTTTTGCATTGCAGCTCGCCCTCTACGTAATTACCCTGTCCCCCCTTTACTTTATTGACCTGCCCTTCCTTGTTCTGCCCCACCCCGAAAATCACGGGCCAGTATTTTACATTAAGAAAAAATGGTAACTCTAGGTGAGAAACTGGTTTCAAACAACACAGAAAATCAAAGTTTGCTTTCAATCCTTGGAATCGGGTTTGTCTGTGTAAATAAAGAAATACAATTGAATGAGGTCATGTAATGAATGAGGTCATGTAAAAAAAAAGTAGGGTTTATTTTTTTTTTTTAAATCTCCCTGACTGACACATATGGAACAGTGAAAAGCAGAGCACCATAAAATCCAAGGCATTTTGTTCCCTACTGAATACTGTTGTTCTATGACAGTGGCATGCAAACCACTCCAGGTGCCACTAGCCTAAGGGTTTGTCCTTTTCTCCAACACTAATTCACAAGATCACGAAGGTTGTGTGGTGGCCAAATATTTGGTTAACAAGAAGACATTAGGGGGTCTGTTTATCATCACTGGTAATGCCTCACTCCACTTTTTATACAGCATGATAAATAGGCAGTGCTTAAAGGGGTTGTTCACCTTCAAACACCTACTTCTTTTCAGATAGTTCACCAGAAATAAAGACTTTTTCCAATGACTTTCTATTTTCTATGTGTGAATATTTTTCTAATACTGAAGTGTAAAGTTTCCTTTTTCATCTTCTAAATCTGCTCGGGGAAAGGGGGTCGTCGACCCTGTAATCTGTTCTAAATTGATACATTTAGTTGATACATTTCTTATCTTTGGCCCTGCTGAGCAGAATCCCTGAATTTCATTAAAGGCAGCTGTTAGAATTGATACAATAGTTGCTAATACTCCAGAAATGCTGCTGAAAAATGTATCAACCAAATGTTGCAAAATTGTAACAGTTTAGTCTGCGCCTGAATTACTGAGATGCCAAGACTCAAACACCACAGACAGGGACATTTTTGAAAAAAACGGTAAAAAACAAGAAATGGAAAGTAATTGAAAAAAGGATTTATTTCTGGAGAACAATCTGAAAACAATTCAACTGAAAAAAGTTTTTGGAAGGTGATCAACAGCTTTAACTAAAGGACTAAACCCTAAAAATGAATATGGCTAAAATGCCATATTTTATATACTGAATTTATTGCACCAGCCTAAAGTTTCAGCTTCTCAATAGCAGCAATAATTAAGAACTTCAAACTTGTCAAAGGAACTAAGAAACTAAGCTTAGGGGTTGTCACAAATTATCAAGCAGAAAATGAGGTTCACCTGTAATATAAACTGATGCTACAAGGCTGATTATTAAATTCTTGCACTGGTTTCTAAGCTTTCATGTAGTAATTATTTGTATTAATTATTAATTAGCCGTAATTAACTATATTCTATGTGTACTGTATATTTTGAGTTGGTTCCTAAGCTCAGTAACCGACAGCAGCAGTGTCGGACTGGACCACCAGGAGACCAGGAAAACCCAGGTGGGCCCAGGTGTCAGTGGGCCCTCATGCTGCTAAATATTTGGCCTATTTCATGGCCATTTCCTATTTCTATGAGAACAAAGAGGCTAAATAGATGAAATAATAGACTATAGTATGTAAAGAAAACAGAATAGGCAAATAGAGGTTGAGTGAGGAGAGGAAGAATAATAGCGCTGAGAGTGGGCCCCTGGCCTAAGTTTTTTTGGTGGGCCCCTGGTCTAAGGTTTTTGGGTGGGCCCCTGGACAGCAGCACAGAGCATGTGCAGTGAATCAGTAGAAAAGAAGATGAGGAGCTACTGGGGCATCTTTGGAGACACAGATCTTCCCTTTTAAAAGGATGTGGTTGCCTTGGGCTGGAACAGGAGCCCAAAACATACGTAATGTACAGCATTTCTAGCTACTTCTTTAGTTAAGCTTTAGTTCTCATTTAATTGACCTGTAACCTGTATCCAAGTGGCATGTCAAAAAGCTATTTTGTTAAATAAATAAAACATTTATTTTACTTTTTTTCTTAGCCTGTGCATTGGAGTGTATCAGAGTAAGTGTTTTTTTATTTGCATCTTTACAAAATTCCACTCCTCTTGCTCAGCACCCAAACTCACCGTATACAGTGGACTTTACTGCTCCAGTCAGTGGGGAATTCATTTTTCGACATCAAGTAATTGATGTAACCTAAGCATTGACACATAATGTTGATTTAGCCTGCAACTGACATTTTTGCAGGAAATATTTGGACATTACCTGCAAAAGTGGACAGCCAGCAGTGTGAATAAACACTGGACTATACTTTTATAAGCTGCTCATGTAGCAGACAGAGACTTAATACATTTAGTTGGTGAATCAGATGAGCTGATATACATTTCTGTTTTTCAGTGTTGATAGTTATAGGGCTATTTCTTTCTTATTCCTGGAAAAGAGCTACAAAAGTGAATCCCCCTACACAAGGGAGAAGGAACAAAGACCACAACAGCCTGAAGCACCTTCCTACCAAATAGCATCCTGAGAAGCCAACATTTCCACCTCATAAAACTGAGAAAACAAGTGGACAGAAAACCATGTAAGCCCATAAAAACTGCTGGAGTTTGTCATAGTAAGAGTTGATTTGGAAGGCAACCAGATGATCTCTGACTTTTTAATTCTTTGCAGGGAAAACAAACAGAGAAGCTCAATGTGCAAAAGATGAATATAGATCCTGAGAGTGCAATCCAAGTCCAAAGTATGGAAACCATTAAGAAAAGGTTGCAAGAGACAGATGAAATTTCATGTTCATACTCACTCAAAATACTCTCTAGTACTCACAAATCATAGCACAAATCTAGTATTATTTCCTGAAGAACCCTCTCAGGCTCGGTAGGCTAAAAGGTTTTCAAAGAGGGGAAGGTCTGGGGACTTCAAGGGCAAAAGAAACAGAACACAATGGCCCTTAAATATCTATTGTTCTTCCCTGTGTCAAAATATCTGGATTTCCCCAGTATAGTCTTCCCTCCAGTCATATTCTTTATTTGTTCTAAAGCTTGAAACCAAACAGGCCCTTCCTGGACTGGCAGGGAAAAGAGAATCTTTTAGAAGTAAAATCTGCTGACCATGTAATCAGCCATGGAACCATTTTATGGCTGCCAGAACAGCCAAGGCCTAGATGCTAAATGAGCAATGTCCAGTGATGTATGCTCTTACCCATCACATTTCTGAGCATTTTGAACCACTCCTAGATAAAGCTTTTGGCTTAAACCTAAACAGCCTAGCTACTCTTTCATTGATAAAAGTGGGGTGTAGTCTGGCCCAGAGAACTGCAGAGATAAACTTCAACAGTGCTCTCATATTCTTGTCATTTTGGTCCTTGGAGGATGCATTGTTCACAATTGGAATAATAGATTTCCTATATAGCCTTGAGGGGGTGGCCATACACGCAAATAGATAAGATAATGCAAAACAAAATTTTGTACTATTATTTGGAGGCGGGGCTGGTGTTACCAACTGTGGGGTCCAATTAGTACCATTTTGGTGGGCCCCCCTTCATAGAGCCACAAGGTTCCAGGGCTGGGTGGACTGGTTTTGCCTCTGTTCAAGTGACTGCTGCTAATTGGGATTGGTGGCGGGCTGGGTCGATCAAGGGTTGGGGGCATGGGCATTCACAGATAGAAGAAAGGGAGGGGGGCACTTACCCCCCCCCCTGGACTTGTACTTTATAATACAGGATATTTTCTTATCATATGTATACATATATTGTTTTGTTCTTTTTTATATGAACATATTTCTTAAAATTACCATTAAGAACCTGCAATAAGCTTATAAAAGTCTTACATCTAATGGTCAGCACCCCTTCAAATAATGGACCATCCCAATGCCTATTCTACTTCTCAGAGCAGCAGTCCGAATTTCCTTTTTCTTCCCTCTGTGAGAAGCTTCCTGTTCCTCAACTGTGTAAGGAATGAGAGAATCACAGTAGAGAATCTTCTCCTTTCCCAGGGCAGAGGAGTGTGAATCTGTTGTGTTAAGATTAGAGTGTGAATGCCAGTGTATGTGTGTGTGCATCTATGCATGTGAGAAAAATTAACTGTTTCCCCCATATGTAATAAAAGGCACCAAGTTTGCCCAGGAGCAGTAAACCCTAGCAACCAATAAGATGTTTGCTTTTAAACAGATGACTATTAGATTCTAAGTCTAACTATTGATTGGTTGATATGGCTTACTTCCCCTGGGCAAACTTAGTGCCAATTATTACATAAACCCTTTAGGGGAACATTTACTTACGGTCGAATATCGAGGGTTAATTAACCCTCGATATTCGAGCGTCGACGTTAAATCCTTCGACTTCGAATATCGAAGTCGAAGGATTTAGCGTTATTCGTTCGAACAATTAAATTCTTCGAATCGAACGATTCGAAGGATTTTAATCCATCGATCGAACGATTTTCCTTCGATCAGAAATTGGCTAGAAAGCCTATGGGGACCTTCCCCATAGGCTAACATTGATGCTCAGTAGGTTTTAGGTGGCGAAGTAGGTGGTCGAAGTTTTTTTTAAAGAGACAGTACTTCGACTATCAAATGGTCTAATAGTCGAACGATTTTTAGTTTGAATCGTTCAATTCGAAGTGTGCAACAAAGTTGTTGTTAGGTTTGTATGGAAACAAAAATATGGGTACAAGTAATTTGTGTAATATGTTTTCTTCCTTGCCCACCCCCCTGGAAAATTTTCTGCGGACACCATGGTTGGGGGCAGGGTTGGGATGATTGGAGTTGGGGACGGGCTGGGCAGGTGGGGACAATGTTCCATTTAATTTTCTATAGGCTGCGTGAAAAAAATCTTCTGTGCAACTTTTGGTGACCAGTGTACAAATGTGTGTTCAGCATCATGGATTATATACAAAATATAAATGCATTTCACTTGTTACTCAGTTTTATTTTTATTGAGTTCAAATGCATATAGAGCACAGGTATACATTTTTACAGTATATGTAACAGAGGATGCATTCTTTAACCCTTTAAGTGCCAGCAGAATTTCACATTTCTGGTACGCGAAATGCCAGACGTTTTTTAAGCATTTGGTACTTGTTCAGTTTAACAAGGTTTTTCTGTAGGAAAACCTCCATGAAACTAGGAAAATTATATATTGTTTTTTTCGTTATAAATTGGACTTTGACATGCAAGTGTAATTTTGCAACTTTTCTGGAGATTTAGTGTGTATTTTGGGTGAAATATGTAAAAAAAAAATAAAATTATTAAAAAATTGAGTATATCTTGAGTTTTTTTTCCACAGAAAAGTTGATTTTACGAGCATTTTTTTGTGTTTGTAAAAGCCGTGATCCTGCCAAGTCCAACGATACCAAATATGTATCAGTAACCCACTTTTTTTGTCCAGGAGTAACCCCCAAACTAAATCAGCATTTTCTAGAATTTTACACCAGAACAAAGTAGATAAGCACATGTAACAGTTGATGCAGCATAACTTATATGTAAATTTAAATTATCCCTTCAAGTTTGGTATTTTTAGAAACAACAGACCTTCAGGTTTGTAGGGGTGCTGTATTTTTTACTCAAAATTGAAATACATTTTACCAGCGCATCATGAAATTTAGAGCTTTTTTGTTGCATTTTTAGTTTTTTTCTAAAATGTAAACTTAGACGCAGGATCAAATGTAAATCTGACAAAACAACACGGTTATAAATGTTGAAACCACAGACAATTTGAAAGACAAACTTCTCATGAATAAAACAATACCCCATATGTATGGATACACATAGAGACGCAGCCACCAAACACCCCAAAACAGGAGCAATGCATAAGGGCAATTGCAGTTGAAAATCTGGGGACTGCGCTCTATGTGTACTACTTGCAGTTTTTCCATCTAAACACCCCCAAAATGTGAAATAACCCCCACAAACCATACATTACCGAAAAGTACACTTCTTCAGCTATTCAAAGATGCCATTCTCGCTTTTCTACACGGAGAATTGTGGCCGCAGTCCTTCGTAGAAGTCCGAGACTTGGCCTGAAATAAAGGAAAAAAGATATACAAAGCTAGATTTCTCCCTAACTATCCATGGTAACTACCAAAAACCTGCTCAATAACAATCTGCAAGTCCCCCTGAATGAAATGATACCCCCTATGTATGGATACACATAGAGACGCAGCCACCAAACACCCCAAAACAGGAGCAATGCAGAAGGGCAATTGCAGTTGAAAATCTGGGGGCTGCGCTCTATGTGTACTACTTGCGGTTTTTCAGTCTAAACACCCCCAAACTCTGAAATAACCCCCACAAACCATATATTATCGTAAAGTGCACTTCTTCAGCTATTCAAAGATGCCATTCTCGCTTTTCTACATGGAGAATTGTGGCCGCAGTCCTTCGTAGAAGTCCGAGACTTGGCCTGAAATAAAGGAAAAAAGATATACAAAGCTAGATTTCTCCCTAACTATCCATGGTAACTACCAAAAACCTGCTCAATAACAATCTGCAAGTCCCCCTGAATGAAATGATACCCCCTATGTATGGATACACATAGAGACGCAGCCACCAAACACCCCAAAACAGGAGCAATGCAGAAGGGCAATTGCAGTTGAAAATCTGGGGGCTGCGCTCTATGTGTACTACTTGCGGTTTTTCAGTCTAAACACCCCCAAACTCTGAAATAACCCCCACAAACTATATATTACCGTAAAGTGCACTTCTTCAGCTATTCAAAGACGCCATTCTTGCTTTTCTACACGGAGAATTGTGGCCGCAGTCCTTCGTAGAAGTCCGAGACTTGGTCTGAAATAAAGGAAAACAGATATACAAAGCTAGATTTCTCCCTAACTATCCATGGTAACTACCAAAAACCTGCTCAATAACAATCTGCAAGTCCCCCTGAATGAAATGATACCCCCTATGTATGGATACACATAGAGACGCAGCCACCAAACACCCCAAAACAGGAGCAATGCAGAAGGGCAATTGCAGTTGAAAATCTGGGGGCTGCGCTCTATGTGTACTACTTGTGGTTTTTCAGTCTAAACACCCCCAAACTCTGAAATAACCCCCACAAACTATATATTGCCGTAAAGTGCACTTCTTCAGCTATTCAAAGACGCCATTCTTGCTTTTCTACATGGAGAATTGTGGCCGCAGTCCTTCGTAGAAGTCCGAGACTTGGTCTGAAATAAAGGAAAAAAGATATACAAAGCTAGATTTCTCCCTAACTATCCATGGTAACTACCTAAAACCTGCTCAATAACAATCTGCAAGTCCCCCTGAATGAAACGATACCCCCTATGTATGGATACACATAGAGACGCAGCCACCAAACACCCCAAAACAGGAGCAATGCAGAAGGGCAATTGCAGTTGAAAATCTGGGGCTGCGCTCTATGTTTACTACTTGTGGTTTTTCAGTCTAAACACCCCTAAACTCTGAAATAACCCCCACAAACCATATATTACCGTAAAGTACACTTCTTCAGCTATTCAAAGACGCCATTCTTGCTTTTCTACACAGAGAATTGTGGCCGCAGTCCTTCGTAGAAGTCCGAGACTTGGTCTGAAATAAAGGAAAAAAGATATACAAAGCTAGATTTCTCCCTAACTATCCATGGTAACTACCAAAAACCTGCTCAATAACAATCTGCAAGTCCCCCTGAATGAAATGATACCCCCTATGTATGGATACACATAGAGACGCAGCCACCAAACACCCCAAAACAGGAGCAATGCAGAAGGACAATTGCAGTTGAAAATCTGGGGGCTGCGCTCTATGTGTACTACTAGTGGTTTTTCAGTCTAAACACCCCCAAACTCTGAAATAACCCCCACAAACTATATATTACCGTAAAGTGCACTTCTTCAGCTATTCAAAGACGCCATTCTTGCTTTTTTACATGGAGAATTGTGGCCGCAGTCCTTCGTAGAAGTCCGAGACTTGGTCTGAAATAAAGGAAAACAGATATACAAAGCTAGATTTCTCCCTAACTATCCATGGTAACTACCAAAAACCTGCTCAATAACAATCTGCAAGTCCCCCTGAATGAAATGATACCCCCTATGTATGGATACACATAGAGACGCAGCCACCAAACACCCCAAAACAGGAGCAATGCAGAAGGGCAATTGCAGTTGAAAATCTGGGGGCTGCGCTCTATGTGTACTACTTGTGGTTTTTCAGTCTAAACACCCCCAAACTCTGAAATAACCCCCACAAACTATATATTACCGTAAAGTACACTTCTTCAGCTATTCAAAGACGCCATTCTTGCTTTTCTACACGGAGAATTGTGGCCGCAGTCCTTCGTAGAAGTCCGAGACTTGGTCTGAAATAAAGGAAAAAAGATATACAAAGCTAGATTTCTCCCTAACTATCCATGGTAACTACCTAAAACCTGCTCAATAACAATCTGCAAGTCCCCCTGAATGAAACGATACCCCCTATGTATGGATACACATAGAGACGCAGCCACCAAACACCCCAAAACAGGAGCAATGCAGAAGGGCAATTGCAGTTGAAAATCTGGGGGCTGCGCTCTATGTTTACTACTTGTGGTTTTTCAGTCTAAACACCCCTAAACTCTGAAATAACCCCCACAAACCATATATTACCGTAAAGTACACTTCTTCAGCTATTCAAAGACGCCATTCTTGCTTTTCTACACGGAGAATTGTGGCCGCAGTCCTTCGCAGAAGTCCGAGACTTGGTCTGAAATAAAGGAAAAAGATATACAAAGCTAGATTTCTCCCTAACTATCCGTGGTAACTACCTAAAACCTGCTCAATAACAATCTGCAAGTCCCCCTGAATGAAACGATACCCCCTATGTATGGATACACATAGAGACGCAGCCACCAAACACCCCAAAACAGGAGCAATGCAGAAGGGCAATTGCAGTTGAAAATCTGGGGGCTGCGCTCTATGTGTACTACTTGTGGTTTTTCAGTCTAAACACCCCTAAACTCTGAAATAACCCCCACAAACCATATATTACCGTAAAGTACACTTCTTCAGCTATTCAAAGACGCCATTCTTGCTTTTCTACACGGAGAATTGTGGCCGCAGTCCTTCGCAGAAGTCCGAGACTTGGTCTGAAATAAAGGAAAAAAGATATACAAAGCTAGATTTCTCCCTAACTATCCATGGTAACTACCTAAAACCTGCTCAATAACAATCTGCAAGTCCCCCTGAATGAAACGATACCCCCTATGTATGGATACACATAGAGACGCAGTCACCAAACACCCCAAAACAGGAGCAATGCAGAAGGGCAATTGCAGTTGAAAATCTTGGGGCTGCGCTCTATGTGTACTACTTGTGGTTTTTCAGTCTAAACACCCCTAAACTCTGAAATAACCCCCACAAACCATATATTACCGTAAAGTACACTTCTTCAGCTATTCAAAGACGCCATTCTTGCTTTTCTACACGGAGAATTGTGGCCGCAGTCCTTCGTAGAAGTCCGAGACTTGGTCTGAAATAAAGGAAAAAAGATATACAAAGCTAGATTTCTCCCTAACTATCCATGGTAACTACCAAAAACTTGCTCAATAACAATCTACAAGTCCCCCTGAATGAAATGATACCCCCTATGTATGGATACACATAGAGACACAGCCACCAAACACCCCAAAACAGGGACAATGCATAATATTGGGGCTGCGAATTTATATGAGGTTCTCAACTTTTCTCATCCTAAACTGCACCTTTTCTGTTAAACCCCCACAAACCATATATTTTTGAAAAGTACACTTCATTAGATATTCAAAGATGCCATTCTTACTTTTCTACACGGAGAATTGTGGCCGCAGTCCTTCGTAGAAGTCCGAGACTTGGTCTGAAATAAAGGAAAAAAGATATACAAAGCTAGATTTCTCCCTAAGTATCCATGGTAACTACAAAAAACCTGCTCAATAACAATCTGCAAGTCCCCCTGAATGAAATGATACCCCCTATGTATGGATACACATAGAGACACAGCCACCAAACACTCCAAAACAGGGACAATGCATAATATTGGGGCTGCGAATTTATACGAGGTTCTCAACTTTTCTAATCCTAAACTGCACCTTTTCTGTTAAATAACCCCCACAAACCATATATTTTTGAAAAGTACACTTCATTAGATATTCAAAGATGCCATTCTTACTTTTCTACACGGAGAATTGTGGCCGCAGTCCTTCGTAGAAATCCGAGACTTGGTCTGAAATAAAGGAAAAAAAGATATACAAACTTAGATTTCCCCCTAAGTTTCCATGGTAACTAACAAAAACCTGCTCAATAACAATCTGCAAGTCCCCCTGAATAAAATGATACCCCATATGTATGCATAAACATAGAGACACAGCCACCAAACATCCCAAAACAGGGACAATGCGTAATATTGGTGCTGTGAATTTAGGTGCATGTATCCATATATCATCTGAAACTGTCCCTTACTGATGAAATAACCCCCAAAAACTAAGATTTCTTGAAAATAAACACCTTCAACTATTCAGAGATGCCATTCATGCTTTACTGCGTGGAGAATTTTGGCCACATTCTGCATTGTAGAACTCTGCTTTGGTCTGAAATAAAGGAAAAGATAGTATACAAAGTTAAGATTTATCTCCCAGGGAATTTTGGGACCACTTTATGGATCTGCATCTGGGTGCTACTACCCCAAAATATATTTCACTCACCTATTCGGATATATTGTAGTGGAGTGTCTTTGAGTTCCATCTGTCCTGTGGTGTTACGATACGAATTCCTTTGCTTCTTCCTACACTATTTCGCCAATGACAAAATCTGTACCACATTTACAAATACATTTTCCAACAGAAACCATAGTAAATTTGGCCCATAAATTATGCAAGTGTCCTAAGAAGTTTAGGAATTTAGGTGGCAACAATGAGGATTGGGGCATTAGCAGCTGAAATACTCACAAATCCAGAGATACCTAAATCTACAAAAACAAATGCAAATGTTGCTCAGAAATACAGACAAAACTATAGATAACTGCGCTGATAGACGAGCTTTTGAGGTGCCAGTAAAATAAAAGACTTGTAGCATCAGCATTAGAGATGCACATCATCCCACGTATTCATCACGCACCACAAGTTCTATCGTGTGCCCTCTCGCCAACCAGCACCTCATTTTGCTATTTACCACCAGCGCAATAGAAGTGCTATCCATAACACAACTGGTCTAAAACACCATTGCTCAACACAAAAGCTGAATGCCTAGACTAAGAACAATTGGAGTAGACACTCGCACACCCGTTGTGCAGGTATATAGCTTTGCTCGGTGCACAGTGAATGGAGGATACGGTGGCCTCCTAGTAACGTCTTGTATCTGCAGGGCAAGCCCTAGCAAAGGTTTTTACTGCGGTGGCACCACGGCAGTAAAAACCTTTGCAAGGGCTTGCCCTGCAGATACAAGTCTCGTGTGCTAGTGTGGTTTTTTGATTTAGACTAAGAACAAACCTACATACAAGTTTTTACTGCTACATTGCACTGCTCACCCAGTGCCAAATCCTATATAAAAAAATCAAAGATCACTACTATACAGAAAAAAAACTGTCATTGTTTGCCTTGTCAAACTTTTTTTTTTTATTAACAACATCTATACCTAGTTATAAGCGAAGTAGGGACCTGCCAAAATGTTAGATCTCAATAGGGGGGCTTGAATCTGAAAAACCACTCCACAAAAAAAAAAAAAAAAAAGAAAAGTATCACTCTGCCAGCACACCTAAACAGCTACTGCTAGCATGTGCATAAAAACCTAGAGCATGCCAAGTTTACTATACAGATTTACTAAATCCTTTTACCACCAACAAACCCAGAGAGCCCTAACCTACCAACACAACACAGAATTCAAGCCCTCTCGTAGTGTACCACAGTGTGGTACACCGCAAAACAGGGTTGGAAACACAAAGCAGGCTTGCTAGGACACTTGGGACAAAAATACCGCACATCTTTTCTAACACCCCTGGAACGGCAAACCTTACAAGCTCTCTGGGCATATCTTTTATTAGGAGTTGGTGGAATTTGGGCAATGAAATGCTTACCCACCATTCGGGCAACATTGTCATTGCCAGGCATTTCTGGAACCTCCTGTACATCACCAAACAAAAGGGCAGGGAGCAGCTGCAGCAGATAATTGTAAAAACTCAATTTTGGGCCTGGTACTGCCGTTTTGTAAACGACATAAGAATTATAAAGGGCCATTTGGATCATATAAATTGCGGCTTTTTTGTACCAGGCCCTGGTTTTTCTGGTGGCGTCGTAATAAGTTTGGATTTGGTCGGTTTTTATCGACGCCACCCATATGCTTACTATATTCTTTACAACAGAGTGGCTTTGATTTTGCGGGCCTATCACCACTTCTGTGTTGGACAACTACACTCTCATTGTGGATAGTAGTAAGCATAAAAACATTTTTGGTGTCTGCAAATTTTAATGCCAGGAGCTCATCGCTTCTTAGAGCATGTACTTCTCCACGTTTCAATTTCTTATCCACCAGTTCCTTGGGCAGTCCTCTGCGGTTACGCCTAACAGTGCCACAAGCTGGGGTGTCCAACCAGTAAAGGGTTCTGAATAAGGGGATGCTTGTGTAAAAGTTATCCACGTATAAGTGGTAACCTTGGCCCAACAGTGGAGTAATGAGCTCCCAGACAATTTTACCACTGACAGTCAAGTCAAGGGGACAGCCGGGGGGGTCCAAATTAGTGTCCTTTCCCTCGTAGATCATGAAAAAACTAGTATAGCCCGAGCTGCTTTCACAGAGTTTGTAAAATTTCATCCCATATCGAGCACGCTTACTAGGGATGTATTGGCGAAATTTTAGGCGCCCTTTGAAGAGCAAAAGGGACTCGTCCACACATATATTTTGGGAGGGGGAGTAGACCTCTGTGAAGCGCTGAGACAGGCTATCTATAAGGGGCCTCAATTTGTAAAGCCTGTCGTAACCGGGCTCATTAGGGGGAACAGCCGCTGCATTGTCGTTAAAATGAAGAAACCGCAGTAAAATTTGATAACGGTTTCTTGGCATAACGGCTGAAAAAAGAGGGATGGAAAGGACTGTAGTGGTATCCCAGTATGAAGCTAAGGTGTTGCGTTCTACGAGTCCCATTGCCAATGTGAGCGCCAGGAATCTTTTGATTTCATTTACAGTAGTGGGATACCACGCCTGGGCTCTTGAATACCCTGGTATAGGGTGGCTGGCAAGATACTGCTCAGCGTATAAATTTGTGTAATGGACCATGTCCTGTAGGATGGCCTCTGTGATAAAAAGATTGAAGAAATCTAGGATTTCAAAGTTAGTGGTGTCCACCTTGACGCCCGTGACTGCAGTGAATGGGGGAATTTCAGGGGCATAATTACAGGGAGGCCCCCACATAGGCGCTCCAACTGCTGCATCACCACTACCCTCACCCTCTTCTACCTCCATGGGTGCATCTGGCACACTGCCACCAGCCTCTCCCTCTTCTTCTACTTCTTCAGCAGTAAGTGTGCCGCCACTACTAGCCTCTGCGCTAATAGTGCTGCTATCACCAACCTCTGATTCATCAGTAGAGTCATCAGATGGGACATACTCCGAATCAGAATTGCTAAATTCCTCTGAGCTGGAGTCCTCACAATACCTAGCTGCTTCTGCAGCGGTATAAAACCGTTTGGCCATTGTGCCAGAAAAATACAGACCACTGCAAAACTAGTAACAACTGCAAAGCAAGAAGCTCCTAAATCCAATCCAGCAAGATTTGACCAACTGCTAATACAAACAACCAGAGGGAAAAAAAAAAGGCAGCAAGATCTGACCAACAGTTAACCACTGCTAAAACAAACAACCAGAAGAAAAAGAAAAAAAAAGAAGGCAGCAAGATCTGACCAACAGTTAACCACTGCTAAAACAAACAACCAGAAGAAAAAGGAAAAAAAGAAGGCAGCAAGATCTGACCAACAGTTAACCACTGCTAAACAAACAACCAGAAGAAAAAGGAAAAAAAAGAAGGCAGCAAGATCTGACCAACAGTTAACCACTGCTAAACAAACAACCAGAAGAAAAAGGAAAAAAAAGAAGGCAGCAAGATCTGACCAACAGTTAACCACTGCTAAACAAACAACCAGAAGAAAAAGGAAAAAAAAGAAGGCAGCAAGATCTGACCAACAGTTAACCACTGCTAAAACAAACCAGAAGAAAAAGGAAAAAAAAGAAGGCAGCAAGATCTGACCAACAGTTAACCACTGCTAAAACAAACCAGAAGAAAAAGGAAAAAAAAGAAGGCAGCAAGATCTGACCAACAGCTAACCACTGCTAAAACAAACAACCAGAAGAAAAAGAAAAAAAGAAGGCAGCAAGATCTGACCAACAGTTAACCCCTGCTAAAATAAACAACCAGAATAAAAAAAAAAAGAAGGCAGCAAGATCTGACCAACAGTTAACCCCTGCTAATACAAACACCAAGAAGAAGAAAAAAAAGAAGGCAGCAAGATTTGACCAACAGTTAACCCCTGCTAATACAAACAATCAGAAGAAGAAAAAAAAAACTAGAACTTGAACTCCTTCCAGAAATCTACAGAATAGATTACAGACAAGACACTGCACGTGCCCAAAATCGAAAAGAACCTTTTGGGGGCACTAAACAAGCAAACAGGGCAAAGGAACAGTCTGGAATAAAATCACCCAAAGCACTAAAACCAACAGCTATTGGAATGAAATCGGGGGCCAGAAACCTAAATCAACCAGCGTCACTGCAAACACAACTTTTTTTGGGGCACTAAACAAGTAGCAAAGGGCAATGCAAATGAAAAACAGAATAAAACAACAAAATGTAATAAAAATCAGCTAAAGCAATAAAAACCAACAGCTATTGGAATGAAATCAGGGGCCAGAAACCTAGACCAACCAGCGTCACTGCAAAGGCAAACTTTTTTGGGGGCACTAAACAAGCAGCAAAGGGCAAAGCAGAATAAAACAACAAAATATAAGAAAAAAAACTAGAACTTGAACTCCTTCCAGAAATCTACAGAATAGATTACAGACAAGACACTGCACGTGCCCAAAATCGAAAAGAACCTTTTGGGGGCACTAAACAAGCAAACAGGGCAAAGGAACAGTCTGGAATAAAATCACCCAAAGCACTAAAACCAACAGCTATTGGAATGAAATCGGGGGCCAGAAACCTAAAATAACCAGCGTCACTGCAAACAACTTTTTTTGGGGCACTAAACAAGTAGCAAAGGGCAATGCAAATGAAAAACAGAATAAAACAACAAAATGAAATAAAAATCAGCTAAAGCACAAAAACAACAGCTATTGGAATGAAATCGGGGGCCAGAAACCTAGACCAACCAGCGTCACTGCAAAGGCAAACTTTTTTGGGGGCACTAAACAAGCAGCAAAGGGCAAAGCAGAATAAAACAACAAAATATAATAAAAATCAGCTAAGACAATAAAAATAACAGCTATTGGAATGAAATTGGTGGTTAGAAACCTTGATCCACCAACGTCACTGTAAAGGCACCAAACAGCAAATAAAAGTGAAAATGCAATATAATAGATATAAAACACAAAGCAACAATGAAAATGGTAAAAAACTGCAAAAATACAATAAAATAAAGCAGATAATTATAGAACAAGAGTAGAAATAAAGTTTTAGCAAAAAAAAAACCAACTACTAAAGAAAGCAAAGAAAGAAAGAAAAGAAAAGAAGTATAGGGGAAAGAAAAAGTGTAGAAGTGTGAGTGTGTGTGTGAGTGTGTGTGTGAGTGTGAGTGTGTGCTTGGCAAAGATGCCTGTAAGTGTGTGAGTGTACAAAAGTGTGCTAAATGATAAAGACAGAAGAAAAAAATATTCAAAAAAAAAAAAACCAAATTTAGAGAGATTAGAAGGAAACAAGTAAAATAAAAGGTGTAAGGGTGTTGTAGTTCAGCTCACTGAATCCAAGGCAGGCAATCAAGGCGACCAAACCAGCAGGAGAACCGCAGGAAGGCAGCAGGAGGGCTCCAACAGACACAAGTGCGCAGTAGGAGTGAAAGGGGAGGCGTCAGGAGGGCTGGATTTATTTGGGCAGCAGGAGCGCGTCACAGCCATGCGCCCTGCGTGCGCCCTGCGCTCCTATTGGTTCCAGCGACGATCGGTGGGGAGACCGGTGAGTATGACCGGTTTTGCTCGTTGCCTAGGGGGTTCTGCCAGCATCTAACGTGCGCTTGCGGTTTTAAATGCAACCGCTGCGCACTGGAACCCGGAAGTGCTGGAGATCGTAGAATCTACGATCTGTGGCACTTTGGTCCTTTGATCCACAGAACGTAGATTCTACGATCTGTGGCACTTAAAGGGTTAAATAACTAACCTCAGACCCCCCTGCTGTATGGTAAATAGTAAAAGGAAATACCAATGCTGGCATTTATTATTTTCTGTTTGGACTATGGGCAAACATAGGGGGCTGATCCTGCTGAATTGTTCTTAGTACAGGAGAATACCTATGCTGCAATGGTTTCATGGTATCTCTCTGTACAGGCTATGGGCACATTTTAGGGGGCTGTTCCTGATGAATTGTACTTAGTACAGGGGAATACCTATGCTGCCTTAGTTTTATGGTTTATATCTGTACAGGCTATGGGCAAATATAGGGGACTGTTCCTGTTGAATTGTACTTAGTACAGGGGAATACCTATGCTGCCATTGTTTTATGGTACCTCTCTATACAGGCTATGTGCAAATTTAGGAGACTGTTTCTGCTGAATTGTACTTAGTACAGGGGGATAACAAAAGAGGTAAACATTCAGCAGCAGACCTTAGTTGGTGCAAATTACTAAATGGCTGGCCTCCCATAAACTACATTATGCCACAGTGTGTGCTTTTGGGTAGAAACATGTATCTCGTCTGGGGCAAGTGAGACTGTTTCACGCATACTGGTAAAGGCACTCTCAGTACTTGGATTTTGACTTGGTCCCTTTATTATAGCACAGGCTGGGAAATGAAGTACATCTCATTAAACAATAGAGTAATGAGAGGAAGCTGGGAACTTCAATTCCCATCAGGCTTTTGGACTGACTGACCTGCCCATTATATCTCCTTCGTCTGAGCTGCTTTTGTTACCTGGTGTATTTGGAGACAGGTGTGTGAGGGAGCCCCAGAGTATTATAGGAAATGTAGTTCCTAGTGGTGACTTTACAAGCTGTAGGGCGTTGCCAGGACTACAAGTCCCAGGGTGGGGACAGAGCTGTAAGGTGAGACTGGGTGTGCAGATAGGCTCAGGATCTGACTGCTCGGAGCAGAGGTAAGAGACAGAGTTATTTGCCTGGACGTAGAAAACAAATGACAGTGATTGAGAGATACAGGCAGCTAGGGGTGCAGATACCAGCACTGCTGTGTTTGTTGGTAACCTGGTCATCGAGAATGATCATGGGTAAGAATGTGGGCCTCTTTTTACAGTGTGTAAAGTGTTGTGTAAAATAAAGGGCAAATTTATCAAGGTGTGTGTTTCTTTTTACGCTGCCTGAATGCAGAATTTGGCCCAATTGTTTTACACCACTTCAGACCTTTTATAATATTCAAGGCTCAAGTAAGTTCCAGTGGAATTCACTCTGAAAAAAAGCCACAATGGATTAACTCTGTATTTCCCCATAGCAGTTTCAAGCAGCTGCTTACTTTTATGCAGAGGTATGCAGTCGTCTAAATCAGTACACAGCTTGGTAAGTATGCAGTGCCTGGTTATGCATGGTGTATTTTGTGGCTGTCATTTATCAGAGCATAATATACTGTATAGGCCCCTTACAATTTGGGAGGGCAGTTGAGGAAAATGAGAATTTCTAGCGAATGCGCTACTTCATTAGTTTGTATATATTTTAGAATAATATTCAATAATATTCAACGCCTAAAAAAATTCCCAAACACTTTTTTGGGACGACATACTTTTCTTGGGCACACATTTATTTTTTAAGTTGTTTTTTGCAAAGGATTCAATTTTTAGCCAGCCAGGACTATGGGGATTTTTTTGCAAAACCCTAGTCAGCCTGAGAACTAGAGATGATGCTTATCAGAATCTCCTCTAAATGCCATAAAACTGTCTCTTAGACCAAAGTTAAGGCGTGTTCACCTATGAGTTAACTTTTAGTATGAAGTAGAGAGTGATATCTCCAGTGTGCAGTTTTAGAAATCTGGTTGCTAGGGTCCAAATTACCATAACAACCATGCATTGATTTAAATAGGAGACTGAAATATGGATATAAGATGGCCTGAATAGAAAGATAAGTAATAAAAAGTAGCAATAACCATAAATGTGTAGCTATACGGAGAACTTGTTTTTAGATGGGATCAGTAACCTCTATTTAAAAGTTGGAAAGAGGCAAAAGAAAAACGTAAATAATTTAAAAAAAGTATATAAATAAAAAAAATAATGAAGACCAATTGAAAACTTTTGTAGAATTTGCCATTATGTAACGTACTAAAGGTTAATGTATAGGTGAACCATCCCTTTATGGTGCCCATATGTAAAATGGCACTGGTCATTGACTCATAGCAAAGTCAACAGCTTGCTGGCCCATTTTTGAGCCAACAACAACAAACCTCTATTGATATTTTTTGCAGCTCATTAACATATCAGTCAAGCAAATTGGAAAATGCAGAGTAAGGGCCTCCATTAAAAAGGCAAAGGTGAGAGTCCTGTCCAGGGCCTATACTGGGGCTCAGCAGATGACACTTTACAATTTTAAAAAGCAGCAGAATTTGAATGGGTGGTGTTTTTCATAGGTCATGGGGGTGTTTGACAAATTTATCAAGATGTGTGTTTTATTTTACACAGCCTAACCCTGGATTTGACGTTGTTATTTTACAGCCATTCATACTTTGCATAATATATTAAAGTCAATGGTAAAGTTCTGGCAGAAAAAAAACATTATGGATGAGCACCATATTTTCCCATAGCATTTGCTTCTGTTTACGCTAGATTTTCATGTGATTGCTGAAAATATATACACTTGTAGCCATTTTATATACAGTGATGCCTGTGACTTGTGGTGTATTTTGTTGCTGGGTTTTTTTTTTTACAGCATGATAAAAAGGCCCCAAAAACTCTTTCAAAATGTCTGAAGTTAACTTCCTACCTGTTAAAACATATACATCTCTTAGCAGCTCAAATTTATTTAGAAAGGCAACTTCAGGCTAATGCAATGCATATGTCTTCCCACCAGTGATCAGATCTTTACTTTTTTTCCCAATTTGTAGGTGACTGTTCAAATCTAATTGCAGATTGGTTGCTATGGGCAACATCACCTGTGATGTTTGTCTCCACTGTTAATAAATCTGTCCCAAAACGTGAGCAACAAAATGAACCGTCTAGAATCACCCTAAAGTAAAATATCCTACCTGGTTCATAGGATGTGATGCAGATGAAAACAATTGCTTTACCTGTAGAGACCAATGCTATTTGTGGTTGGTTGTGTGTGGAGTTGTATACATGATTTTGTGTTATCTATAACATTTGGTGCACTTTATATTTGTGCCGACTGTATAAGCATCTGTATTAGAGAAATATGTTGCTTTAAACCATCACCAGTGAACGATTAATGGTTTGAAGTGCACAAGTGGAGGAATAGCCATTGAATGACTGCGTTGTGTATAAACTTTTTTTTTTATGTTACCTAATACATTTTTTTGACCGTGTTTGGTGTGCATGGGGCCTGATTTCCATGCACATGTCTGAAGTGAATTCCACCATATGCTGTTTTTCTTTTGTTTGTATTGGACAAAACATGTATTCCGCTTAGTTGTTGGCTACTTTCATATATTTTATTCACAGTTTTCTGTTCTTGGTGTGCTGTTCTGCTATCACGGTATGTGTGGTCTGCTTATTTTTTTGGCTTATGTCTAAAGCACATGGTTTCCTGAAAATGCCTCAAGGGCTAGTTTTGCCCAATAAAGACATGACTTTATGGTTGAAAAATGATGTAGCAGTATAAAGGCAGACTTAAATTTTCAATTCATTCAAATCCTAAAACCTTGATTATTTGTCTTTTCTTCTAGTTTAGCTTCGCCATTTAAACTGCTGCCCTCCCCTTCAATTTATGTTTCCTTGTATTCCTTTCCTTTTCTTTTTATATTTTCTGTTGAGATGGTCATTTATCGACACTGAAGAATGTTTATGTTCTGCACAGTTAATATATAAAAATAATCCTCAGGGAACTTGCATTGGGTCACTGCTTAAAAAATATTCAAAACCAAGCTTTACCAGAAATCTATCGGTCTTTTAAAGGAGAAGGAAAGCTACGGAGGCATTTTATTGCCAATAGATTAGCTGCAATAGTGCAAGCTAGAATGCTATATTTATTCTGTAGAATGTTTCACCATACCTGAGTAAAAAGCTCTAGAAACTCTCTGTTTGTTTAGGATAGGAGCTGCAGTATTAATGTGGTGTGACATCACTTCCTGTCTGAGTCTCTCCCTGCTCTGGGCTCAGATTACAGTAGAGAAGGGAGGGGTGGGGGGGGAGAGGAGCAAATTGAGCATGCTCTTGCCCAGGGCAGTGAGGTTTAAGCTGAAGGGAGGAAGTCTGATACAGAAGCCCATGTGTACACAATAGAAGGAAAGAAATGCAGTGTTTCTTTTGACAGGGGACTCAGAGCAGCACTACTTTGGGGGTTTACTGGTATATTTAGATGGACCTTTCTGTTAAGGCTTACTTAGTTTTAACCTTTCCTTCTCCTTTAAGCCAAAATTATATTGTTATTGTTACCTTTTATTAGTTATCTTTGCATTCAGCTTTTCATAATTCAGTCTTTCATTCAAACCACTGCCTGGTTGCTAGGTTAATGTGGACCCCAGCAACCAGATAGCTGCTAACATTCCAAACTGGAGAGCTGCTGAACAAAAAGCTAAATCATTCAAGAGCCACATATAATAAAAAATTAAAACCAACTGCATAGGGCCGGGTGCCCAAGGCAAATTGACCAGCCATGTCGCCATATTAGAGCAAATGAGAAGAGAGCATCCGCATGCTTTAACTTCCGAGAATGGAACACACTCCGGACTTTTCTGTGAGGGGACTAGGAGTAGGAGACATGGAAGGTACATGCCTGGCGCCCCCAAACGTTGCTCCCTAGGCACGTGCCTCTTCTGCCTACCCCTAGTTCCGGCCATGCAACCAAAGTAGTTATTCACCTTTGAGTTAATTTATAGTTTAATGAAGAGTGTGATATTCTGAGATACTTTGCAATTGGATTTAGTTTTTTGTTATATAGCTTTGTATTCAACAGCTCTCCAGTTTGCATTATAAACAACCTGGTTGGTAGGGTCCAAAGTGGCCAAGCAACCATGCATTGAAAAATGGGTAATTTAAAGTAGCAATAACGATAAATTAGTAGCCTTACAGAGCATTTGTGAAAGTTAGAAAGAGTGAGAAGAAATTATTAAAAAAAACTATAAATAATAATGAAGACCAATTAAAACGTTTAGAAATGGCAATTCTATAACATACTAAAACTTAACCATGAATCATCCCTTTAAGAGGGCAGTTCACCTTGTATTTTCCTAGTGGTAGTTAAGTAAACCAGGTAGTTGGCTCTCTTACTCAGGGGTCCCCAGCCTCTTTTTACCCATGAACCACATGAAAATATAAATAAAATTGCAAAGCAACACAAGCATGAAAAAAGTACCTTTGGGTTGCTCAATAAGGACCATAGTTCATTATTTGGTAGTCCCTATGTGGACTAGCACATTACAGCTGGGTCTGTTTGGCAGTACACTGGAGTCCTTATGCCTCCAAGTGAGAAATACAAAAATAAGTCTCTCCTTTGAGGCCACTGGGAGTAACGTTAAAGGACTTGGTGAGCAACATGTTGGTTGCCAGCCAGGTCTGGACTGGGAGTCAAAATAGGCCCTGGCATTCCAAGTACAAAGAGGCCCAAACAGGTCCCAGCAGCCCACTAAATAGTGGCTTTCTATGGCACCTGATAGCCCCTCTGGCATTTGCCAGAACCCACAAATTGCCAGTCCGGGCCTGTTGCCAGCCACTAACTGATATGGAGCACAACAGCTTTCAGTGGTGTAACTAGATATTACTGGGCCCCACAACAAATTATTTTTCAGGCCCCATAAATGTCTAGAGGTTGACCTGTTTTTAGTGTACCATTATTTATTGTATATGAATTATACATTCATGGGGCCTCTACACCTCCTGGACCCCCTGCAGCCGCAGGGTCTGCTTCCTCTGTAGTTACTTCCCTGGTTGCTTTATGTGCAGGAAAGTGTCTCAAGATATCTGTGCTGTGAAATAAAGGAGTAGAAACTGTCCCGCAGAGGAAAGAATATAGTTAAAAGCCAGGCACATTCCAAACTGCTGGGAGCAGCCAGAAAAGAATTTTGCGTAGCCAAGTAATGGTGGGACATAAAATAGTACAGCCGCCACAGCAGGTCTTTTGGCAGTGCAGTGGAGAAACATATATAGTGAACTAGGTAAAAGGCTTTATTCTGTAAATAATTGCTGGGAATATCAGGCATAATAATTGTAAATATTGTGTCTCCAGAATTCAGTAAGGGGCTGGTAGAGAGTAAAGAGAGCTCTCCCTGAGGCTCCTAGCACAGACGCTGCTGTGATTTGGAATGAACCAGAATGAGCATTGAGTCAGTTCGACTGACAGGAAGGTGCACACTGGCTCCTGCCTCACTGTGGATCAGTCCGGCACCTGCAGCGGCTCCTCTTCCTCTATCCTCACAATCAAGGAGAGCTCAGGAAAGAAAGGGGGCGTGGCTTCACGCTAGACCAGGAAGTAGCTGAAATGAGCTGGAAATTTCAACTAGTTATTCAGAAACCACATGAGAGTGAATGCAGGGAGAAAGGTATGTTATTATGGGCAGTGTTTACAGTTAAAGGGTATTATTCTTATTCTTGAATGTCTTTCTTTGCACTTGGCATAGCTTTATCTTCTCCTAAGGACATTTTTGCCAAGTGTTGGTCATGTCTGTCACAAGCTGGCCATAGGCGCAAAGATTAAGTTGTACAAAATGAAGGTTCAAAATTTTTCTGACAATGTGTAGATCGTACTATTCGATAGGTCGTTTAGTCCTCCGGACAGGTTCGAAGATTTCAGTCGGCTAATGATAATATCTCGCTTATCTTATCAGTCTATATCAGTGGGTCACTGTCACTACTATTTGTCTGTAAATTAGTGGCCAGAACATTGTTTGATTTGTTCTTTTTACTACTTAATTCAATCTGAATGGTAACTTGTAGGTCCGGAGATTGCAACGCGTGATCATTCGTCAGATATAAGGATAAATCAGCACGTCTATGGCCAGCGTTGATGCAGAGAGTGCTATTCTGAGACAAATTGCAATTGGTTTTTATTTTCTGTTGTTTGTGGTTTTTATTTATCTCTCGGCTGTGCAATTTCTGCAATCTGGTTCTAGCGCTAAGGTAATTAGGACCCTAGCAACCAGATTGCTGAAATTGCACACTGATTTGAATAAGAGACTTGAATATGAATAGGAGAGTGCCTGAATAGAAAGATGAGTAATCAAAAGTAGCAATCGTAATAACATTGTCGCCTTGCAGAGCATTTGTCTTGTGGGTAATTGACCCCCATTTAAGGGAGAAGGAAATCTACTAAGGCATTTTATTGCCAATAGATTAGCTGCAATAGTGCAAGCTAGTATGCTATATTTATTCTGTAGAATGTTTTACTATACCTGAGTAAAAAGCATTAGAATCTCTCTTTATTTTGGATGGCAGCTACAGTATTAGCTTGTTGTTACATCACTTCCTGCCTGAGTCTCTCCTTGTGCACTTATAGCTCTGGGCTCCGATTACAGCAGAAAAGGGAGGGGGGAAGAGGAGCAAACTGAGCATGCTCACTCCCGGGGCAAGGAGGTTTAAGCTGAAGGCAGGAAGTCTGATACAGAAGCCCATGTGTACACAATAGAAGGAAAGAAATGCAGTGTTTCTTTTGACAGAGGACTCGGAGCAGCACTACTTTGAGGGTTTACTGGTATATTTAGGTGGACCTTTCTGATAAGGCTTACTTAGTTTTAACCTTGCCTTCTCCTTCAAAAGCTAGAAAGAGTCAGAAGAAGGCAAATAATTAAAAAAACTATATATATACACACACACACACACACACACACACACACACACACACACACACACACACACGTGTGAAAAACTATTTGCCCCCTTCCTGATTTCTTATTCTTTTGCATGTTTGTCACACAAAATGTTTCTGATCATCAAACACATTTAACTATTAGTCAAAGATAACACAAGTAAACACAAAATGCAGTTTTTAAATGAGGGTTTTTATTATTTAGGGAGAAAAGGGAGAAAAGAAATCAAAACCTGTGTGAAAAAGTAATTGCCCCCTGAACCCAATAACTGGTTGGGCCACCCTTAGCAGCAATAACTGCAATCAAGCGTTTGCGATAACTTGCAACGAGTCTTTTACAGCGCTCTGGGCGAATTTTGGCCCACTCATCTTTGCAGAATTGTTGTAATTCAGCTTTATTTGAGGGTTTTCTAGCATGAACCGCCTTTTTAAGGTCATGCCACAACATCTCCATAGACTCAGTCAGGACTTTGACTAGGCCACTCCAAAGTCTTCATTTTGTTTTTCTTCAGCCATTCAGAGGTGGATTTGCTGGTGTGTTTTGGGTCATTGTCCTGCTGCAGCACCCAAGATCGCTTCAGCTTGAGTTGACGAACAGATGGCCGGACATTCTCCTTCAGGATTTTTTGGTAGACAGTAGAATTCATGGTTCCATCTATCACAGTAAGTCTTCCAGGTCCTGAAGCAGCAAAACAACCCCAGACCATCACACTACCACCACCATATTTTACTGTTGGTATGATGTTCTTTTTCTGAAATGCTGTGTTACTTTTACGCCAGATGTAACGGGACGCACACCTTCCAAAAAGTTCAACTTTTGTCTCGTCGGTCCTCAAGGTATTTTCCCAAAAGTCTTGGCAATCATTGAGATGTTTTTTAGCAAAATTGAGACGAGCCTTAATCTTCTTTTTGCTTAAAAGTGGTTTGCGCCTTGGAAATCTGCCATGCAGGCCGTTTTTGCCCAGTCTCTTTCTTATGGTGGAGTCGTGAACACTGACCTTAATTGAGGCAAGTGAGGCCTGCAGTTCTTTAGATGTTGTCCTGGGGTCTTTTGTGGCCTCTCGGATGAGTTATCTCTGCGCTCTTGGGGTAATTTTGGTCGGCCGGCCACTCCTGGGAAGGTTCACCACTGTTCCATGTTTTTGCCATTTGTGGATAATGGCTCTCACTGTGGTTCGCTGGAGTCCCAAAGCTTTAGAAATGGCTTTATAACCTTTGAAATTTAACTCAGGTGTGATAAACCACAGTTAAGTTATTTTTTAACAAGGGGGGCAATCACTTTTTCACACAGGCCCATGTAGATTTGGAGTTTTTTTTCTCCCTTAATAACTTAAACCTTCATTTAAAAACTGCATTTTGTGTTCAATTATGTTATCTTTGACTAATAGTTAACGGTTTTTGATGAGCAGAAACATTTAAGTGTGACAAACATGCAAAAGAATAAGAAATCAGGAGGGGGCAAATAGTTTTTCACACCACTGTGTGTGTGTGTGTGTGTGTGTGTGTGTGTGTGTGTGTATATATATATATATATATATATATATATATATATATATATATATAAAAAAAACATGAAGACCAATTGAAAAGTTGCTTAGAATTAGCAATTCCGTAACATAATTTACTTAATGGTTTAATTTAATCGTGAACCACCCCGTTAAAAGATAGAATGCAACTGTTTGAAAATAAGATTTGTTGAAGTTAGTGGAGCACAGTAGTGATGTGCAGTTCAGGTTTTACCGACCCGCCCTGCCGATGATGTGACAAAAGGGACGGGGCGCGTCTATAAAAGTTGGAGTCGGAAGCCGGATTTCTCATGTTGAGTTTTGTTAGGAGTATCTGTGACACATGCACATGCTCTGTGAGCTTTGAGCAGATGTTGGGAAGCTAAGCTTAGTAGTAGTTGGAAATCATCAAGCAGAAAATGAGGTTCACCTCTTTTATATAGGCTGATGCCACAAGATGATTATTAAATTATGATACAAAAATGGTCTCATTTTCAGCGTTAGTCTGGCATAATTAAAATTCCTTTCTAAATATGCTAATTTGCTCCTTGCAAGGGATTATTTGTAAGATTTTGAAACGTCACTAATAAATGAGTAAGGACTAGAACCGATTTAAAGGAGTTGTATAGGATAAGTGAAAATCCCCTATTATTGTAGGCAGTAATGAATAATATACGGGGCTGGTTTCACTTTGGGCTAAAAGTTAATATTATCTTTAAAAAAATACCTCTTTATTGGAGCTTCCTATAGATCTGCTTTGCTCCATGGCCATGTTTCAAATGAGGTGTGGGCTTGTCTTAAAGGGATACTGTCATGGGAAAAAAAAAATTTCAAAATAAATCAGTTAATAGTGCTGCTCCAGCAGAATTCTGCACTGAAATCCATTTCTCAAAAAAACAAACAGATTCTTTTATATTCAATTTTGAAATCTGACATGGGGCTAGACATATTGTCAATTTCCCAGCTGCCCCAAGTCATGTGACTTGTGCTCTGTTAAACTTCAATCACTCTTTACTGCTGTACTGCAAGTTGGAGTGATATCACCCCCTCCCTTTTCCCCCCAGCAGCCAAACAAAAGAACAATGGGAAGGTAACCAGATAGCAGCTCCCTAACACAAGATAACAGCTGCCTGGTAGATCTAAGAACAACACTCAATAGTAAAAACCCATGTCCCACTGAGACACATTCAGTTGCATTGAGAAGGAAAAACAGCAACCTGCCAAAAAGCATTTCTCTCCTAAAGTGCAGGTACAAGTCACATGACCAGGGGCAGCTGGGAAATTGACAAAATGTCTAGCCCCATGTCAGATTTCAAAATTGAATATAAAAAAATCTGTTTGCTCTTTTGAGAAATGGATTTCAGTGCAGAATTCTATCATGACAGTATCCCTTTAACGGTCCCTTCTAGAAGCACAGTCCTGCATTCACACACGCAAAGGCAGGCTTCTGCTCCCTTATTACATACCTCCCAGCTGTCCCTTTTTTTTGCAGGACTGTCTTGATTTTGACAGCTTAACCCACAGTCCCAGATTGTTACTGAAATACCTGACTTTCTCCTGCACTGACCAGCCAGAAAAAGCTACAAAGTTTCAAAAACACACAATGGGAAATGTGCTGAAGTATGTCTTCAATAATATAATTGTTCTACATTTTTTATATATATATTTCACAAAGGTTGATAAACGTATTTCTTAAAGGGGAACTATTGCGAACATTTTATATAGGCTTCATCATACTGAAATAAGAAACTTTTTAAATACAATCAATTAAGTCTGCATTGTTTCTGATTTAATCAAGTTTATCTTCACTGTTCCTCTCTCAGCATCTGTTTCTACTAATTCTGTATTCATTCAGGAGTTGGGTGTCAGATGAATGATCCAATATATCTTATAGGGGAGCTCCTTTTGCATAGAAGATGTATTAGAGCTCACTCTATTAAAATCACCAGAAATCCTGTCTCTCTACATGCAGAATTTGAAAGTGGGATAGTGAAGATAAACTTGATTATTTCAGAAACAATGCATAATATTTAATTGATTGTATTTAGAAAGTTTCTTTAATTTTTGCGATAGTTCGTTGGGGCCCCTGGCCAGAAAACATTCATGAGTGCTGACCACAAATCCCTTTACCTTAAATGAGAGCCAGAAAGTGCTCTCACTTTTGCTTCAGCACTTTTCCCATTGGAGTTAATTGAAGCCACGGGAGGCAAACACTGGAGTTTTTTGGTTGGCTAAAAAAAGCTACTTTTGACATTGGTATGATAAAAACCACATGCTGCATGGTGCTCAATGTTCACGGGTGTCACAGAAGTCAGAATATTTTTCCCTATAATATCAACCCGTGCATATATCTATGAATTTTGCAATGTGAAAAAATAAACGGATTCATTTATCTTGTACTGTAAGTGCTTTCATTTATACAATTATTTGTTTTTGGGAAAAGCACAAAAGTAGTGAATGCAGTTGTATAAGTGCAGCCTCATTGTCATGTATTGCATACAGTTATAAATAAATTGTCAGGCAGAGCAGAAATATAATTCCAATTAGAAAATCTGAGTATTGGGATTATGCAGTTGGCGGGTACATGATTATCATCAACCCCTGTGTTAGAATTCCTGTTCTGTGCCTTTTGGCATAGGTTTGTGTAATCATACTAAAAATGTACAGGCTGAAAAAAGGGGGGAAATGTATCAGTTTAGACTAGACATAGTTTAAGCATGACCTATGAATCAGATATGTTCTGTTAAATTGTTTTTTCAGGTCAAATGATTCTGCCTCTCTAAATCTGTATTTGGCTAATGATTACTGAAAAATGTGTGTGCCCCTCCCAGCCACCTTAAATTGTTTTATACCAGGTATTCTGTTAAAAAAATCATTTGAAATTAACTGTATAATGTTGCCAAAAAAAAGCTAAAATCTAGACTTTTTTTTTTAACTCTACAGAAAGGCTATTTTTTCATATATTGAAATAAAAAGCAGCAATAGTGATACATTTTAGCCTTACAGAGCATTTTATTTTTAGATGGGGTCAGTGACCCCCATTTGAAAGATCGAACGCGTCCTAGAAGAAGGGAAATAATTTAAAACAAAATAAATAATGAAGACCAATTGAAAAATTGCTTAGTATTGGCCATTCTATAACATACTAAAAGTTAACTTAAAAGTAAACCACCCCTTTGATGTTTGTGTCACTTTTTAATGTTATTGTGCACTAGATAAATAAAAGTGAATTCTGTAGTTTCACTACTTGTTTAATTCTGAGGTTAGGATTGTTATTACAGAGCTAGTCAGACACTGAAAATAGAGTGTATGGGATGACCTGTAGTGGGTGCACAAAGAGGTCTGCCTCAGCATGATGGGTGTGTGACACACTTCTTAGGCAACTGAGGGTGCAGAACATCCGTTCCATGGACTGCGCAGCATTTGTGTTATTCCTTGCCATCTCCCTTTCACTCACAGACAGCATGCATCACTAATCTGAACCCTTATCTGCAGTTCCAGATTGTAACCACATTGATTTTTCTTTTAATGGCAGTTCCTGCATGTGAAACCCATTCAGGAACAAAATGATAAGGACCCCAGTCACCTAGCAGCCACCCAAAAAGAAAATACACCCCATGCCAAAATGCTCGTCTGAAATCCAACTTTTACAGAAAGGTGAGTTTTGTGAGAACCAAGATACAAAATAATGCACACAAAATAAAAATACTCAGGAATGTAGTTACTGTTCTGACACTGTTTACTGGCTTACTAACACCTGCATTTAACTGTCTGTTTTGAATTAGGATGGCTGTTCCATGTGCCATATTCCTGGGCAGGTTTATAGCAGACACAGTAGGAGTATCCATTTTATCTGTGGTATGTATTCTTTCTATCTCCTCCTCTATTCCAGTGAAATCATATTCTAACTAACTTCTATTCATATGAAACAGCTGCTGTAAGTAAATGGAAATCTGGTGCCTAATAGGCATAATGAAAATAATCCAGCTCATCTCCACTACAGAAATAGATTTCATTCCACAGTGGTGCCTTTGTAAGCAATGGCTGCCCATAAGCAATGCCTACGTTCTCCCTTGGCTTCAGTATGATTGCCTTTTGTAAGTTTTCTCTCTTTTGAAATGGATGAAGGAAACAGGTGCATTACAAGAGAATGTAAGTGTTTGCAGTTCACCAGTTGAACTATGCATAATACTAATTCAGATGGGTCTGATGAAATGGATAGTAATGAGCTGGCAAGATGTAGTTGTGCATCATAGGGCTGAAAGAGTAAGAGTAAATGATAGGAGCAATTGGAGTCTTTGCACGAACACAGTTGATTCAGGGAGCTAAAGTGGGACTGTTCTATGCCAGTGCACACCTGCATTATCCCAGAGGCTTGAGGCAAATCAAAGGGTAAAATGGAAAAGCAATGCAGTTTGTTTTGCATTAAATTATCATGCTTTGTAATATCCCTGCCAGTAAAAAGTTAAAAAACGTAAGTGTAACAGCTGTTTGATTAGAGAACAATTCTTGCTGGCCTCTTCGCACACAGAGAATATCAGGTATATGTTTCTTCTTGCTCCAAAGCAATCTCAAAACACCTGATTTTCACCCAAAGTTTTCTATTGCTTGTAATAGGCATCAGATCAACAACAGGGCAGATCTGGCCTTGTTTTCCATTTTAACTGAAATGTTATGGCACTATTTCCACACAGTTCATTTGGCCAAGGCACCTAATTGTGTTTTTACACAGAGATTGATCACCAAAATGACTATAATGTATGAAACATTTGGGGCATATTTATCAAAATCCAAATTTATGGAGTATTTTAATTAAAAAAAAAAAGTCAGATCAAACTAGAATCCACAATTGGACCTTATGTATTATTATAAAATCACGATTTATTCAGTTCAGGGACAAGCACGAAAAAATTGAGCAAAAATGAGAATCTAGTATTTTTCCAGAATCGCTTGATTTTTTATCAGGCTTTATCCCGTAAAAGCCATAATTTTTCAGGTTTTTGTCCGAAAAGTCAGAAATAGTTATATTTACTGGCTTTCAAATTGGATAGGGACCCCTACCATTGACTTATATACAACCTCAGTAGGTCTGAGTTTTCTGACTTTTTCCATCCTTGGGGTATAACACATGTAAAATTTTGAGTTGTTTTTTTTCCACTTAATATTTGGATTTTATAGTAAAAAAACACAGAGTTTTTCAAGTTTTTGGCATTTGGACTTTAATAAATACATCCCCTATGTGTGTGTGGTTAACTTAAGGTGCATTCTATTAAAGGGTGGTAAATATTCTTTTGTTTAGTAGAAAAAAAAGCTTCTTCTATTTGGTATTGTTAAAAAGGGGGTTGTCTTGTCCCACCCCAATGATCTGCATTAAAACATTTGGTCTGGTAGTGTTTTATTTTTTGCAAATGTACTAAGGGTGAAGGAAGATGTTTAAAGACAATAGATTTTTTCTTGAGTTCATTTACCTGCAGGAGAGCAGATTCAGGGCATGGCTTATGGGACTTTTTTTTCCATGATACATCTTGGCTAACTCAGATGACGGAACATCCTGTGCTGTGTATGTTTCCCCACCGTCAATTTGCATTTCAGTCGGGGACAAACAAGAGACGTTTTTTTCACCTGCCAAGATTTACCAGGGGCGACAAAATGTCCTGTGCACCTTTGCCTTTACCACGGGCAACTAATCTCCACGTCTGCCATAGCTACAGGTATAAGGGGAACTATTTCCCCCACCTTCCTTTAGCTAAGCCATTTTTCCCTGGGACTTCACCATATTTGTTAAACAGTTTATTTAGGCATCTGTAGACTACATCTGAAAGACAAGATTTGTTTATAAGAATGAAACAAAAATAAAGAAAATAGTAATGATACTCTAGAACTTAACTAGAAGTTTTGCAATTCCAATGAACATTTTTCTTTATTGTTCCTCAACCTTCTTTTACAAATCAATTGCTAACAACCTACTACACTTCTTGTCCTTCCTGAGGATGTCATTTTAGATGGAGTTTCTGGATACTTTTGACCAAAACTGTGTCTGGATACTTTTGGCTATATGATTTATTTAACTGCCTTTTTATAGCTAACATTTCAGTGTTTCAGTACAGTGTCGGACTTGGACACCAGGGGCCCACCCAAAAACCTTAGACATCGGGCCCACCATAAAACCTTAGACCAGGGGCCCACTCTCAGTACTATTATTCTTCCTCTTTTTACTCAGCCTCTATTCTCCTAGTCTCTTTTCTTTATATAATATAATCTATTATTCCATCTATTTAGCCTCTTTGTTCTCATAGAATAGGGAATGGCCATGAAATATGCCAAAAGTTTAGAAGCATGAGGGCCCACTGAACCCTGGGCCCACTGGGAGTTTTCCTGGTATCCTGGTGGGCCAGTCCGACACTGTTACAGTATGAGTATACTGTAGTCCAGGGATCCCCAACCTTTTGAACCTGTGAGCAACATTCAGAAGTAAAAGGAGTTGGGGAGCAACACTAGCATGAAAAATGTTCTTGGGGTGCCAAATAAGGTCTGTGATTGTCCATTTGGTAGGCCCTATGTGGATCGTTAAACTACATTGAGACTCTGTTTGACAGTACACCTGGTTTTTATACAACTAAAACTTGCCTCCAAGCCTGGAATTAAAAAATAAGCTCCTGCTTTGAGGCCACTGGGAGCAACATCCAAGGGGTTGGAGAGCAACATGTTGCTCATGAGCTACTGGTTGGGGATCACTGCTGTAGTCTAACATTTTGTATGGGTCGCACAATATTCCCTACGGCATGAATTGACATATGTTCTCAGTCACTGCAACTCATGCATTATAGACAGGCAACTGCAAAATTTCTCAGGAAGCACCATGGCAAAAAGGTGTTAAACAGTATATCTGTGTTCCCATGGGTTCTTCAGTTAAAAAAATGCCGAACACAAATCTAAAAATATCACATTTAAGAAACTGGCTAATGTAGAGCACAGATTACAGAAGCAAAGTACCCTGTCCAGTAATTTTCTTGTGTCCTACTTTTTTGCCGGATTCAGGTGAATGACTGCTGCAGTGAGAGAGATTTAAATGGCTCCTGTCCCATATCCCATCGGTGCAGTCCAGGTAATTATTACTCTGCATATGAATACAGATGCATGCTGCCTTTACAATTACGAAAAGGCACAGTTATAACTAAGAAGAGTGTTAGATTCATGTAAAACAAGGCAATAGCATATAATTATATAGCTCACCTCTACGCTGATGTTGCATTCTGTTATATTAGTGTGATACTGAATATTGTAATTATCCAAAACTACATATGCAGGTCTTCCAAACAGAGCTCTGCAATGTGTGAGTGATGTATTATTTATCATGATGTGTTTGTTGTGTAATTAGAAAATGAAGGAGTAAGGCAAAAAAAATTTCTTGCTGAAAATACATTAAAATGCAGCAAGCATTAAAGAACAAGTAAAATGAAACATTTATTTTCGCCATTATTTTAGATTTTTTTGGTACAGGTATAGGACCGGTTATCCAGAATGCTTGTGACCTGGGGTTTTCCGGACAACTGATCTTTCTGTAATTTGGATCTTTATACCTTAAGTCTACTAGAAAAGCATGTAAACATTTAAATTAAACCCAATAGGCCGGTTTTGCTTCCAATAGGGATTAATTATATCTTAGTTGGGATCAAGTACAAGGTAATTTTTTATTACAGAGAACAAAATAAATCATTTTAAAAAATGTGGATAAAATGGAGGCTATGGGAGAAGGCCTTTCAGTAAGTTGGAACTTTCTGGATAACAGATCCTATACCTGTATTCCATTCTGTCCTCCTCTAGTGTGAAATGTAAATGTTAACTTAATAGCAGCTTGTTTTGTCATACCATATCATATACCTATGTATATTGCATAGATATGATTTGAAGCATGCAAGTTGTATTCAAAGGGGTTATTCAAGTTTAAGTTGACTTTTACTATGTTAAAGTTAGCACCTTCTGTCTCAGCCAGGCTTAGAAATGAGGTTTACTATGCCTGTCATCCAAAAATCTATTGCTTTGGGGAGGCAAATTGTCACTGTCTATGGATACTAAAAATACATTTACAGGTAAACTACCATAGTAACATAGTAAGTTAGGTTGAAAAAAGACACACGTCCATGAAGTTCAACCTTTCATCTCTATTTTAACCTGCCTAACTGCTAGTTGACCCAGAGGAAGGGCAAAAACCCCATCTGAAACCTCTCCAATTTGCCTCAGAGGGGGGAAAAGGAAATTGGACTAGTCCCTGGATCAACTTGTACTATGAGCTATCTTCCATAACCCTGTATTCCCTTACTTGTTAAAAAGCCATCCAACCCCTTCTTAAAGCTATCTAATAAATCAGCCAGTACAACTGATTCAGGGAGAGAAATTCTCATCTTCACAGTTCTCACTGTAAAAAACCCCATCCAAATATTTAGGTGGAACCTCCTTTCTTCTAATCTGAATGGGTGCCCATGTGTCAGCTGAAAAGACCTACTGGTAAATAAAGCATTACTGAAAAGTTAATTGTAAGGTGAACTTTCCCTTTAGCTAAAATTAATTAACACTGAGTTTAATTTATCCTGCCTGTTTTTTAGTAGAAAAGTTACCATAGCAATTATGAGCTACTGTTTTCCTAATCCAAACAGGTTGCTTCAGACTCTGGTCAGAAGATGGAAGCAGTACTTGCATTAAATGCAAAAATGAGACCAGTCTGGGTTCTGAAGTCATTCATAATGTGACAGAATGCAGAAATTGTAAGTTTTAGGTAACAGAGGTATCATAAGTGAACTGTTCCTATACTGGAAACCATTGCAGAAGGAAGGGCAAAGGACTGAGATTCAAGTAATTTGTATTTCTAGGGTGATCTTCTGTCCAGTTATAACAAAAACTAGAGGAACCAGAGGAAGTTCTTATAGGGCAGTTACTGACACTAAAAAACAAATATGAATGTATATTAAAAGTTGCCTATAGGTCATGATGTTTTTTGCTGAGAGGTTTGTTTTTGTAAGTAATTGTTAGTTGAAGTTTCTAAACCGGACTGTTTTGCCAACCTGACTGTCCCATCTCAGCCTGTTTCTAATGCTAACGGACTCCTGCTGCACAAATATGGCAGCCCACTCATACAGGAACATGGGGCATCGCAACGGTAATGTAAAAGCATTGTGCAAATACTTTATGGTGAAGTTAGCTTTCAAAGGCAATATTATGATATATATAAAAAAAAAACTGTTTAATATCTGGTGTCAGTATCTCTTTAAGGGATCTCAAATATGCAAAATCCAACTTTTCCTAATAAACAAAGTCATGTCAGTGATTAGCTACATCATGCGGTAGATCACTTTAGGAAGGCTTTAGTCCTGAGAATATGGTGTTTTGGACATAAATACCATCCCAATGATTTTTGGTCAAGGGTATTGTATAGCCACATTTTTAAAAGAATGTATTCACATAAGGTGCCCATACACAGAGCAGCCTGTCTCCTATTCTCTGCACTGCAATTGAAGATGCTGGTTGGTTTGCAACAACAACAAAAAAACCAGTGACCACAAGGCTTTGATTTTATTATTATTAGCATTATTTATATTACTTACATTTGCATTCAGGCCCTAAAACATTTTGTCATTCCAACTGATGCCCATTTGCTAGAGTACATAAACCCTATCAACCAGATAGCTACTAAACTTCCAAGGCTGTCAGTTTCACAACAAAAGGAAGTAGGAGAAGTTATTCCACTAGAGATTCTGTATCACAGCAGTGCAACAAACTGTCCCATAAAAATGTATTTATAATGCTGTAGGTCTGACTATATGTATTGACCAAACTGTAAATGATACGCTTTTAAATAGCCCCTACATCATTCTAGATCTCGAACTTCCAGCCCTTGAACACTGTCACTTGTCTAAAAGCCTAACATAAGCAATTTTTTTTTAAATCACTGGAAAATACCATATGCCACATTTTTTACCAGCCACTTTTCTGCAGCAAAGGGAGAAAGCCCTTGACTAACCTATAATTAAAGATTATAATTAATAATGTACCCCCTGCTAAAATGTATAAAGATATTAAAAATTACCTCCGTGTTATGTGACCTGTATAAAAGGCCTCAGCCTTCAGCCTCCTGCTTTTATATGGTCACGTAACTCCTCGGTGATGGTAGATTATCCACTACAGTAGAACCCCCATTTCATGTTTTTCAGGAAAAATCCAGGAAACTGTAAAATCAGGGAAATATATTATGCATAATATAAAGGTGGGACCACAAAACAATAATGTAAAATGAGGGAAGACAATGGAGGTAAAATTGAGGTTTAACTGTATATAATCTGTGTGGCTAAACAACTATAAAAACAGGCGCAATAAAAATATATCTCTCTTGTTTTTCTGTATTGAAAGAATCCAATGGGAGCCGTCTGTATAGAGGCCTTGGATGAACTTTGCACTTCTGGAAAGGGAAGTGCTTTATTTACTTTTAGGTGAAGAATGAATACAATGTTAAGCAGATTAATCTAAAGACCAGCAAACAAGAGGTTCTAGTGTTCCAGAGTACTGTAATCTCTTAAATAATTCTCTTAACTACATTTTGTATATGCATAGAAAATTTTCATAGTACATTATTACAGCGATATGAAACTGCAAGTAAGTGAATTTCAAAGTTACAGGCCCCTTACCCTGTCCAAGAGTAGAATAGCTTAATTTGCAAGGTTGGCAATGGCAATATTTTGTATCTTTGCCCAAATAGGCCACCCAAGTGAAGGGCCAAATCTGATCCTTTACATCTCCTTGCCAGCATTTGGATCAGATTATGAGCCTGTGCTTTATTTAGACAGAATAGAAAATCTGCAAACATTGGTTTAGCTCAATGCTCAGACCCAAAGGCCTATCTACATCACGAGTGACAGTTGTCAGCCTATATTTCTCTATTTATGGCTAATAAATATTCAGTGAAAATGCCAGCAGACAAATTTACTTGGGAAGTGACACTTTTTTCTACAGGTATAATATCCGTTATACGGAAACCCATTATCCAGAAAGCTCCAAATTACGGAATGGCCATCTCCCATAGACTCAATTTTAACCAAATTATCCAAATTTTAAAAAATGATTTCCTTTTTCTCTTTAATAATAAAACAGTGCCTTGTACTTGATCCAAACTAAGATGTAATTAATCCTTATTGAAAGCAAAACCAGCCTATTGGGTATATTTAATACTTAAAAGATTTTCTAATAGACTTAAGGTATGAAGATCCATATTACAGAAAGATCCGTTATCTGGAAGATCCCGAGTATTCTGATAACAGGCCCCATACCTGTAGTAGACTAAATGTAGTAACAAATGCAAATTGATTGCCTCTAATATCGTTCCATTATAGGTAATAGGAATCTCCAAGCTCATGGCACAAATAAGCATTAATCAACTAAAAATACAGTGGGGATCATTTATAAACAATTGGCAGATTTGCACATGGGCAGTAACCAATGGCAACCAATCAGACGATTGCTTTCAGTGCTCAACCTGCAGCTGGCTGAAAAAAGCTTATCCCCGATTGGTTGTTGTAGGTTACTGCCCAGGAGCAAATTTGCCCAGTGTTTATAAATCCGCCCCAGTGAGCTTTATTTTAAGCATGTAGTTGTTCGGATCTGCCAAAAGGCAGATTAAAAGCCATTTGAAGCAATCCCTGGCATTTTGCCCGTATGCTTTTGTTAATACAAAACCATGTTATATTTTATGTAAACAGGTTTTGCAACTGTTACTTCTGATGGCATTACATTTTCGACTACCTATTGAGCTTAATATTTCCTCTTGACTCCAACAGCTTCTTACCGATATCAGGATTCTGATAGTGGGGACAGAATTTGCATCATGACTGCATACCTCTCAACTGTCCTGTTTTTTCGCGGGACAGTTCTGATTTTGACAGTTAGTCCGCAGTCCCGGATTCTGATTGACGTCCCGCATTTCTCTTTGATCTTGTGCACTGAATGCCAGAAAAAGATGCAAAGTTTCTAAAACTTAATTAGATAAGAGGCTGTTGGCAGAGAGCCCAGAATATTCAGCACCTGCACTTAGATACAATTGTATCTGTTTAAGATAAGCAAAGATACAATTGTAACTAATTAGATGAGCAGGGCAATTTTCACATTTATTGTTGAAACTGTAATAACACATGCAACGTGTCCCTAAAATTCCCAGACGTGCTAAATTTTCCATAACCTGCCAAATTTCCATAACCTTGCCTCAGAGGCAACTTTGGGCGACTATAGAAAACGCATCGTCGTGTGTGCATTAGCGCAGATGACTTTTCATTGCAGCCTATGGGGAAAAAATCTGAGGCAGTTTGGGGAGATAGTCGCTCAAAAGACGAAGCGTTTCGCCAGGCAACAAAATCTCCTCGTGTGGACTAGCCCTTACCAGTGCAGGGCAACACTGCATTATATTTTTATTACTTTTTTGATGCTAATGTTCATTTAAGCCACAAATGGTACCATCCATGACAGAATTGTTAGATGATGTAGTGTACATGTTTTTCCCCCTTCATCAGCTTCTTTGGTTATGTAAAGATGCATTTGTTTTGCAAACCTGCCATATGAGGCTGTGGAACATTCTGATCTTTGCCCAGTTTGGCCAGTGGAGAAGCACATGAAACTACCAAACTTAATTTACTTCACTGTGAAATCTTTGACAAAATGGATTGTCCTAGCATCCTGCCTCATAAACTTTCTACTATGTTTGTATGTTGTCAGTTGTTTTGCTCTAATATATGCACCACCTAGACTTTCAGATCCTTTCATTATTGCGTGGCGTCCTATTTTATTGTTTTTCTTTCTTATTGATTTTTTTTTGTCAGTCAGCTCCAGTACACTGGACGTAAACTTGAATGCCAGCATCACTCCTTCTGTGTCCCACAATCTTGGTGAGTCATAGAAAATATTAGATGAAACCTTTCTTTTTCATTTGGTTTGTGTAAAATCTAGATTGAGCTGATTCATCCAAACACAAACCTTTAATATCATGTGACTTTGGCTATGGTACATGCAGCATTTCGATCCTGCTTGAGATAACAATCAAAATGCTGCTATTCTCCTTTGATTACTTTCAGTGGAAGATCATTGGTCATTCAGCACTTATGATTTATACTTAAAAACAGGAAAGGTAAAGGGCTAATTGTGGCTGCTTCAAATTAAAGCGCACTTAATCCAGGGTTACCTGTGTGTTTTGGTTGCTGCTACAAGTAGTTATAAAGTATATTACCATGAAATGAAAGTACCATTGCCCTAAAGGCAATAAATTTGTGTTTGTAAATGATCAGGCTCAAATCCAAATATGCAAATTAGGGGCTGAATTTGTTTTGCCATTGGGCCCAAATGCAGCTCAAATATTATGAATTCATTGCATCCCTTTTTCTTTTACAAAACATGACAATTTCCTCCAAGGAAGATTGTGTACAAGCTGTACAAGCAGAAACTGAATGTTCTATACATGTGGGGGCAGATTTATTATGTGGTGTAAAAAATGGCTCAATAATTTGCCGGCACTATGTAAAAACCAACATAAAAATGGCAAAATGTTTTATGTTCTTTTTTCCTTGAGCAACTTTTGCCAAAATGTAATTACAAAAGTTTAAAGCTGTGTAAAATAATGGTGGCAAATCTGGCATTCGTATGGTGTAAAATAAAACACACCTTCATAATTTTGCCTTTTCTTTAAACTGTTTTTTTCCTCTAATTTTGTTTTACACAGCAGGTCCGGACAGGGATTAAAAATAGGCCCTGGAATTCCAAGTACACAGAGGCCCAAACAGCCCCCCACAGACCCAATAAATAGTGAGTGCCTATGGCATCTTACAACAGCCCCTCTGAACCCACAAATTCCCAGTCCGGGCCTGATACTCCGCATAATAAATAGACTCTGTGATGCATTCTCACTGCTTGGATTTAGCAGTTTGTTGCCTTTTGAAGTTCTGATTACAGATACACATACAATGCTTTGATTGGTGCTCTTACTTCTCCCCTTCATCACCCCCAGTCATTACAGATTATCTATGATCAGAAATAGACTTGTTTCAGTTGTGTAGTGGGAGATCTGATGAGTTTGTTCTCAATTTGGTTTAAAAAATGTCTTATGAATGATGCTTTCCAGGGTACATAATATAGTGATGATTGGGTCATTATTAACAACAGTCATTGCCTGTTTTGGACAGGGTAATTTATTTTTTTACCAATGTGTTGGAAGCTTAATACCCAGCTGTTCCCTCTAAAAATAAAGATTTAAGAGATGAAGTTAGGCAGCAGGGATCCTGCTGATGTGGTGACATGCTGGAATGGAAGTTTGAACTTGTATTTGATTATTTTCTCGTTTTACAGGTAGTCCAGGAATAGCTGCCTCTCTCCTGCTGGGCATACTCTTCATCAGTCTGTTCCTCATTCTTTCAGTGGCCTCATTTTTTTACCTCAAACGTTCACAAAAACTTCCTGAAATTTTCTACAGAAGAAATAAGGGTATGTACCATGATCTTTGCCCTGATGTAGCCTGCATAAATCTCAGGTTTTTTTTCCAATAGTGTGATGCATAGGTATATAGTGCGTCTGATGGAAAAGATTTTTACAAGATGGCCATAGACGCAAAGATCTGATCGTACGAATCGAGGATTCTTACAATTTTCGGACCGTGTGTGGAGAGTCCCGGCATTTTTCGTCCGGCGGAGATCGGTCGTTTGGTCGATCTTACAGGTTAAAAGATTTCTGTCGGCTGTGGGTTATATCTCTGCATGTATTGCCGATCATACGATTTTCAGTGGGAGACTGTCACTGGCTTTGGTCGGACATAACTTTCGTACGATTGTTGTCAGCGGCAGAACATCAGCTGATCTGTTCTTTTGTACTTTATTTGATCTAAATGGTTAGTGGCAGGTCGGGAGATGGAAAAGTCCAATCGTACGATTATTTATACGATTGGATCTTTGGGTCTATGGCCAGCTTTATACTTTTCTATCAAAAGAAACCCACTCCAGCTTTGATTAGAGAAGGTATATAGATAGATAGATAGATAGATAGATAGATAGATATATAGATATATCTATATATATCTATATCTATATATATATAGAGATATATAGAGATATATAGAGATATATAGAGATATATAGAGATATATAGAGATATATAGAGATATATAGAGATATATAGAGATATATAGAGATATATAGAGATATATAGAGATATATAGAGATATATAGAGATATATAGAGATATATAGAGATATATAGAGATATATAGAGATATATAGAGATATATAGAGATATATAGATATATATATAGACCAAAAAATGACCAGCAACACCAGGATTTCAGTGAAAAAGAAATGTATTCATATGTGCATATATAGCCTATAGATATATATATATATATATATATATATATATAGATAGTGCCACCTTTCCGTGTTTTTCGATGGCTTTTGCATCCTGCCTATTGCTGATATTAAATTTGCACATGATAATTGATGAAAGGTATTTAAAACATAGGAAAAAAACCTAAATAAGTTTAAAACAAAAGAAAATGTAGTCAATTTAGATTTATTTTTTCATTGTAACCACTGTTTTTAGATGTTTTCATTAATTATGAAAATTATTAATTTTAATCCCCACCAAATCTGTTGTGTATGGGTAATTTTGACCAAAATGGGCATATATGTCACTTTAGGAGTCCGCGCCCACAGAACGCCCTAATGTATTCCTTCTGCAGATGCATCTTTGTTTGCAGGTTTATTGGGCAACAGCAGTGGGGAAGTGAGGAGGAGCCTTCGGTTTCATCCAATTGCTCAGGCAACCAGCCCAAACAAACGGAAAAAATAGTTTATACATATTTTGAGGTATCTTTCTATTGGGCCCAATACCTTGTTAGCGTTAGCCAGTCAAAGTATTCCAAAAGACTGGAAGAGCTAAAACGTTATGCAAATACATATAATATTTCTATAAATAATGCAGAATTGTTGATAAAATATACTTAAATGAAAGTAATTTAAAAGAGTAAGACCCCTTACACCTCAGCTCCACTGGTAAGTGTATGGTGGGAGGATGCTATATAGTTAAGTTGGGTTGAACCCCTCCAAATGAAAACCCAGTATCCATACACACACTCCTCCATACCCTCACACAAATTATATATACCCATACCTATACTAACTATAGAGTTTAGTATCACACTAGCCTTTGATATTATGTCTGCTCAAGAAATCATCCAAGCCATTCTTAAAAGCATAGTCAGCCATCACAACATCAACAGGCAGTGCATTCCATAGCCTCACTGTAAAGAACTGCCTACGTTGCTTCAAAAGAAAGTTTCTTTTCCTCTAGTCTGAAGGGGTCTCCTCTGGTGCAGTGATTCTCTGTATCGGTAAAAAAGGTTCCCTGCAAGGCCCCATTGTAGCTGCCGCCCTACTCACGAGCCCTTGGATGCCTGTATAGAAACATGGCCCTGCATCACGCATTAAATTAAATGAACTGTGTGAGAGATTACCAAGTGCTTATGGAATAGTGAAAATCGTCCAATTGATAGTCGTCAGTTTGTTGACCTGAATTTTCTCTGCCTATGTTCCTAGAAAATACCAACAACCCTGCAGTTGTTGTAGGTGCTATAAACCTCTCAGCTAGGGTTGCCACCCGGCCGGTATTTTACCTAGCCGGTAAAATATCTACCAAGGCCGGGGCCGGTATTACAAATTTACCGGCAGTGTAAAGTTTTCAGAAAAGGTGCCAACCCTACTCACTGACCTTTTCATTGTGTGAAAGTCCTCATGCAATAGAGTAGAGGCAAGTACACCAACATTTCAAAAGGGAATTACACCCCTTCCATTAAAATCTTTTATGGCATGTACAACATTTCAAAGGGCTCCCGCCTCCTTTTTTTAGGTTCACAAAAAACGACGGTCTACTTCCCCTTTTAAATGTCACCCTACTTGCCTCTACAGTACATCATTGCAGAAACCTAATGAATATAGTGTTTCAAATGTGTTTTAAATTTTTCTTTTTGTTTTAAAAAAGTTATTGTAACAATACCTGTGCAGCGGGGTTGCCCGACGCGCCATCGGCGGGGACACCTGCCGCATGGTCAGAAGTCCTTGCAGCCATCTTCGCGCTGGCGCCGGCTCTCTAGGGCGCGCGCGCGCCGCGCCTCCTTCCTATTTAAAGGCGCTGGCATTGTGACGCCAGCGCGCAAAGGCGCGAATTTCAAACACATAAATAGCTGCTCAGCATAGCAATGGTGGCCCGTGATAGAACTTTGTTTCTAGTGGTTTCTGAGCCTAGTGCATCTGTTCCTGTTATTCTGTTATCTTGATTATCCGTGTTTGACCCTTCCTGTATCCTGACCACTCTGAACTCTGTATCCTGACCCTTGCCTGCCTACGACAACTCTCCTGCTTAACCCCTTGATTGACTACCTGGTTTTGACCCTTGCCTGCCTGACGATTCTGATATCCGCCTGCCTCGACCCAGCCTGTCTGACCATCCTTCTGTCTAATCCTTTGTACCGTGACCTTTGGCCCAAAAAGAGTTTGCTAACAGCCGTACCCCTTCGCCAGCCAGAACATCTCGCCTTGCACCCCTCGTTAAGTCCAGGTGGCACCCAAGTAAGCTGAGGGTTCCTCCTGAAGCCCAACGGTGGTCACACTACTGGTAAAGCCGAGACCAGGGTGCTTGGCATTTGTTCTTGTATCGGGTGCCGGCCGTGACAGTTATTTAATGATTAAAAATGTATCAAATTGTTTTGTTAACTTTTCTGTAGAAGCTCCTCATCACCATCTTCAGCTTTTTCTGTTTTCTCTTTATTCTGACTAAGGCTAATGCACAGCAGAGTGAAAGCGAACTTTGACACAAAAAAAAAGATTGCCGAATACTTAACAAATTTTAAGAGTTCAGTTCACCATGCACTTGGGATCACCTGAATCTGAATCTTGCTAAAAAAGGCAAAAGGCCAAATCCAATCATAATCCTAGCCAAAACTGAACCTTTAAAGCTCTGGCTGACTTGAGTGTGAAAATGTTTTCGGTTCACAATTGAAACATTTTCTTAACTTTGTGGATTTAGGTGAATAAACAGCATGTAGTATTTGGGCAAATCCAAAAAGCAGGCATGTGCTTAGGACACAACGGTGGAGGGGCTCTAGGCAAATACCTCATTTTGTTTATTTATGGACAAACATAATAACTACAAAAACTGACAAAGCCAGGAAAAAAGTTCCTTTTTATGGATGTTCTCTGTAACTAAATATTTTTCTATTTTCTTAGCATCCATCTTTCAACCCAGCGAAATGGTAAGTCGTTTATTCACATTTTCCAATACCAATCTGCATCAAAAGGCAAATTTAAAGGAGAAGGAAAGGGTTCGTCAGTTTGGCACCCCCCGGTAAATCTATACACTTAACTAAGACTCAAGGCTGGCGCTCTTCATTGCTAAACAAGGTAGCATTTGAGGCTATATTATAGGCTGTATAAATAATGACATCACACTGATTTGAGATTCATTTCCTGGTATTCAGCTCGGTTATTGAAAAAGCTCTATTGCTAATTTCTTTTTCCTTTTTTAGGCTTCTATGATTCCAAATCCCAACTCTTCAGGTAACCAATTTTCCAACCATTTGAATATGTGTAGTGGGCCAATAGCACAAAAGGAAAATGCTTTACATAAATTTTATAGCTTTGCTTTTAAACAACATTTGCAAAAAAACAAGTGTCCTGGTTTTTTGATAAATGTTTTTATCTGGTGGATGTGTAAGGAGATTAAGGAAAATATGCTGGTACCAGAATGACTATTTCATACCCATCGGCTGTGGGCCCTTTTGTGGCCCATGAGGGTCTTGAATAATTAGAATTTTGCATGTGTGCAGTGCATCTGGACCAGACGCCATAAGCCCCCAAGTGTTTGTTTTATTTTTTTTATTTAGGCCTTTCTTTTTTTAACCTAAATGTACATTTGATCCCCTAACTACACGCTAGTAACTTGAGCTTATTTTTGCTAATTATTTCAGTTCGAAAGCCAAGGTATGTCCGCCGTGAGAGGACTCGTACAACAGCAGTGCCAGAATCTTCAGTGGACACTCGAGTCAGCAATGTTTAGTCTGTTGCTGTCAGCAGTGGTGGAATCACAAATCTGAACATCAGAAATACCGTGAAAACCTTGAAAAAGGTGTGAAGAAATATTAGAATTTGTGTTATCTTCTAGGTTTGGACTTGAGTTTTATGAAGCACTGAACAGAGAACAATATTATTTATCCACTTGCATCAAAAGGCAAACAGTTTTACATGTAATTGGCAATTGTTGCAAAGATCGATAAGAACAATGAAGGGAATGTCACCGTAACTGTACATCTAATCTGACACGTTCAACTGTTTTAATCCTCTTTTTGCTCAATTCACTTTGTGGAACAATGGACTTCAAATCTTTCATTTATGCTTATTTTTTTATAATTAGATTGGTTTTTTTGTATCTTCAGCAGCTTTAATAAATGAAGTAATTTAAAACATATCTTGGTTTGCTAGCCAAAAGGACTGGTAAAATTGGATGTAGAAAAATGGAAGTTACTTATAGTAAGGGCAGTGTAGCCATTTGTGCCTTAAAGGAGAAGGAAAGCTACCAAGGCAGTTTATTGCCAATAGCTTAGCTACATCAGTGCAAGCTAGAAAACTATTTTTATTTTTTAGAATGTTTTTCCATACCTGAGTGAACAACTCAAGGCACTCTGTTTGTTTACTTTTTGCTGTGACATCACTTCCTGCCTGAGTTTCTCATTGTTTGCTCACAGCTCTGAGCGCAGATTACAGCAGGGAGAGGAGGAGGAATGGGGAGAGGAGCAAACTGAGCATGCTCAAGCCCAAGCCCTAGAGGTTTTAGTTGAAAACAGAAATCCGAGCAGCATTATTTTGAGGGTTTACTAGTGTATTGAGATAGACCTTTCTGATAAAGCTTACTTAGTTTTAACCTTTCTTTCTCCTGTAAGCATCTCCTATTGGGTTCACCTAACCGTCTTCTACAGTTGTACAGTACCGGACAGGGGTGTCTGTGTCCCACCAGGCTGCCATTTCAGGGCCCCCACCCCACTTGTGAATTCTTCTCTCCAGTCTTGAAACCCGTTGCAAGCCTCCAACCCACACCCAGCGTGTGCATCATACCTTTTACCTATCGCTTGTGACTGATCAGGGGTGGGGGGGAGAGGGCCTGCTGGGGCCCACTGGGTTTTTTCATGGTGTCCCTCTCAGTCAGACACTGCAACTGTAAAAACTTCTGCATGGCTAATTTATAGATATGTGGCCATAAGCGACCTTTTTCTTTTATACAGGGCACATAAGTCCAAGGTGACTATTAATATCTGCTTGCAGAAGATGGGATTTACTTGTACCTGGCCAAAGCTTTTCATACAGTGGCACACACACGTTATGTACAGAAGGTGGTTGTCAATGGTACATTCTGTACTTGGAGAAGGGTTTGTAATGGGGAACCATATTGTGCTGTATTGAACCCACTTTTAATTTGTTCACTAATGACTTGTGGGAAGGCAGTGTACGCAATGCATCTGTGTTTGCTGATGACACAAATCCAGCCCAGTTAAGTCCAGCGATATGCATGCTGGGAGTTCTAGACAAAATGGTAGACTGGGCGGCTAAGTGGCAGATGACATTCATCATTGATAAATGTAAGGTTATGCATTTGAGATACAAAAACAAGAAAACCCCACTTATAACCTAAATAGGGTTAAGTTAGACACATCCTTGATGAAGAAGGTCCTGCAGGGTAAATTTGGCTGTAGCAAGTAATACCAGTTAGCAGCAGGAAGGGCCAGCAAGGTACTGTCCTGTATTATAAGGGTTTTAGATTCACTGGATGAGAGGGTCATATTCCTTCTTTACAAAGCACTGTTAAAGGAGAAGAAAAGAGTTAATCATTGGGAGGGGGATGCAGAGAGCGTTTTTTTACAGTAAGGACTGTGCAGTTTTGGAACTCTCCCCTGATTCTGTTACACTGGTCTTTTTTAATCAATTTTTGGTTAAAAAAAAGTGGTTCCAGGGACTGGTCCAATTTTTGGAATCTGGAAGGGATTTTTTTTCCCATCAGGCAAGTTGGAAAGGCCGGAGATGGGTTTTTCTCCTTCCTCTAAATCAACAAGCAGGCAGGTTTCACTCGGGTAAAAAAAATGGGAATTTTATATATAGAAATAAGTCAATCAACTGGACTTGCTGTGGTTTTTTTTTTTTCCTTGGAGACATTTCACTAGTCATCCAACTCTTTTTTTCAACTCTGAATAACTTGTAAATAAGATCTTTAGGGAATATATACTCTGGAATGTTGCAGAATCTGTTTATCATAATCTGCAAGGATGCCATGAAGTTAGGTGTTGATTGTATTAGCATGACTGGAGCTTTGAGGTGTTATTAAACCTTCCATGGAAAGGTGCCAAATCAGATTTGTATGTGGCAGACAATAGATGATAGATTATGATATGCTGATAGGAGCAACATTCCAGAGTATATATTACAGAAAAAAGATCTTATTTACAAGTTATTCTGAATTGAGAAATCCAGTTGGATGACTGGTGATACGTCTTCAAGGAAAAAAAAAACACACACCAAGTCCAGTTGATTTGACTTATTTCTACAGATATATCATGACCTGGATGAATGAGAATCTTCACAAACATGTTAAATTTTATAAATGTTTTCCTTTCTTAACCTCATCTACTATGTTACTTGTATGTTACCTTTAGCAGTGTAAAGAGTGTTTCTTTTTCTGCTAAATGACAGCACATTGGCTGGGTTGCTCTCACTTACCTGAGTGTAGTGACGGGCTCACCTTGTACAATACATATACAGTACAATGTAAATATACCATACAAGGCTGATTATAAATTCACATTACACGAGGTCTCAGAAAAAAGTGAACCAGGAGTGATTATTATTCAGCCCTGTAGCATTGTCTCCTATTAGAAACCTCACTTTCTTAAAGGAACAGTTCAGTGTAAAAATAAAAACTGGATAAATAGTCTGTGCTAGGGATGCACCGAATCCACTATTTTGGATTCGGCCGAACCCACGAATCCTTCCTCAAAAGATTTGGTCAAATACAGAACCAAATCCTAATTTGTATATGCAAATTAAGGGTCGGAAGGGGAAAACGTTTTTTTACTTCCTTGTTTTGTGACAAAAAGTCCCTCTGCCCATAATTTGCATATGCAAATTCTGATTCGGCCGGGGCAGAAGGATTCAGTCCAATCCGAATCCTGCTGAAAAAGGCAGAGTCCCAAACCGAATCCTGAATTCGGTGGATCCCTAGTCTGTACGAAATAAAAAATATTTCTAATATACAGTAGTTAGGCAAAAATGTAATGTATAATGGCTGGAGTGACTGGATGTCTAACATAATTGCCAGAACACTACTTCCTGCTTTTCAGCTCTCTAACTCTGAGTAAAGGTGGCCATACACGGATAGATCCTCTCGTTTGGCGATGTCGCCAAACGAGCGGATCTCCCTCCGATATGCCCACCTTGAGGTGGGCAATATCGGGCTGATCCGATCGTGGGCCCTAGGGCCCAACGATCGGATCCTTCACGTTCGCAAACGGGCGGTCGGATCGCGGGACCGCATCAACGAACAGATGCGGCTGCGATCCGACGGGATTTTTAACCCCATCCGATCGAGATCTGGCCGACTTTCGGCCAGATCTCGATCGGGGAAGCCCGTCGGGGGCTCCCATACATGGGCCAATAAGCTGCCGACTCGGTCTGTCGGCAGCTTTTATCGGCCCGTGTATGGCCACCTTTAGTCAGTGACTTGAAGGGGGGCCACATGGTACATAACTGTTCAGTGAGTTTGTAATTGATCCTCAGCATTCAGCTCAGATTTAAAAGCAACAGTTATGACCCATGTGCCCCCCCCCTCAAGTCCCTGATTGGTTACTGCTTGGTCACCAGGGTAACCAGTCAGTGTAAACCATGAGAGCTGAAAAGCAGGAAGTAGTGTTCTGGCTATTATATTAGACATCCAGTCACTCCAGCCTTTATACATTACATTTTTGGCTAACTAACTATATTAGAAACATTTTTTATTTTGCACAGCCTATCTATTTACACAGTTTTTATTTTTATACTCGACAATCCCTTTAATGTTTTGATGATTTCCAGGGACTCCAAAGTTTAAGCTTATTTTCTGAGCAGCAGCACGGAGCTCACTGATCATGTGCATTGTGACCTAACAAAGTTAGAATGTTGGAGACAGCTGTAGATCATTCCTGTTATATGCCTGCTATCCCTGTCTGTGGTACATCTAGTGTAGTACAGGTGTGAGACCTGTTATCCAGAATGCTGGGGACCTGGGGTTTCTCTGGATAATGGATCTTCCGTAATTTGGATCTTCCTACCTTAAGTACCTAAAAAATGATTAAATAAACCCACTAGTCTGGCTTTGCCTCTAGTTAGGGTTAATTATATATTCGGATCAAGTACATGGTACTGTTTTATTATTACAGAGAAAAAGAAAATCGTGTTTAATCATGTCGAAAATGTAGATAAAATGGACCGTATGGGAGATGGTATTTCCATAATTCGGAGCTTTCTGGATAATGGGTTTCTGGATAAATGATCCCTTCCCTTTATATAAAAAAAAAAGAGAATTTCTAGCCATATTCTGTTTTTTAGGCTTAAGTTAATTAAATGTAGTCAATTCACCATCCTCCCAGTCCATTTTTTTATTTTGTGTTTATATAAATCTATTCTCAGTTACAGCATATTCTGGCAGTAACCCAATCAGATGTTTTCTGTCATTGTTCTGCCTTCAGCTGACTGAAGAAAATTAATCTCTAAATGGTTGTTATGGGTTATTGCCCAAGTGCAGATTTGCCTCATGTTGTTAAATGAGCCTGTATACATGCAAGAGCAACTCCTAGAACCCTCAGTCACCTATTTCAGTTACAAGCCTACCGGAGGTTCATTGGCATATTGCAACATTGCTCCGCTTTCCTCTAGCAGCTTCCAAAAATTTGCCATGAAAACCTCAAAACAAATTTGCTTAACATGTGTAACATATGTTTTAATGCAGGTTATCCAGAAACCCGTTATCCCGAAAGCTCTGAATTACGGAAAGGCTGTCTCCCATAGACTCCACTTTATCCAAATAATTAAAAATGTTAAAAATGATTTAATTTTTCTCTTTAATAATAAAACCGTACCTTGTACTTAATCCAAACAGATATAATTGATCCTTATTGGAAACAAAACCAGCCTATTGGGTTTGTTTAATGTTTACATGATTTTCTAGTAGACTTAAGGTATGAAAATCCAAATTATGGAAAGATCCATTTTCTGGAATACCCCAGATTCCAAGCAATGATTTTCTGGTAGACTTAAGGCATGAAGATCCAAATTACGGAAACATCTGTTATCCGGAAAACTCCAGGTCCTGAGCATTCTGGATAACATGTCCCATACTTGTACAATTAATAACAGGGCTGTCACACACAGGAAAAGTTCTAGACTTTAGTATCTGTCAGCGATTTAAGTATCTGGCAAGGGGGGGGGGGGCAAAAAAAATCTACTCCCTGCCTCCATTCATTTGCTAGAGCAGGTACAACTCTTGTGCATTGTTTGAATTCTGACTAGGACAACCCTTATTTTACCTTGATATGTTATATTTAGAAGACATATCTGATTTACAGATGTTGGAATGTTAATTATAGGTAAATACTGATGAATACAGATAATAAACTTGTGCCTGTATTTATCTGACATCATAGTTATAACTATAGATTGTTGATCAACCCTGTGGTTTATTTTTCCTCTGCTCCTTCCTGTGTTGATGACTGAATTTTAAAATCAAGTGAGTGCATGCTTTACTGTACTTTGAATGCAGTTGCACCAAATATTTTCACAGTTCCTGTGTTGCGTGTGCAAAAGACGTCTGCGCCCAAATTCGCTAGCCACGAATGCACTGTGTCTTCTTCTGCTGGACACAAAGGGAACCCTGGAACAGTGCCATGCATCCAAAATTGCAGGAACAGAAGGCAGGAAGGACTGAGCACAACTATATGGAAGTGCACAGAGCACATTTGGGAACAAGTACGTTGAATGAGAGTGGTTTTAGGTGCAAGTTCCCACTGCATCTGGGGATGTAAACAAGCCCTGTTGTATAGGTAATAAATACTTTAACTCAGTTCTCCCCGCAGTCAAGCCTCAAACTCTGTTTTGTATGAAACCCAGTTTTCCTAAAAATGCATATGTAATACTAATGTTTAAGTTATTCTGTCTTAAACTTTTTATGTCATACAACTGGTTTAATCCTCTTAAATATTGTAAGAGTTATGCTAGACACAGAATTTCAATACTATTCATTTAATGGGTCTTGTCATGAATTGCTTCTTACTGGAGGCAATAGAAACTGTGACTTTCTTCTTAGCCAGTGTTCGACTGGGCGAAAGGACACCGGGAAAAAAAACAGATGGGCCCCTGGGGCAATATGGTCATTTTCCAAACTTCCAGCAAAGTGTATGCTTACAGCACAGCCACCCAGGGAGCAATATATGTGACCGACCCTGACACAGGAATCCTGCTTCCCTTTATCCTGGAGTCTTGAAGAACCATAGTTGGGCCTGTGAAATGAAGAAAGTAAGTCTGGACTGTGCAGGTCTTCAGCTTATGTGTTCATATGACAATGGGTTAAAGGGCATGTAAAGCCTACATTTTCCTACCATGTGTATAAGTTGGGCATATCTTCCCCACCTGCGCCACATCATTTTTACTGAATATACCCCTCCATTTGCCAGCGCCATCACATTTTCCTAAAGCAAATAGCAGCTTTCATCCGGCAGCCATTTTCCCTCTAATACATCATCAGTAACATTGACATCTGCAAACAGGACATGTATGATGTAAAGTTCATGCAATGTAGAATTCAAATTTACACAGGCACAACATACTTTGATAAAAAGTTCAGGTTGAGCACTGTAATGGTTAAGCTGAGCTCAGAGGTGGTTAGGAGAATAAAAAATAGGATCAGACAGCTAGAGTAGCGTTTCTATGGGAAGCAGTAATGCTATCTCTTCATTGGCTGTAAGACTGAAGGGTGTGTTTATTTATCTGAGCTGAGAAGAACTGAGCATGCTCATGAGCCAACAGCCTAAGTAAATTCCGGAGTGAGGGGCATAGTGGGTTCAAGGAGTAGAAGGAATTCTCAGTGATGAAACAGATGCTGCAGCCTGACTGTTAACTTTTTAACAACCAGAGTGGCAGTAATCTAAAGATTTTAAAAAGGCTGTTCACTGATTACATTTTTGAGGTGAGGGTTTACATGTACTTTCAGGGCTGGACACCCTAGGCAACCCGGCAATCCCCGCCCCTGCACATGCATGTGCAAATGCGAGAGGGACGGACGGGCGGGACAGTGACGGAGGTGAGGGTGTAGGGGAGGAAGAGGAGTACAACTGAGTGGTGCAGACTAGGGGTAGGCAGAAGACAATTTTAGAGGTAACTGCCCAGTGCCCCCCTATTATTGCGCCTAGGCAGCTGCCTCTTCTGCCTAACCCTAGTTCTGGCCCTGTTTCCTTTAAGCTAAAACTCAGATTACAAACTCTGCTACTCTTTCTTTGTTAAAATGGGGACCAGATTCCATTATTTTGAAAGCTGTTCTCTTCTATTCTTCTCTTCTGTTTTTTCTTAAAGGGGATGTAAAGGCAAACTTAAGTCTCATTTTTACTTTCTTTACTGAAAAAGAAATCTATCCCAATATTCTTCAATGAAAAAAATCTTTACCATTTTTATGAAACCCTGCACATTACACTTCCCTGCCGTTTGAAAGTACAATCCTTTCCCTGCACAGCAGCTGGGAACATCTAAAGTTTCTTATCCACAGTGGTCAGAGCAAGTAAAACAAAGGGGGAATTTCACTGCATACAGTCAGGTTTCTTATAAAAACAGTACACATTTTTTCATTGAAGTATATTGGAGATCAATTTCTTTTTCATTAAAGATGGTAAAAATGGGATTTTCTTTTCTTTTAAAATGTGTTTAAATGTTAATGTACAGGTTAATTGAAATCAGTTTGGCCTAACTTGACTAATGTAAGAAACCAGGTAACATTCCAGCACTGATAAGGACTCTGTGTGTTTCATGCCATTTCCTTTATTGCCTATGAGTAATTGCTCAGCTTTATGGTTATTAAACAGCCCTTTTATTACTTTAATATTGATTAACCTTAAATGAGACTAAACTTTGGCTCAATTGTATGATAAACTACAGCTGAGAAACATTTATGGAGGAAGAAGGAAGTTGTCTCTTTAAACAGTGAAAGATACACTCCTTTTACTTGGAATCTGCCCTTTCCAGAAAACACAAATTATTGTTTAGCGCTCCCATTAGATAAAGGTGGTTTCAGAAAATAATTCAGTGTAAAAATGTATATTAAAAAGGTTACAATTACAAAGATAAAAAGGGTTCAAGGTAGTTGAAAATTTTGAGAAACCTTGAAGAACGGACACAGCAACAGAAGCATATAAATAAATTGCGCTAGAAATACCTTCCCCGTCTAGATCCCAGGGCTGCAGTACTTCAACTAAGTTATCAGTGTCATACAGGAGACTAAAAATTGGTGGTAATGTAATAAAAATCACAAAGGTTTGCACAAGTTCGTACAACTCACAGAAACCAGATATTTGCTTTCAGAAATGAGACTAGTAAATGCTACTTGTCAGTTAGTGGCAATGCTTTACTAGGCCTGGTGCCAAATTTGTGACTTTAATTAAGCTACCTCATACAATCAAAATCCTCCAAGGTTTACTATTACAATCAGTATCTTATGTGCTAGAAGTCTGACAGAGAAAGACTAATGCATGAGTAAGAATGAGGTGTGAGTCAGGAGGGCTTTGGGTTTATGAGAATATACTGGCGATAACAAGTTGTACTGTTTTGATGCACTTAACCTCACTGTGACGCATGATGTGGAGCTTTGGAGACTGAATTACAGTAGGTGGGTTGTCAAAAGGTTCTGTGTAGAATGAAGTTAAGAAGGCAAGGAAGAAATGAATCAGCTGTTTAAGAGGAGTGGAGACTTGGAAATAAAAGATAGAAATGGCATAAGGGGAACAATATGTTACAGATATTTGAGTGCAGTAGGCATTTGCCAGTAAAATCACTACATAAATCCCCAATGAGCACCTCATTAATCCCAGACATGCCAGTAAGATCACTACATAAATCCCCAATGAGCACCTCATTAATCCCAGACATGCCAGTAAAATAACTACATAAATCCCCAATGAGCACCTCATTAATCCCAGACATGCCAGTAAAATCACTACATAAATCCCCAATGAGCACCTCATTAATCCCAGACATGCCAGTAAAATCACTACATAAATCCCCAATGAGCACCTCATTAATCCCAGACATGCCAGTAAGATCACTCCAGAAATGGCTAATGAGCCATTAACCCCAGACATGCTCCTCAGATCACTGGAAAAATCGATAGCGTAAAAGCATTACTCTACCCAAGCAGAATAGCACAAACTTCAGAAGGAACATTCTAAAATCTAATCACAATCATGTTCTAAAAAAATCCATTATCCACATTATGAATGTACTTTGTGAAGGAAAACGTCCCAATTTACTCTGATTTGTTATTGTGAAGGTAAGTAAAAAAATTTCTATTTCCCATCACAAACTGAGGATGCTTGTGGGAGAATGTAATTATAGGTGCAAAGTAGCTGCACTTGAATGATCGGCATTATCCATGGAAGACCCTACTGCTAGAAGGCAGGGATGGGGAATAAGTTGGCCCTACTGAGGGTTTGCCATAGACAGCGTGGTTCTCATCAACTTGAATGGGACATAGCACTTGGGATGTTGACATGTTGCTTGCCACAGTTTCCCTCAGTCTCTCAGGCCATTGTAACATTACTGTATGAACATAATCACTTCAGGTAAATCAGTAACACAAAAAAAATGTAGCAGTAACTAGCAATGAAGAAATGGAACAGAGTCCCCATTCAGAAGCACACTGCTATAAATAAAGTTGTAAGTATTGTCCAGTAAACAGGCTGTTTCAATATACAGTACGAGCAGAGCCGAACAGGGCAAAAGCTGAAATTGAAAGTAAATTCACGTTTCTACTTTTGGTTCTTATGAGCACAACCAAAACACATGGACAATCTACTGAGAGCTCTATTTATCAACAAGCCACTCCTTTCAGTGTGGGACTAGGACACCCAGGGCCCAGCAGACAACCCCATATGTAGGGCCTGCCAGTTGTTTTGTAACCTTCTTCTTATTGAGAATGATTGGGGGGGGGGCTCTCTGACCACTTTTACTAATCAATACAGACAAATTTAGTAGACAACGTTTTTCAAAATGCTTTAATTCTAGACTGGAAGACTCCATTTACACAGATATCAAAGCAACCAAGGTGGCAACTTTCAGAAATATAAGTTCAGGAGTAATGCAGGCAGCTAATGAAATAGCACTTGTGCTCCTAGTTACTCTGTACAAATTCCTTGAAACATTAACCCTGCAATTGAATATCATTTTAATCATCCCTGCATTTTTAAGCATCTCTTGTGCATCTGGAGCAATACATTTGGCCTGTCTTTTCCCTGACCCCATTAGCTTTGTCCAAAATGAACTTTTTCTGATTTTTCACTCAGAATTTTCTTTTATGATTTGGCTTTCTCCAGGCACCTTGTATCAACTACTTGTTTTTTTCTTTTCCATTTTATATATCTAGATGTGCACAGTCAGAGGCTCTGCAAACGTTTGTTACTGGGAGATCAACAAGCAAAAAAGGTCAGCACTCGTGTAGAAACAATCAGGTCATTTTATTAGTGGAAACTGACGTTTCAGCTACAACAATAACCTTTCTCAAAGTGAACAAACACAAACAACTTGTGTCTAATGTGAGGAGGGAGGTGCTCGTTGTGACATCATATTACATCACCAATGTGAGGCAAGCTGAGCAATAAACATTTGCATGTAACCTTTGCATAATGAAAACTGAACCCACTGCAAAAACCTTTTACTGTAGTACATGTCACAATGGTCCTAATGTAGCGGAATCCAAAGGACAGCACTGGATTCTGAGGTCAGTCGATCACCCTTTAGCACTTAAAAGGCAAATCACTAAAGTAAAAGGAACTATAATTAGTGTTTCTACTATAAAGCCAGGGGATAACAATATGACCCCATGTTTCACTTCTTAACTAAACAAGATTCGCAAAGGATTGTGGGAAGAGTAGTCCATACAGCAGCACTAGCAATGGGGGAAAAAAGACTGCACGTTGTTTGAATGGTGTCTTATAACCTGGGCAAAGTGCACATTACCAGATAAGTGAATGGTAATACCAGCGAGAGGGAAAAAGAGAAAGAAAGAAAGAAAGAAAGAAAGAAAGAAAGAAAGAAAGAAAGAAAGAAAGAAAGAAAGAAAGAAAGAAAGAAAGAAAGAAAGAAAGAAAGAAAGAAAGAAAGAAAGAAAGAGAAACTATCATTAGTGTTTTTATTATAGAGCCAGAGGATAGTAACCTGGCCCTGTTGAAAGTAATGCTTAACAATATCATAACCAAATACACCAATTGAATGGTGTTATATAAACTAAGTGAAATGGTGGTACCAGAAAAATACAGAAGTATATCAAAAAAGCTATATATATATATATATATATATATATATATATATAGTCCATGGAGGAGTCGGCACTCACGTCATAAACTTCGAATATGCCTGGGTGCAGTGTCCAAAAATTAGATACAATATCATACAGAATAAGGTCCGCACTCTCAGGACTTAAGGAACTAATAAATTTTATTCACAAAGGAGACTGACGTTTCGACCTCTACAGAGGCCTTTCTCAAAGTACTGATAGATATTACAGAAATGTCTTAAATACACAGAATGGCGGGAAAAGGTCAGATTGGGAAAGACGTGTCAGCACAATAGTCAGTATACGTAACATAATTAGCATACACATATTTAAAAACTATACACTCATTCGGTATAACACTTTTAGTAATAACAATAACTCACTAACATTTAAACTCAACCTCTCCTACAATATACATTGTTAATCGAAATGGTTAAAAAATAAAATACTAAGTAACATTCTGTTGCTATTATGGCTATTAACTACTACCATAGGTGGAGCTAGTCATTTAAAAGTTTAATGTTACAATTAGTATCTAAAACAGAGATAAGATTATAGGTCTAGGGTTTGGAAACGAAGTAGGCATGAATGGGATCGGCTGATGCATATATCCGCGAAGGTGAGCGAGCCTGCTCCCCTACACCTGGGTTACCTGGCTGATGACTAAAACAGGCAGACTCCATTGGCCAGTTACACAAACATGGCAGATTTAATGCTTTCCCTTCAGTGGTGGATAAGATGGGGGCAACCACGGGACGGATTCACGTCCGGTGCAACAGACTGGGACAATGAGCTATGTATTTTTTCACCATCACGATTTTTATTTTTATGTTTATACGTGCTTGTGGTTTAGCTATTTTTATGCACGTGATATTGGACATCAATTACATGACGGGAGCACGATTTACACGTGAATGCTTAGTGGGTATATGGCCACATGTGGGGGTTGGAGTTATTCACATAAATAATTAATTAATAATGATTTAGTTAATATGACCTTTGATGGTTAAACCTTATAGATAACTAATTTGTATATATACACTAGATTCTTTTATACACCAATCTTGGGTTATATTTAATAAATGATTTATACCAGTATTGGGTTCCAATACAGCTAGGCTCAAATATGCCTTGACTGGTTTGTCCTAACACCATAATTAGAGTTGACCATCAAGTTTGTTATTGAAGGGTTAATACCAGTTCGTGGGGGTTAATTACCATATGAGAGGAGTTAATGTTTCTTACCCAAAAGGTGGGGCCTGTTGCATGTTTCTGTCCTAAAGTGTGGGTTATATCAGTTATATTACATTTTATAAGGGCTTTATGTATGAAAATTGAGGGTGTTCACTTTAACAAAGACCTATAATCTTATCTCTGTTTTAGATACTAATTGTAACATTAAACTTTTAAATGACTAGCTCCACCTATGGTAGTAGTTAATAGCCATAATAGCAACAGAATGTTACTTAGTATTTTATTTTTTAACCATTTCGATTAACAATGTATATTGTAGAGAGGTTGAGTTTAAATGTTAGTGAGTTATTGTTATTACTAAAAGTGTTATACCGAATGAGTGTATAGTTTTTAAATATGTGTATGCTAATTATGTTACGTATACTGACTATTGTGCTGACACGTCTTTCCCAATCTGACCTTTTCCCGCCATTCTGTGTATTTAAGACATTTCTGTAATATCTATCAGTACTTTGAGAAAGGCCTCTGTAGAGGTCGAAACGTCAGTCTCCTTTGTGATTAAAATTTTTTAGTTCCTTAAGTCCTGAGAGTGCGGACCTTATTCTGTATGATATTATATATATATATATATATATATACAGTATATATATATATATATATATATATATATATATATATATATATATATATATATATATATATCCACGAAAACGCACTCACAGCAGTCGCCATCAAGCGTGTATCAATAAGTCTTTATTTGTGCATGGTGCGTCAGTTTCGGCACAGGAGCAGAAACTCATTGATGCCCCATGCACAAATAAAGATTTATTGATACACGCTTGATGGCGACTGCTGTGAGTGCTTTCGTGGATTGCTGTGAATGACTTTGGTTAGCACCCGGCAAATAACTATGTGATTGGTGAGTGCCGATTAATCCTACATATATATAGGATTAACATGAGAAAGGCCTCGGAGACGCCGAAACGTTAGTCTTTGTTAATAAAACATTATTTAATTTTTTTAAGTCCTGAGAGTGCGGACCTTCTTTACTGGATATATATATATATATATATATATATATATATATATATATATATATACTGTATATATGTGGCCAGGTACTCGCAGCCCCCATAACAGTCCGTAATAGCTTCTGTCTGCAAAGATGGCTCTTCTGCACGCTGCATTTCAGAGACTGGGGTCACTATTACTATTACTGTGTCTGACCACATTGCTCCCACTAGTGTGCTAGCTAGAGATTGCTTCCAGTTCATTAACCAATATACTTTGGGTAAAAGGAGCTGCTGGGTGTAGTCCTGTTGATGCACATTTGCCCACAAAACAATTATACAATACCTAGCTGATAGCTGGCATTTTCTAAGTTATGTGTACATTTCATTGGGGAAGTCTTTTCACGTGATTAAAGGCTAAATGTCTAACTACTTGGGCAGTAGCATCATCAGCTATTTGCTTAAAGAGCACGTGAAGAGTAGGTGCATGTACTCTATAACCTGCTTCACACAAAAGCAATAACAGCTGTAAACTCACTAAAAGGGTCTATGTAAAAATATAATTGAGAACCAGCTACAGAATCCACAATGTGCTATTTGAAACATTAATATGGCAACGTTGTGCCTTTATCTGCACTGCAGATTTGCAGAAACTGAACTCAAATAACTCATTCCATAATGCTTTTTCCACTAAAAAAACTTCTATAAAGAATTTAAATTCCTCCTGCTTTTGTTAGCTAATACATGCAAATATTGTATTCAAAACGCTCAAATCAGCTTCCTCTCAGTAAATATGGTATACAAATATTAAGCTTTTTCGGTTCCTTATGACACGTGCTGAAAACAACATCATGGGATGTCACATGGAAGAACTTAAACTGAATGTGCCCACCACATCAAGTGACTTTCTCTGGCGTGTGTAAAGCAAGGGCTGTTTGGAATCCATCTTTTAGGCACCTCAACCGAGAAGATAGTTTGTCCAAAAGGTAGATCAGGATGTACCAGTAGACTTTTAGCTGGTGATCAGTAGATCTCAAGACACTGTCAACAAACAACTTGTCTATATCACCTTTTTCATTATTTTCATTGAGATATTTATTATGTTAAAGTTACATAAGAAATAATTGTTTGTTAAATATAACAATATACGTTTTCTCATGAATCAATAAAGTGATATTTTCTATGGAACAGAATGCTAACAATGCTTTTATGGGTGTACATCATAATGAAACAACATCGTTTTAAGTAGACCTCGCATTAGTAAAGTATGGGCATTCCTGGAATGAAGCAGGATTTTGGCTGTCCCCAGTGAATGATACCCAGCAGACAATATGGCTAGCAATTATACGAGAAGTTCTAAGTGTGTCATATAAAGGGGAGTCAATCAGCAGCATAACTACAGTATGCTGGCCCCCCTGCTAATTCAGAGGGCCCGGCGCACTGCACTTCCCAACCAGCCCACCCTTCTGCACCACCCACTTCTACCTCATGCCGCCCACTCCCTGTCCTCTCCCACCCAGCACCGGAGCAGCCTGCATGCCCCTTCCCACAGCCAAAGGTAAGATAATGGCTGGGATGGGGGAGGGGGTGTTCCACGTAACTCTGGGACCCCCTTCAACCACTGGGTCTGCTTCCTCTATTGCAGTGGTGCCAAAAAGTTAGATCGGGATCTACCAGTAGACCTTTAGCTGGTGATCAGTAGATCTCAACACACTGTCAACAAACAGCTTGTTTAAATCACCCTCCTGTTTCATTCTTTTCATTCAGATATTTATTATGTTAAGGTTACATAGAAATAGTTGTTTGTCAATATAGCAATATAAATTCTCTCAAATCAATATAATATTTAAGTAATATTTTCCATGGAACAGAATGCTTAAAATTGATTTTATGGATGTAGATCATAATGGGACAAGATCACTAAGGGGCACATTTACTTAGCTCGAGTGAAGGTTTGAAAGGAAAAAAACGTTGAATTTCGAAGTATTTTTTTGGCTACTTCGACCATCGAATTGGCTACTTCGACCTTCGACTACAACTTCGAATCGAAACGATTCAAACTAAAAATCGTTCGACCATTCGATAGTCGAAGTACTGTCTCTTTAAAAAAAACTTTGACCACCTACTTCGCCACCTATAACCTAACGAGCACCAATGTTAGCCTATGGGGAAGGTCCTATAGGCTTTCTAGGCAATTTGCGATTGAAGGAAAATCGTTCGATCGATGGATTTAATCTGCGAATTGCGCTAAATCCTTCGACTTCGATATTCGAAGTTGAAGGATTTAACTTCGAGGGTCGAATATCGAGAGTTAATTAACCCTCGATATTTGACCAATAGTAAGGGGCAAATTCATCAAGGGTCGAATATCGAGGGTTAATTAACCCTCGATATTCGACTGGGAATGAAAATCCTTCGACTTCGAATATCGAAGTCGAAGGATTTTGCGCAAATACTTTGATCGAACAATCGAAGGAATGATCGAACGATTAAATCCTTCGAATCAAACGATTCGAAGGATTTTAATCCAACGATCGAAGGATTATCCTTCGACCAAAAAAACTTAGCCAAGCCTATGGGGACCTTCCCCATAGGCTAGCATTGGGTTCGGTAGCTTTTAGGTGGCGAACTAGAGGGTCGAAGTTTTTTCTTAAAGAGACAGTACTTCGACTATCGAATGGTCAAATAGTCGAACTATTTTTAGTTCGAATCCTTCGATTCGTAGTCGAAGGTCGAAGTAGCCCCTTCGATGGTCGAAGTAGCCAAAAAAACACTTTGAAATTCGAAGTTTTTTTTCTTCTATTCCTTCACTCGAATTTAATGAATTGGCCCCTAAATGGGCCCCTAAAAGTACACCTTGCATTAATAAAGTATGGGCACTCCTGGTCTATAGTTATACTACTGGAGTCAATACAAGCAGTCATAGCTCTAAGAGCTTAATGAAACGAAAACCCCCATGTGCATAGGCCTTGCAGTAGGCAGCTGCCCCTGGAGGTCAGTTGGAACATGTTATTCAGATTATGCTGATTATGCTTATTTTAAAACACCATACCTTAAATCTACTTGAAAAAATAATTTAAACATTTAATAAACCAAATAGGATTTTTTTGCTTCCACTAAGTATTAGTTATATCTTAATTGGCATCATTTACTATTTATTACAGAGAAAAAGGACATTTAAAAAAAAAAAAATTATAATTGGATTAAAATAGTCATACCTGTATTGTATATTATTCTTCATACAGGGCTGGAATATTCTGTGGCACGTTGCAGAAATACATCATTATACACATCTCTTCCTATTTACCCTATTTAACCTTCTGTGCTTGTGCACAGAGTGTAAGGGAGTAACTCCACGGGCGATTTCAGCGCGATCCGGTGTCAAGTTGGATGCAAAGAAAATAAAGTAAGAGATGGAAATGTCGGATGAAGTCACAGCGTTCATCCGACACAGCGTGCAGCATCTGCATCCGACAGTCGTGTTGCGTCGGATGAACGCTGCAACACCATCCGACATTCGTGCTGCTCACCTTATTTACATTGCACCTGCGTTTTTGTGCAGCGCGTCAGATCGCCTCAAAATCGCGGGGATCTGGGCATGTGATAACTTTAACAATAATAAATACCTTCTAAAACTTCTCTCCTGTTTTTTAACTTTTCCACTTTTGCAAAATGTAACATTTACTCTAATAAAGGATATTCAAGCAGCATGAGAGCAGTATGTAATTTCAAGAAAAATGGGCAATATTAGTAGTATTTTGGAATGATTTCTTGCACACTGTCAAATAAGCAAAACATGACAATTTCAGACACAACAGGGGAACTGCCAGCCCTCAAATTGATGCTTTTTCATAGACACTAACCCTTGTCTGTCCTGTTGTTTATTGTCCAGAGAAGTGTAGACCTGTAAAGCTATAAATATGCCATACTAAATTCCCTCATTTATTTCCCCTTACACAGAGAAATAGGTAGACATTTCTGTAGGGGAAAAACGGGTACTTACTAAGAGCTAATCTGATGAATACTGGATCTCCAGATTATTGTAATACAATTCTAAGAAAAACTGCAGCAAACTGATACAAAATGTGACATATTGTCTGCCACATGTCATAAACCAAGTGCTACATCAGGCATTTTACAGTGTTCATTTTATGTGCAACACATTTATTCCTTGTGCAATAAACAACTGCTCTAGAGCTGCATCAGCACAGACAGTGAAATTTAATTGCTTTCAAATCAGAGTTCCACTGGGAGGGAAATCTAGAGTCATTTCATTGCCTATTCCAAAGTAACAGTTCCTAGACTTGATGAAAACATGAGTAGATCACAGTCACTCAGTGAGGCTATATCTCAAAACAGAGATTTACCGTATCCCCATAAAGATGCATTGTATCTAAAAATGCACATTTGCTCTGTGAGCTTTCAGGCTTTCATTTCGTTTTTCCCACTGTTCAGGAGTTTTCATATTTGCACTTGAATCTTCAGTGATCTGGTTGCTAGGGTCCAAATTACACTAGCAACCATGCATTTATTTGAATAATAGACTGGAATATGAATAGGAGAGGGTCTGAAAAGAAAGACGAGTATTAAAAAGTAGCAACAACAATAAAGTAAAGGGCATATTTATCAAGGTTCGTATTTCCAATTGAAAAAATGTTGAAATTTGAATTCAAAAAGACCAACCGAATAGAAGTCGAAGTTTTTTTTGCATCGAATAGGTCAGTTTTCGATCGAATAGGTCTGTATTTGGCCGAATTCAAATCAAGGAATAGCACATTCGATTCAAAGTTTTTCCCCAAAAAACTTCGATTTTGACCAATTGACTCCAAATAGGATTTAGGAGGTCCCCCATAGGCTAAAATAGCAATTTAGCAGGTTTTAGATGGCAAATGGTCGACGTCGAATTTTTAAAGAGACAGTACATGATAAATTTTGATTTTCGAATTTTTGAATTTCTTTAAAATTCAAAACGAATTTGGACTATTCCCTAGTCAAAGTACACAACAAATAGCTCGAAATTTGAATTTTTTTCATTCGAAAATTAACCTCGACCTTTGATAAATCTGCCCCTCAATGTGTAGCCTTACAGAGCATTTTTTTTGATGGGGTCAGTGACCATCCAACTGAGTCAGAAGAAGAAGAAAGCAAATAATTAAAAGATTAATAACTTATTGCTTATAATTGGCCATCCTATAACATACTAAAAGTTAACTTAAAGGTGAACCACCCCTTTCAGATGTGCTTCAGATTACTGAAGGATCTCTTATCTGGAAACCCCAGGTTTCAAGCATTTTGGATAAAAGATCTCATATCTCTATGCAGTAGCATCACAGAATCTATATAAAGGCATAAAACAAAAATAAAAGTCACTTGTGAACGTGTCCGTGCGTTTCAGAGTGTTTGCGTCTGCCTCTGTTTCTTGCCTCTCCAGAACTTATGATAAATGATGATGCTAGTCGTTTTTTAAGCGTGCTGTGGGAAGTAATATTTTTTCACTTCAGTAGGCTGTGGCCTGCTGTTAAAGACACAGCGGGAAGAGAGGTGCAAAGAAGTACTTTACACAGTCTGCAGGCAAACAGCACTGTGCTAGGGGACATATTTATCAAAGAAATCATATTAAGTGAAACCACTAGGTTGGGCCTCGCATCAATTAGTTTGGTGAATATATCAAGCAGAGAATAAATGTAGTGTGTAGGGTACAATGATACATGATGAGCCGACATTAACACAGTGAATTGCACTTAGTAAACTTAATTCTCCCTGTAAAAAACAGGGAAGGGAAGTTTATTTCTTTTCTTTTATCTCTTTTTTTCTAAATTACGATGTGAATGTGATGTGTTTCATCTGAACATGTGTAGTGTAGGATATTTGTATGGATACAACACTTGCCTTGGTGTACACAACCAGTTTGGTGTTTACATATGGCAACAGAGAAGAACATACATAATCTTTGTAAAGCAATACAGAATAGTCATAAATACAGACTATAAATAAAGAATAATACTATTGACATATTTAGAGAAAATGCGTTGTTTGGCGTAGACCTTAAAGGGATGGCTCAACTTTAAGTTAACCTTTAGTATGTTCTAAACAACTTTTCAATTGGTCTCCATTATTTATTGTTTATAGTTTTTGAATTATTTGCCTTCTTCTAACACTTTCCAGCTTTCAACTAGGGGTTACTGACCCCATCTAAAAACAAATGCTCTGTAAGGCTACAATTTTATTGTTATTGCTATGTTGTTTTGCTATTCTTTCTATTGAGGCCTCTCCTATTCATATTCCAGTCTCTCATTTAAATCAATGCATGGTTGCTAGGGTAATTTGGACCCTAACAGCCAGATTGCTGAAATTGCAAACTTGAGAGCTGCTGAAAGGACCAGTAACATAAAAGAATTTTTTGTAAAAATGTGTTTCTTTTTAACGAAAATAAAACACCAAGACAGTTTTAACTTTTATTAACAAATTACTTACCAATTCTCTGCATGCGCTCCTCTTCAGAAACAGCGACAGGGCGACAATCCAACGTGCAGCGCTCGATTTCTCCTCCCTGGCTATCTCCTATACAAGGCAGGGAGGAGAAATTGAGCGCCGCACAATGGATCGTTGCCCTGTTGAGTGCATGCAGAGAATCGGTAAGTAATTTCTTAATAAAAGCTTTGCGATTTAAAAGTTAAAACTGTCTTGGTGTTTTATTTTCGTTAAAAAGAAACAAATTTTAAAAAAATGATGTTACTGGTCCTTTAATAAAAAAAACTCTCCTTAAATGATTTGCTCTGTTCACAACATTGTTAAAGGAACAGTAACACCAAACAGTGCAACAGTACATTATATTTTCCTTCCTTTAAACCATTTTCATTTTTTGATGTTACTGTTCCTTTAATATCACCTCTTAAATTCTCACTGTAGCCTTTAGCATCTTCCACAGTTCCACAAGGCAGGAGCTGGAGACCTTATCACTTACATCCATAAAAAGAGCAGAAACAGCTAACGAATATGCTTCATTCATTAGTCCACGACCTGCTGCTAGTGTCATTTACCAGAGCAACAATTTATTATGCTCTCTTATGTTTTGCAATCAATTACTCAGATTAGGGTGGGTTTATCATCAAGGGAAAGGTTTTCATCCCCCCAAGAATAATACCCGTGTTTTATTCTCACTTCAGTGAGGTTCATTTTGTTGCAAAAATATTTACACATGAATTAATGGGCAATGACAGTTTTTCCAAATTTAGTAAACAGGATAATTGCTAGGTTTCCTTGTAAATGAATAAAAACGACTGCCACAGTTTCCCTGTTTATCAAAACTTTCCTGACAGTTGATGAATGGAGACATTTATCAGAGCTGATATCTGAGGCAGTTTGTCAGAATGTGCTCCACCATTGTGCTTAATGGGGTGTCAGTGGCAATAGCTTTTCCATATTCACAGGATAGAGGCTGGGCTCAATTGCGCTGCACAGGCAACAAGATCAATCGACTCCCATTTTCAGGGATTTCACTGATTTATAAAAGTCCCAGTAAAGCATCAGCACCTAAAAGGCCACAGTCATTGTGCGTGAATTCAGTCTGTTACATTTATAATATTTATAATGTAGCGTACAGGAATAGGATCCATTATGCAGAAGCCAGTTATCTAGAAAGTTCCAAATTACGGGAAGACCATCTCTCATTGCCTTCATTATAATCAAATAATTAAAATTCTTACAAATAATTCCCCTTTTCTCTGTAATAATAAAACTGTACCTTGTACTTGATCCCAACTAAGATATAATTAATCCTTATTGGAAGCAAAACCAGCCTATGGGGTTTATTTAATGTTTACATGATTTTCTAGTAGACTTAAGGTATGGAGATTCAAATTAAAGGAAAAAGCAAAGTCCTTTTTATTTGTGGGTGGCAAAAGTTAGGTACCCCCAAGTAATCGCATTTACTTACCTGAAACCTTTGGCCTGGGTTATTCCAGTGAGCACCATGATCGATTTTCTTCCTGTTACTTCTTTCTTTAAATTTCCCCATGCAGACGCATGCGCAGTAGAGTGAAATAGCACGACTTCTTCGTTCGGCTTTTCACTCTACTGCATATGCCGAGAGAAGAAAGAAGAAGCCGGAAGACGATTGGTGCTAACTGGAAAAACCCGGGCTGGTGCAGTTTTCTGCTGACAGGTGCACCGGCCCGGGGTGTCAGGTAAGTAAATGCGATCACTTAGGGGTGCCTAACTTTTGGCACCCTCAAGAATAAAAGGACTTTCCTTCTCCTTTAAGGAAAGATCCCTCATCTGGAAAAAAAAACCCAGGTCCTGAGCATTCTGTTTAATGTATGAGTACTTGTGCTGGAATAAAGTTTTATAGCCAAATGACCTTGATTTACCAAAGCGATGCACATTTACATCTATGGATAAAAAACCATGACAATTTTGCACTTTGAACATCCACTTACATCTGTAAATTAGCCTTAAGGTGGCCATAGACACACAGATCCGATCGTACAAATCGAGGATTCGTACGAATTTCGGATCGTGTGTGGCGTGTGCCGACATCTTTCGTCCGGCGGAGCTCATGGCACATCGTAATCTGATCGTTCGGTCATACGGCCGAACAATCAGATTACCCCCGATATAGCCATGCCTGTTAATGGCATATCGGGGAAAGATCTGCTCGTTTGGCAACATCACCAAACAAGTGGATCTTTGCATCTATGGCCACCTTTAATGGGTGTAAAAATGCTGCAAAAACACATGGGTCATATGTAATAAAGGGCAAAGTGGCCGTCGCTAGCGAAAATTCACCAGAAATCTCATCCTCAGGGACAATGCCAATTTACTAACAGGTGTAGATGACAATTCGCTAGTGAAAGAGACCGTAGCTAGCTCAGTTTCGCACCCTATAGCCAGACGAACAGTCGTTACTCCGCAAATTGACTAAAGTGCAATTTTACAGAATGTTACCTCATTCGCCAGAGTTTCCTTTGCCACCTTAGACCAGGCGAACTGATAAGATGAAGCAATGTTTTCCTCAATCTTATGTCGGTGACATCATATCCTGTATGCCGAAGTCTCATAAAAGTTCTAAAAAAAAACGCTGGGGTTGTTTAATTTTTTAAAGCAGAATTGCCTTCAAAAGTTCTAAGCATTAAACATTTTTGTGTTAACATTTCTTTCCCAACCATTTGAGGGGCATGCCACATTTGTTTTAGGATGGGCTCATGTCTAGGGCATCGGAGGATCTCTTTTGTCTTTAGTAGTAGCCACTTCAAGCATTTGCACCAACATCTCTAATAAAGACGTCCATACGACCTACTGTATATGTACCCGTCCTATTCAAATTGACATAAGCGTAAGTGTACTAACAGATTCACTAGGCAGAATTGAACGCTAGCGAAAGTTGGCTATGAAATGGTCGCACTGACGAATTAGCGCTAGTGAAAATTCACCAGACCAGACGCAACTTTGCATTTTAGTGAATTAACGAAGTGGTAGCAAATTTTTGTCTGACGAAGTGGCTCGAAGTGTACGTTCGCTGGCGAATTTCGTGAATTTGCCCCATAGACACGGATTCTCTCTGTATGTGCCCACTAATGGTAAATGAGGCCCTTACAGTTCTTTTCATCTTTACTGGATGAAGCTCATTTAAAGAGATTTTTATAGCGGCGGAACTGACAGCAAATCATGTTTATAATGAGTTTTATGGTAAGAATCGGCGGTAGAGACCCTACTTTATATGTCAATCCGATCCTGATCAAACCCCATAGCTTAACATTCATTATTGCTTTTTCTCACTCTCTTTTTACTTTGTCCTGCGCGGTATCAGTCTGGAATGTCACGAAATAAGCAAAAATGGTGTTGCTATGGAACCTATAAATAAGAGTTTGTTTAGCGCTACTATGTGACGGGGGCAATAAGCCAATACAGAGTCTATTAGGTCACAAATGGTAACGTTTAAGCTTAATCAATACTGACCCTTGTTCCATTGGGTGTCTTGTAGAAATAACGTTTTATCTCGTGTCTGTAACTACAGAATATTCTCCACAAATATGTATTATGAGACATCTGTTTTCACAAATTAACAGGGTTTGATAATTGTTTAAATAAAGAAACAGGGAATGCATTTTCCTTTGTTTTCATCAAACCAAGCAGAGCAAGGGCTGCTCCTGTCCTCTTATTGAAATGCTACTGTAGAACAGAACAGGGCATTATGCTGGCACATCTTATAACCCACTTTACAAAGACACACGCATTTCAAATACAGTACATTTCCTAAGCATTTAGAGACAGGTAAATGTGTTTCATTATTTATGAATACAACAATGAAATATTTAGTTACGCTAAAGTTCTTCTTTAACCATATAAGTGCCAGGTGACACTGCAGCTCTAGCACCATGCATTGCCTAGCAACACATCATTTCATTCATTCATTTCAACGGAATTCAGAGCTGATTCCCAGATTTTGTTTAAAAATTAAGAGAATTGTCTGGTAGTGCCCCATAAGTACACTGGCACTGTATAGCAATTGATTTACTAATACCGGTATGGGATCTGTTTTAGAAACCCATTATCCAGAAAGTTCCTAATTACGGAAAGGCCATCTCCCACAGACTCCATTTTATCCAGATAATCCAAGTTTTTAAAAATGATTTCCTTTTTCTCTGTAATAATAAAACAGTACCTTGTATTTGTTTTAAACTAAGATACAGGAATGAAACCTGTTATCCAGAACACTCAGGACTTGGGGTTCTCCGGATGACGGATCTTCCCATAATTTGGATCTTCATACCTTAAGTCTACTAGAAAATCATGTAAACATTAAATAAATCCAATAGGCTGGTTTTGTTTCCAGTAAGGATTCATTGTATCTGCGTTTGGATCAATACAAGGTACTGTTTTATTATTACAGAGAAAAAAGAAAAAAAATTAAAAAAAAATTGGATAACATGGAGAGAAGACGGCCTTTCTGTAATTCAGAGCTTTCTGGATAACAGGTTTCCAGATAACAGATCCCATAACTGTACAATTAATTTTTATTAGAAGCAAAACCAGCCTATGGGGTTTATTTAATGTTTACATGGTTTTCTAGTAGACTTAAGGTATGGAGATCCAAATTTCAGAAAGACCCCTTATCTGGAAAACCCCAGGTCCTGAGCATTTTGGATAACAGGTCCCATACCTGTGAGTGGTAAACAAGGAATAGACCTGGAGACACGGTTATCAGGCGTCATTCTTCTTTTATGAGCGGTAGTGATAGTTACGACTCGTAAAAAGTAGGATTTATCATTCTTTTCTGACGCCATTTCACAATCACAATGATAAAGGGCTGTACTGATTTGTAGCATCACCAAAAGACTTGCATTGTGCTCAGTTTGCTCATTCTTTCTGGTGACTTTATGGATCGGTTAGGTGGTTGAATCTAAAGAGCTGCTTTACAATATTTCTGGCAATGACAAACAATGAAATGTGACAGGTTTTAGCTGGCGAACAATTTCTCAAGTGACTTTTTTGGGAAAAAGTTTGATATATGCTACCTGCACTTGGCAGCAGTGTATTTATGTGGAGCAATTAGGAATATCTTCTCCCATCCCCTATCTAGAGCAGCACTCAGATGTACTTACTTAGTGCCATCTCAAACAATATCAGTGTCCAAGGCAATCATACATCCCCAAATGCCCCCCGGAAACTCCTGCTCAGGACCATCCCCTCCAAATCACTGATGAACCACTGCTGGTTTTATAGCAGGGCTGGAACTAAGGGGCAGATTCACTAACCATCGTAAAGTCGCCAGCGACCGCTTCGCACCTATCGCTACACTTCACTAAAATGCGGAGTTTCAACGTGGGCGCCGAACGCTGGCGACTTTTCACTATGTGAACAACTCAAAGTGAAGATGCGCTAGCGTTCATTTCTGCCGAGCCCAAATTCGCTAGAGGTCTTGCGCTCAGGTTAATTTGCATACGGCGGGAAATTTAAAGTTGTACGACGTCTTTATGTTGCAGCAAATGCATTACATTTCCACTGTTAATTACACATGTCCAGAGTATCTTAATAAAGACATTAGAGTTAATATAATGCCCTACTCATGAGCCCAGTGTATAGTTAATGTTCCTTATGTTAGAAAATGTTTGAGTGAAACCGGTTACCCCAAAAAACATTTTTTATCACTCTGAAAAAAGGAAAAGACTCTTTTTTTGAACTTGGTGCTTTTTCCACTCGCAGAATATGATGTAAGTGACAGAAGATTGAGAAAGATCTATGCACTCCAATGCACTTTGCCTGGTCTGAGCTGGCGAAGGCAACTCTGGCGAAAGAGGTAACGTTTAGTAAAATCCACATTTTGGTGAATTTGCGGAGTAGCGTCAGTTTGCCAGAGCAAAAAGTCACCTGCCCATAGAATGCGAATGAGCGCTAGCGCCTGTCTCTTTTGCTGTCTCTTGGCGCCTCTAGTAAATTGGCAATGTCCCTGCAGGCGGTAACGCTGGCGAATTGTCACCAGCATTTGCCACTTTGCCCTTTAGTAAATCTGCCCCCATGAATTGCCAGACAGAATTGGTGTGGGTCCCCCTAGTACTGCACTTGCCTCTTCTGCACATGCCTCTTCTACCTAACCCCTAGTTCCAGCCCTGTATAGCAGTTGCTGGAGTGCAGCAAGGATCTAGCTGCAGGAGCAGGAATACTAAGGGGCATATTTTCTAACATTCAAATTTCTGTTTTTTCATTAATAAATTCTCAAAAAAATTAATTAATAAATTCTCTAAAAATGTGTTTATTTTATTTCTTTAAAAAAAAAAAAACTCTGGCAAGTAAAAGCAGTCCAGGTCTTATAGAAGTCAATGAAAGCTGCGCTGATCCTATTGGACTTTTCAGATTTTTTTTCGCTAGTAACTTTCTAAAAATCTTACTTTTTCAGAGGGTTTCAAAATTCAAAATTTCAAAAATGTCATGTTTTTTTTTCGGATCATTTGGCGTTTTTATATTTCACTTGTCCTTTTTATATTCGGATGTTTTAATAAATGTCAATGCATTTGTGGCCTCTTAGGTGCAGATTTATCTAAATTCAAGGTTGTAAAAAAAAAAAAAAAGATGCAGGTGCTGAAAAAAAACCAAGCAAAAGTAGCTAGTCTTTTTCTCAAATGCTAGTTTATTCAAGAAAAAAACATGACAAAATATTCCACGCACACATCTTTTCAAAGAAAAAATGTCACATGCCAGAAGGAAAGACATTGTGATTGTTCCATTTATTTTCAATGAGGCTGCAGCATATCTTGAATGTTTTAATAAACTGGGAAAATAAAGCCTAACTGGATTTTATTTAAATCAGCCCCCAAAGAGCACAGTTGGGCAATGACCCCTAAAATTATGTGTTGTCAGATATTGTGGCTCATTTAAATGTCTTACCTCTATGTTACTATTTCATTTTTCTTATAGGATGGAATTATAATAACAGTGATACACGCTGATTATTTGTGTATCATGTAACCTCAACCTACATTTCCAGCAGCTCATATGATACTAATTTAAGAATCTGGGTGGAACTTGTACTGATATATAATGGAGTTGACAATCTATATTTGGAATGAATGCCTTATTCAGTATGCACAGTGTGTACAGTACCTTCATCTGTAGGACACACCAGAGCCAGACTGAAGGTGCAACAATGTCTACAAATCAGTGTTATATAAAAGAACAAACTCAGCCTAAACTTAGATTAGAAGATGCACAGCATGACCTGTTTAATATGAGGGTGTTCTCTGCCTGGCATAGGGCTTGGAACTGAAATCAGTTTCAGGTAAAAAACCAAAGTAGATAAATTAAAGCTTGTTCTGCACACAGAATTGTCTAACTGATGGGCCACATAAGCTTCTTTATATAACCTCATTCTTTTATTATAATTGCTAAATAAATATAAATATAGCCAGTTAAGTAATATAGTGAACCCATTATTTTCACATTATTTAAATATTATCAATTAATTCACTAATAATACATTTATAGGTATCATTCTTCCACCCTGGTCAAATCACAAATTTTCACTGCTTGTGAAAAAAACCGACACCACGCCTCGAGACTGGTTGCAAAACGTGGACTTGATAATAAACAAAAATGAAGCAGGAGCCACCTAGTGCGGAGAGCACAATCGCGCAATTAAAAACCAGAAATTTGATTCTTAAAGGTACCAGGAGCGGCTTTTTGTCGCCCCTTGTAAACTGATCTGCGATCCCGCTTGACGCGAGTCTTTAAACTCACCTCATTGGCACAACACCTCTGGGTGCAAGTCACTACATTATAACTGTCACTCTTTAGTAAAAGTAAAAGGAAGCCATGGCCCTCAATAGCAATAACACATAAGGAGAGTACTCACCCATGACTAATCTCCATTTCTGTGGATGACTAGTTGCCCCCAAATGAAGAGCACCTGCTCTAAGGTCACTGGGAGCAACATCAAAGGGCTTGGCAAGCGACATGTTACTCATGAGCCACTGGTTGGGGATCACTGCTCTATGCCATCAGAACTTTGGCTTTCCAAAGTCCAAATACTGTGCAATGGGTTGACATATCAAATCAGGATCCAGAACGTTGAACCTGTCTAGGGGCTGAAATAAACAACTGTCAATATTAAAAAGCAAATATAATCAAGGTCTTCTTGGAGATACCATGATAATAAAATCCATGTATTTTTCATCAATCCACTGTTTGTTCATCACCTCCAGAAAAAAACTGATTTTTAGTAATGTGTTGGGTCAGTTTGTAACAGCTTATAGCAAGTAGTAACACTGAGCTATATTAGGGCTTTCAAAATATAGTCCTTAAAATACATAATGAAAGTGCCAGTTCCTTCCGGCTTTCTTTTCTGTCCCTGTCTGTAAGGGGACAGGTGCTTCTGTTGGACATATGCCTATAACATCTCTTTTTACACTTATTGATAAAGCTACCTAATGACTTGTTCATTACTGCCGCTGGCACAAAAGCAGATAACTGTGCTCACATAGGGCACCAAGTGATTGATGTTTTGGCAGCTTTTGTGCAGGGATTAGAGACTCCATGCAAGTTACCATCTGCCCTAACCCTCTTTAAGCTTGTGTTAAAGTATCTACTATGTCCTGTCCTCTTATAGTAAATTATTACATAACCTTGAATCTTTAGCAATGTTTTAAAGCTATCTTAGAATTTGTTGGTTGAACTCCATGCTATATTTTCCCATACCATGCACTTAACATGTCCTCTTTGAAGTCTTTATGAAAGTAGAAAATCGGGCTATAGAATGCTGCATGCCTAGCCTGAAAACTCAAGTAAGTATGTGTCCAGTCATTTTAGCCTTGGACACACCCACAAAACTGAGAATTCTAAATTTAGATCCATAATTTCTAAATATTTTGGAATCAGTTATCATTTTCACACACCGCCTGTTGACTTGCGTTTTGCATTGCTAAAGAGCAGATCATATTTGGATAAGCTTATATAAGACCAGGCTTCTTTCGTTTTCACCGTGTGTGTCTGGTGTGCGTGCTTAACAAGGAAGGACAATGGTGATGTTAGTTAGCAGGAATACACTTTCTAGGTTTACTTGTGCACAAGAAAGGATCCTTAGAAATGGTGCATGTGGGGGGTTGTTCAAAGATTCCTAAAAGAAAATGTGTTTGTTCACATACTGATTGTAGACATCATTGGGGGGGCTGTTTTAGGCCTTTGAAGTTTTAAGAAAAAAAGGGGAAAAAGTTCACCAAGTGTCATTTACAGCCCTTTCCAACACCAGTGATGCCACATCATAGGCCTTGCACTGCTAGACCAGGCCCTGTCTGACTTCTCATGGGAGTAAAATACATTTTGAAGCCTATGGTGGGTGCTGAGGAACTGTAAAGGCTGCATAGGCAAATCAAAAACAAGCTGAACCAGTGACATTGTCAGGGGAACTGGGGAAATAAATCACCATTAGGAAAATCCATAGGTAAAATACATTGTATAGTAAAATAGTTATTTACTGGTGCACTAGATTGTACTTCTAATCTCCTATGAGACAGGATCACTGCTAGCCTATCTGCTTTATAAGTTGGAGAATGTCTGTGGTCCAGATCATAGACACAAGAACATTGTGCTTAAAGGAATTTTTGAAATCACAGACAGAAGAAAGAACTGAGAATATCAATTTATGGAAATGTTTCTGTAAATGGACGCAGGTCTTGATGTTATGTCTTTTTGTGCACAGTTCTTCTAGGTCATCACCTCATGAAGGTCATTTGATATTCTAATTGAAATAGCCATAAAACAACCTTTTACATTTTATGTCTATATGACAGTTCAGAAAACCTTATTCATTCCACACTTGGAAACGGTTTAGATTGTATGTCCCCATGAGACATCTTTAAAGTCGATAATATCAATAATATACCCCCCTCTCTCTCTCTCTTTCTCTCTCTCTCTCTCTCTCTCTCTCTCTCTCTCTCTCTCTCTCTCTCTCTCTCTCTCTCTCTCTCTCTCTCTCTCTCTCTCTCACACTCTCTCACTCTCTCTCTCTCTCTCTATGTATGGCATTGTACCTAGTATATATACCTAGTACTTTTAGATTCATTTTGTAGCATATCAGCAATGGAAAGCTCGACTTCAGACTCCAGAAACCTTGATTTGTAATATTTCTATACAGCTAGCCATTAAAAGTATCATATGTATGCCACTCAAGTTTTTTCTTCCTTTTATGGCATGTATGAGTCGTTAGCATGAGGCAAGCAAAAAACAGATACAATCTGGTGGGATGGAGAGCAATCGTGTAAAACTCAAAGAAGGGTTTAAGGTCTATTCCTGTCTCCTATCACTTACCGCCTCTGATCTTCTCACCTAATTCATAGATTTGCATAAACAAAGCCATATAGTGACCTCAGTAATATTGAACATTTCACTATCTCAGGTCTGAACTCCAAGAAATCCTTTTAAAATAGCAACTGCAAAAAAAACAAAGCAAAGTTAAATAGGTAGCACATGCTTTTATACCCTAGCTTTTGTGAAAGGAAGATGGGATCTATAGGATTATCGCCCTCACACTTCGGAATAATGGATCAAATAAAGTTTGCAGAGAAATGGAAAACAGGTTCTTTAACAAAATCATGTACAAGTCATTCTATCATGGTCCTTAATGTTATTTATTCTCCTGCAAGTTGCAACTACCAGAAAGTTTCTGTTAATATGTTTCTTGCAGTGCAGGTGGCATATGCTACTTACTGGATGCAACACCAAGGAGACAAGGTTTGGCAAACAGCACGACCACCCATTGGGCACATGCACCATTTGCATATTAACAACTCATACAATAAGCCTGGTCTCAGCCTCATATGAAATCAAACTAGAAGAAACTAAAATTAAGGGTCTGCCACAAATAATGGTACGGATATATTTGTACTTGGCCCTATATGGACCAAACTGAAGGTAAATGTCATTAGCACTCTAAGACCCGATCATTTGACAAGGTTGTTTAATGATCTCAACACAATTTATCCACCAACAGGCTGGGCCAAATGTTGATAATTGATTATTTGACCCCTTAGTCAATGATTGCATCATAATGGGGACTTATTGTAACCTGTTAGGTGATATCACTTCAATGCTTCAATGCGGTCCTTGTCCAATATACTTTTCATCCAGAGTTACAGGTACAAATCAGGACATTGGAATGGTCTGTTTAGGCCTCTGTGTAATAGAAATTCCAGGGTCTATTATGAATCCCAGTCCAGACCTAATGGCATTGGCCATAGATCAAATTCTCCCACAGAGTTTTTTTGATCATTTAATTATACAGTTTGGCATGTTGTGTAGGTTGGCCCATTATTTGCCAATAATGCAAAGAGGTACTGCATTTTATAAATGATACCCTGGGCCTTCCTAATATTTGATATACTTAATAAATTCTCCAAGGCATGCTAATAAGTAAAAAATATACTTTATTTATATCAGTTATTAAAACTAGTTTCTTTTCCTTTGATGCCCTAAAGTAGATATTCTTCTCCTAGTAGAAGTAGTTCTCCAGTGTTCACATGGTAAGGGACTATTAGACACTTTACTGCTGGCAAAACCCTTTTTTTTTTAATTGGAAAACACCACAAGCCCAACACATGTTGCTTAAAAATAGTAGGTGCATACAAGGAACATTTATATGGTAGAGTCAAACATACATTTAAATGTAACATCCAGGGCCAGAATTATGGGTAGGCAGAATAGACACAAGCCTAAGGTACAACATTTGGGGGAACTGGTCATGTACCGCTTCTGTCTGCAGTGCCTACCTTTAGTCTGGGCACTTGTATTAGACTTTACTAGCTCCCACCCACCCTTGTGACGCCTTCGTTCATGTGGAGGGGCCAGGGGGCCATCCGTCTTGACCAGGTCCTGGTGACATCATATCAAACCAAACAACAGAAGTGTCTTAGTGCTCCATGACCCCTTAGCTCCCCCTGCTAACACATTTTGTGCCACCAGGAGCTTCTTAAGAGGATGTTATGCATGTAATATGTACTATGTACTATGCATGTGTTTTGTCAATTTGTTACTTATTTTCTTTTGGGAAAACAAGGTCACAGTTATTCAGAACTGTCCTTAATGGAGGGTGATATCACTGGGCCTGGTATGCACAGGAAGGTCTGTGCACCTGCATTTATTATTATTATTATTATTATTATGCTATTTATCCTCTGATTCTTCATTAGTTGTTTATTGCAATTGAATGTGTGCTGCTAGTTATTATACTATCAACATATGATGGTCTAATAGAATAGCTCCCAAAGGAACTTTACATTGGAACTGTAACAAATGAATACATGAGAACATGGAGATATTACTTCCTAAACAAAAAGTGCCCCCCCCCCCGTCTCATATATCACATTATGGTATGTACACGTGGCTGTTGCTGCCTGCGGTTAACATAATAGTTCCAGTAACACCCAGTATCAACCGGATAGAGTTATGTAGAAATATAGGGTTGAATGTTGCTTCAGCCAAATACCTGTATCTGAGTCAGATAGGGACTTATCACCATCTATGTTTGTATTGTCGTGCCTGTACCTGAGCTTGATTGCAACATATTTCCAATCACCATTATCAACACATTATCCACAGCTTTGACATATGTACATTGATACCAGGGGCGTAACTATAGAGGAAGCAGACCCTGCGACTGCAGGGGGGCTCAGGAGGTATAGGGGGCCCATGAGGCCCTAATTCATACATAGTTTTAATAAACATTGGTAAAACAAGTCAACTTCTAAGCATTTTGGCGGCCTGTAAAATAATTTGCTGTGGGGTCCAGTAATATCTCATATCCACCACTGATTGATACCAGAACATACAGGCAAGTCAAGAACCAAAGTTGGTGTGAACACATCATTGAGATAAAGGTTATTTGATGTTTCTTTTATGATATTAAGCAAATCTAATAAAAATGGTTGAAAGATGCTGAGATTCCGTTTACGATAAAGCACAGATATATCTGTTTGATCATTGCAATGCAGAAATTTGTGACATATTTCACATGAGAAGCTTTGCTCTCCGCAGCCCCAGGCTTCCTTTATGACAGGCTGGAATCAGCATATTATCTATAGAGTTATTTGTAAGGCCAGGGCCAGATTGGAAGTAAAAGCAGCCCTGGCAAAAAAATTAAAGGAGCCCACATTTAAATCTGTGACTTTGGCGGACGTGCCCCCACCCCCTACAAAAAAAAACATTAGTGGTCAAGGCCACCCCATAAAACTAAAAAAAAACATTGTTGGTCAGGGTCCCCTCACGTTAAAAACCATTGGTGGCCAGCCCCCAAGTTAAAAAAAAAACTTAAGGTGGCCATACATGGAGAGATCCGCTCGTTTGGCGATGTCGCCAAACAAGCGGATCTCCCTCCGATATGCCCACCTTGAGGTGGGCAATATCGGACTGATCTGATCGTGAGCCCTAGGGCCCAACGATCGGATCCTAGCGAACGCGTACGGGCGGTCGGATCGCGGGACCGCATCAACGAACAGATGTGGCCGCGATCCGACGGGATTTTTAGTCCCATCCGATCGAGATCTGGCCGACTTTCAGGGAAGCCCGTCGGGGGCCCCCATACACGGGCCAATAAGCTGCCGACTCGGTCTGTCGGCAGCTTTTATCGGCCCGTGTATGGCCACCTTTATTTGTGTGCAGAGTACATGGGTGGAGCGTTTTCAGGCATATTCTATTTGGGCCTGCTTCTGCTTAGTTGCCAGGGCTCATGCTGGCAGTGGACTAATAACCCAAGCCCCCCAGGGAGGGTGGGTGCTGCTAACCTTGTGATTTCTGATTGTAGCCTTTGGCAGGGAACCTATTTCATTTAGCAGTATAAGAGTGTCAATTTATTGTGAGGTAACAACCATTCCTATCCTGCAGCCTTTCTCCCTCTCTGCAGCTATACAAGGCTGTATGCCAGCACAGTATCTGCAATATGCCAGCACAAAATACGCCCCTTGTGGTATGTCAGCCTAGATACCATTAGTAGGCAATCAGTGCAAGCCAGCTGCACCCTTCATTTGTAAGTGCCATTGTTTTTCAGGTTGTCTGGGACCTTCCACACAGGTTCTCTTTGGTGCTGGCAGGTTCTGGGCCAGGGGTGTGGGATTAACTTGGAAATAGTCAATAGTGCCCGGCGTGACTTGGTGGAACATGGCAGCATATTAGGAAGGAGCTTCAGCAGCTCCCATTCTGCAGCTCCTGACCACTTTACCATAAATGGTGCGGCTCACTGGCATTTGCCTGAACAGACAGATTATCAGTCCAGACCTGTATAAGGATGATAGAATTTGTTATATTATAGAAAAACACAGGCACTATCACTCTAATCAACCAAGATGTAAAAATACTGACAAAAACAATAGCGAATTGGCTATCCAAAGTTCTTCCAAATCTCATCTCCACTGAACAAAGTGGATTCATCAAGGCAAGATCAGGTACAAAGAATCTTAGAACCATAATCAATGCTATTTACTCAGCAAAAATAAACAATATCCCAACCTTATTAATAGGAATTGATGCAGACAAAGCATTCGACAATAAAGTGTTTGGTTTCAAAGGCCCTTTCACTTATTTAATTCAATTGCTATATTCAACCGTGACTACTCAAAACCAATACATTTAATGAGAGGAACCAGACAGGGTTGTCCTCTTTCTCCCTTGCGGTTCAATTTATCACTTGAACTGTTACCTGGCCTACGCATAAATAATTTGACTTCATACTTACCTGTAATAAAGAATTCTTCACTGCCTAGTTCATTCTCCTTTCACTACCAGTTGGAAACAAAAAGGGGTACAATATATTAGGGATTTTACTTCTCCATCTACCGGAAAGATGTTCGATTGGAGGGATTTCAGAGATAGATTTCAAATTCCAGACAAAGAAAAAATATATTATTTCCAATTGTCACATTGGTTTAAATAAGTGAAGCAATCTTATTTCTTAACTACTTATAATAGCCAGCTCACATCTGCTCTTAATAGTCTTATGACTTCTTAAATTCATAATAACATCAGTATGATGCAATCTTTAATATCTTTAATTCTAATCTTAAAGCCCATACGATGGAAATGATAGCAAACAAATAGTTGATTTACCTACAAATGGAAGTCTCCCCGGAAATGTAAACCAACTCTATAAATTGCTTTGACAAATTAATGAGCACAGACTCATTCATTTAGCTTATAAAGGTTTTAACTTCAACGCAAAGAACACAATTTTACATAACAAATGCCCTAAATGCAACAGTCTTTTACCCAACACATTCCATCTGTTATGGGACTGTTCTTATATCAAAAGATTCTGGCAAGATTTAGAGAATCATCTGAATAATGAACTGTGTTCTAAATATAAACTAACCCCAAAAGGTGCCCTATTAAATCTCTCTGATGACTCAATGAAATCATCCCATCATATTCTTCAGCCTAAATGTTATGAACATTTACTATCTGTAAATTACAAATTTAATATCAACTAAATAAAAGAGGACCGATAACATATCTGATAATGTATCTGATAACAGAGGTTGATCTTCCTGATCAACCTTTATCAAAATGATAGAACTAAGTTGGACTCAAATCTATATTCACCATAGTTCCATGGGATTCATATAATATGGCACTAGCTTGTACTTTTATGAAAATAACAAAATTTAAATCAGTACTATATTTTACACAATAGTCCTACAATATTCAATCTCACTATAGCATTGTCTTTTACTTTTTGTGTACTAGAAACTTTATATATTTATTTACCTTATTAATCATTGCATGGATTTGCATGCATTTTCTGTTTTTGTTGTAAATTAATGTTACTGTTGTAGTTACCTATTTACAAAATTAAAAAAAAAGAAAAACAGGCAGCCAAGTGATACAATGGGGACTAATTCTAAAACTATTTGACAGAGTGTCATTATAAAGTGAATGGCAAAACAGCAAGTGCTTTATTATATATCTAGAGCTGTTTGTGTTATCGCATTATTATCCTAATTTTTATTATAACTTGAATTTTACCTGTGCTGTGTTATTTTTGTTGTCATGTTTTAGGTAATATCTATTCCCCTTTCATGGGCAGGACCACAGGGGCAGCTAAAGCTGACCATGAGAATGTGAGCACAGTCAGTTCTACTCTTTCAGGGAGGTTGCCAAATGAGTAGACCTCTGCTTGATTTAACCAGCCATATACTGAGCCTTAGGGGCGGATTCGTGCACAGGCTTAACTAGGCTATAGCCTATGGGAAGAGTGTGATCAGGGACCCATCTAGCATTTTTTTAAATTCTTCCTAAACTTGTAACATTTATTTTTATTTATACTGAGTCCAGCTGCACCTGGGTCTGTGAGAATGTGCCAAATATATTTTTGCTTGATTTTCAACCAGATATTGGTCTGATATGGATCACCATACATAAATTGATAAGCCATTTACTTGTTCTGGAGGGGTTGAATTATAATTTGAACACCGGGCACCTAGAAGAGGGCACTTCGGTCGAGTCCTGGTAGGCCCCAGATGGCCCTGTCTGGCCCTGTTTCAAGCTACAAGCAACTGTGGTAATAACTTTATTATTGGGGGTTAACAGTTCTGTTTGTTATATAATGATGGCTATAGTAGTGCTGGGGTGAGAGCTACACTTTTAGCTGGAATCTTGTTGAGTATCTGGTGTTGTTATAATTGCCTGTTCCATATTTATCGTGCTGTTGCTATTATAAGGAGTGGGTGTGATAGTATTATATTCTTGTGTACATTTTCTATTTATATGCTCTATTTTATTGGTATGTTGATTATAAAAAGGATTGAATTTATTCAGCTGGTGTTAGCCGAAACTTTCAGATATGAAAGTGTAATCCAGTCCCAATGGTACGAATCGATGACCCTCATTGAGGCAGGTGTTCATTTTCCATTATATACATGACTGGAAGTGTGGATTGCTGTGAAACCAACAGAGTAAGGATGTCAAAGCGGCATTGTATGTTGATGACAAGTGAGGGCCCCCCTCCAGTTTTTCCAGTTTGTCATAAAGGGCCTCCATCATACCTCTTTCAAACCATCAAATATTCAAATTGCAGTCTTCAAATGAGTGACCTTTTTATTTCACATGTAAATAGACTGCTGAGTCGTGTCCTGAGGAGTTGGTCCTCCTCTTAATTCTCTTAACGAGCGATCCACAATGTATAGATCCGAGCATTCTTCACTACACTGGACAGCATAGATCACGTTACTTTTCATGTGCTTTGGTGTTGGGTCTTTTAGGTGTACCAATTACTGTTTTCAATAAAAAAAAAACTACTGTCTCAGGGTGTTGCTTGGTTTAAAAAAATACAGGTATGCCATGTTTTGATGACTATGTTGATTCACCAACTAATGCTCCTCCCCTTTGTTTGTTGGTCTGAATGAAAATCTGCATAAAAAAGGATTGTTACAGAGAGAGAGCCTGGTTCTGTGAAGTCTTTCACACCAGTATCAGACTGGGATGCCAGGGGCCCACCAGAAAACCTTAGACTGTGGGCCCACTTTCCAAACTATTATTCCTCCTCTCCTCACTCAAACTCTTTATACTCACAGTCTTTTATATTTACTTACTCTATTCTTCCATTATTAAAGGAAAACTATACCCCCCAAACAATGTAGGTCTCTATTAAAAGATACTGAATAAAACAGCTCATGTGTAAAACCCTGCTTCATGTAAATGAACCATTATCATAATAATATACTTTTTTAGTAGTATGTGCCATTGGGTAATCATAAATAGAAAATTGCCATTTTAAAAAATAAGGGCCGCCCCCGGAGATCATATGATTCACTGTGTACACATACAAACCACATGTAAGGTCACATGAGCCAATTAACAGACAGAGTTCTGCCTTTTGCTTCCTCACTTCTTCCTGTTACAGTTAGTGTTGTAGTATTTCTGGTCAGGTGATCTCTGAGGCAGCACAGATAGAGTCACGAAATGGTGGTTCAAGGCAAGAGATGTAAAAGGGCAATATTTATGTAAATATATATTACAGTTTGGTAAGATTCTTTAATATGTCATTCAATTTGATATAAACTATCTGTGGCTTACGTATTCATTTTGGGGGTATAGTTTTCCTTTAAGCTTATTATGTTTCCCCATAAAGAAATAAGGAATGAACAAATCTGTAGTTAGCTAGTCCATATAGGGCTGCCCCCTAGTAATTTTTTCATGTTTGTGTTGCTCCCAACTCATAATTAAATGTAGATCATGGTAAAAAAGTTTGGGTCCCCTCTTTTATAGCATGCGTTCCCCCAGTGCATATTAATTTGTTTCCAAATGGAATGGGCACCGTCATTCCCCTTCTCAAGTAAAATTTTGGGTGTTATGTTTTAGAAGGCATAACAAAATAAGAATACAAGAATGCATTGCTGTGTATTTAATTAATTGTCGAGCTTCATATCATCGTCTTAGGAAATAAAATCATTAAAGAAATTATAATTAATATTAAAAATTAAAAATAAAATTAAAAATAAAACCTACTTTTACCTTAAAGGGTACCTGTTGCGTAAAAATGTTATCCCCAACCAAAGGTGCGGACTAATAGAGCACTCATTTCGGTTTGGGATAATAGTAGTTTTTGTTTTTTTTTTAATGCCTTCCTCCAGCGATACGCAACCCTCACCGGGAGGGAGCTCCCAGTGCGAGCAGCCATGTTGTGTCACTCATATGCGCGTAACGTGCATGTAACATCATGAGCATAATGAGCCATTCGGGGCATATTTTCATTATGCGCATGCGAGTGACCAGACATGGCAGACAGAAAACTCTGAATTATGGGAAGGCCATCTCCCATAGACTACATAATTAAAATTTAAGAAAATATTTTGTTTTTCCTCTGTAATAAAGAAACAGTACGTTGTACCTGATCACAATTAAGATACAATTCATCTTTACTGAAGGAAAAACAATCCTTGTTGGGTTTATTTAATGTTTAGATTATTTTTAAGCAGACTTAAGGTATGGAGATCTAAATTATGGAAAGACCCCCTTATCCGGTATACTCCAGGTCCCCAGCATTCTGGATAACAGATCCATGGCTGTAATAAAAATGAACAAAAAGATATTGTAGCCTCATGGAGGAATAGTTTTTTGCAGCCGGGGTAGTAACCCCCATCTGAAAACTGGAATGATGCAGAAGAGGTAGACAGATCAAAAATGACTAAAAATTAAAATTGATGACCAATAGAAAGCATATATAAAGTTTAGATATATAAATAATTCATAGGGAAATTGCAGACTTGGCATAATTCACGCAGCAGACCAGCAGCATCCTTTTCATATTCCATCCATTTCCAAATATAGGTATGGGATACCTTATTCAGAAACCTGTTATCCAGAAAGCCTCAAATGATAGGAAGACCATCTCCCAATTAAGTCGTTTTTAAGCAAATAAATCGTTTTTTTTTAAATAGTAAGAAGCATTATATTGTACTTGATGGTAACTAAGCAGCATGAATCCATATTAGTGACAAACCAATCCTATTGGGTTTATTTAATATTGAAATGATTTTTAGCAGACTTAAGGTATAAAGATCCTTTATCCCATACCCCAGGCCTCAAGCATTTTGGATAATAGATCCTGGAGCTGTACCTTGACTCTTATCCTACTCCCTTCATTTCATTACCTTGTCTTCTTTTCTAATTAACATCCCTTCTCATTTTAACTAATTTATCACATCCTATAAATTAGCTTCACTCCCAGATTATTTCTCACTGTAGCTCTCCTTTTCAGGTCATTGCAGGTATATTGATGTCTAATTCCCTTGTTGTTATGGCTGAAATCTCTCAAGCATATTATAGAGAGCAAAACTCACATTAGAAATAATGGCTAAGGGCTAAATCCTACTGTCATTCTTTTGTCAAGTCAACTTTATTGCCTTTTGTACTGGGTACATGGGAAATGTTTTGTCAAAACAGCTTCAGCTATTGATGAAACCTTAAATAAAATGTAATAAGGTTACAGAAACACTGAGAGCATGGCCTAGTTATCAGACATAAATGACTAAAACTCTGCAGGAGAATATGGAATGCATCATTTATAGAGCCCGAAGGAGTTAAGATAATGTTTTTTACCTGGAATTGTGTTGAGCTTGATTTCATAACGCAGCCAGAAAGATGTGTTTCTAAAAGTATCCTGGAGAACAGGTAGTCAACGACCAGACTGAAAAGAGATTAATAGTTGTCATTGTTCCAGTATTAGATGAAAATTTCCATCTGGAAGAAATTCAGCAACAGCTGGAAAGCCAAAGGTTCCACTGGCGAGAGAAGAATACTTGATAATTAATATGGCAAAGCTGGAAAAACTGCTATATATCAACCTTGTCCTGATAAAATTCAAAGTATTTCAGTCATGCGCTAATGGAAGTCAAAATGAAAAGCGCTGATAGGCAGATATGGGATTTGACCACAGCTGTTTTGTGACTTAAGGGTGGTGGCACATGCTGCTACTTGGGGAGATTGGGGGCAACAAATCGCCTCTTCTTCGGGTGACTGATCTCCCTGAAATGCCTTCCTGCCGGCTAGAATTTAAATCACCGGCAGGATGGCACTCGGATTGTTTTGGCTTTCCGAAGTCGCTCGAGGTTTCCTTGTGAGGCAACTTCGGATGACTTCGGGAAACAAAGTGTTCAGAGTGCCATCCCATTGGCGATTTGCATTCTAGCCAGTGGAAAGGCATTTCGGGGACATTAGTAGCCGGAAGAAGAGGCGATTTGCCGCCGGGCGACTAATCTCCCCAAGTAGCAGCATGTGCCACCCCCCTAATATTGCAGTAGTCACTATGCTGAGTGTCATCAGCCACAGAGCAAGAAGTTATTACTTATCTGTAAACCTGAAATAAGGACAAGCATGTTTATATGAGTCAATATAATACATATGCTATAAATAATCAGGCCAGCTTTTTATTACACTTTCCACAAGAGATTTCTGTATTCAAAAACCGCAAGGTTTTGAGGGGGAATAAAACAGATAAAATATATATAGTGCAGTATTTCAAAAAAAATTATGATATTTTTAGTGAACTTGCTATGTTCGAATATAACCGCATGTGAATAAAAAATCATGCACCACCATCAGGGGTTAATATTTAACCAGTGTAAAAGTAATTTAAGTGGTGCTAGAGGTATTTCGGCTATAGTCCTTATTTATATATCCAAGTTTTGACACCCGTGATGTTTAGAGTTACAGTTGCACAGAAGCCCACACTCCGATCCTAGTGTGTCTGGCAGGTGTTTATACTTACAAGAAGTAAGTTGATACAGGCATATGTAATTTGAGCGTCTCAGTCCGCTTTCATTCTTCTTAAAACTTTAGTGGGTAAAAAGGAAGGAACATGTGTGGAAGCGTTATAATAATTTTAATAAATAATTCAAAATTGCACTCACAAGCATTCCTCCAATAAAAGCACTTTAAAAACAATGTGGCATTCCGGTCAATTGTTCCTTTGCATAACAATTGAGTCCTTTGCATAACTGAACCGTCCAGGCGTTCACCTTAGTCCAGTGTAGTTTCCTCGGGTCACCAGGCTGCCGCTTCCACACTCTCGTCCTATCGCTGACGCGTTTTGCCGAATGGCTTCATCCAAATGAGCGATAGTCTCACTTCCAAACAATCGCTTCTTTTACCCACCATATTCAAAGTCCAGAAATCTTTATTGTCCACAGAAAAGCATCTATCCTTTGCAAAGATCCCCATAAACAGATACTGTACATTCCATAAACATTGTTGCACAAAATACATCCTATTTCTGACAAAAAAATCCCTAAGGTTAAAATTAATATTAAGGCCATGGGGGGATAATGTATTAAGTTTATGGATCCACCAGCTTTTTATTACACACTGGCACTAACCTGAATGCCAGATGAGATAAAAATAATATGTCTCATTATAAGCCAGTTGGAACAGGCAAAGGGTGTGGACTGATATTCCTGTTTGTGGTAAACAAAGAAAGAGGGACCATTCAGCCTAATGGAGAACATGATCTGGTGTGAGGTAGAGCCACAACTGTAGGTAGCTCAGCTGTCATGTATACCCAAGGTCGGCCTTTAGAATGTTCAACCTGACATGATACTGAATGAATAAGGCAGAGCAGACTGGGCTGTATAAAACTTATAAAAAATGCATATTTCACAGCTCTGAGGAATATGTTAGCGCTTTATAAATATTTAATAATAATATTACTAAATACAGTACAAGGGGGTTTATTTAAAAACAGAGCGCAAAGTGTTCCAGCAAAGTGCAAGCAATTTCCCACCATGCCAGCGGGTTTATGTAGCATGTCTTGGAATATCTCCCTTTTAACCACATGCAACTTGAATTATAACACATACTTTTTCATGTGTGCAAAATAGACAATACTGTGTGCACTTCAACCACCTTGTTTAACCATGTAGGTTGGGTGCAAAGTCATCCGAAAACTCGTGCCAGGGGTTTGCATAGACATACAGGAAATAAATACCGCTGCAGCACCTCTTTGCTGCAAAAAGCGAAAACACGAATTTATTAGGTCAAACAACCAGGCAATGTTTCGGGCTTACTCAAGGCTGAGAAAGGGCAAGAGTAAGCCCGAACCCCTGGTTGTTTGACCTAATAAGAGTAATAAGAGGTGCTGCAGTGGTATTTTTTTCCTGTATACTTTTTCCTGTGTGACCTGCTGCCCACAAAGCAGCCCTGGGTTTGAGAGACATTCCATGGGCAAAAACCCAGCCTCTCTGGCTGTGTGTTTTATGCATACAGGTATGGGATCCGTTATCCGGAAACCCGTTATCCATACAGCTTTGAATTAAAGAATGGCCTTCTCCCATAGACTCCCTTTTATCCAAGTAATCCAGATTTTTAAAAATGATTTCCCTTTTCTCTGTAATAATAAAACAGCACCTTGTACTTTAACCCAGCTAAGATATAATTAATCCTTATTGGAAGCCGGCTATCGGATTTATTTCATGTTTACATGATTTTCAAGGAGACTTAAGGTATGGCGATCCAAATTATGGAAAGATCCTTTATCTGGGAAATCTTTTTATCTTCCTAGCCTTTTGCTGTTCTTATTGCGTGGCCATCATTTTTATTGAAATTGTGTCTGTGCTTTACGTGTGTGTGTGAATTCATTTATGCTGCAACTTAACATTTGAAGTTGTTCCTTCTTCATTTCCTGTCCCACTTGTGTTTGCCTCCCAGGGTCACAAGCTGAAAGTGAACTTGTAAAGTTTACTGATCCAACTGCTGCCTGAAAACAGTGCCACACGGATCATTAGCTTGTGCCTCATCACCCCATAAGGCACCCATAAATTAGTCACGCACTGCAATAACAAAAAAAAACAGAATTTTGCCAAGAGCCTGACAGTCTGCCTGAGAGCAAAATCAAAATGCAAGTCGTTTATCAAATAAATGTGATAAGACTTTACACAGGAAATGCCTTAGTGTCATAATTTTCCTTGTGTTTATTCTTCAGAACTCAGCAGGCGTGGAGTTGGCTCAAAGGAGCACTTCAGGCAGCATATGCTGACCAGGCCCAAATAAAACAATGTCAGAAGGGGGCGTTTCCTGCATAGCTCCAGATCTAGCCTATACCTGCAACTTTCCTTATCAGGGCCACAATAGCTAAGCTTAGGGGAGGGATGCTGAGAGTTGTAGTTGAAGTTTGTTATCAAGGAAATGAGTCATGCAATGCAACAGTGTGGAGGCACTCCCATATTTATTTGCAAGTTATGTATTAATGGCAGTTGATGATCAGACGGAAATTATTAAACATGATGACCCATGCTGGGAGCCCTGTGTCTCCTGCATTCCCTGAAACAACCAGTAAATTTGTTTGGGTCCTAGACTGGCTTGTGTGTGCCTAATGCTTCCAATCATCATCTGTTTCCTATAACTGCCTCGTAACCCCTGCAGGTGGGATAGTCCTTAGAACCTTTTAGGGCAATGATACATGAGCGTTTTAAATTAAATCAATGATACATGAGCGTTTAGTATTAAATCAAAACAAAATGCCTGCAATTCCTTGAAGATGCATTTTTGCAAGATACAGGTATGGGACCTGATATCCAGAATGCTTGGGACTTGGGGTTTTCTGGATAAGGGGGTCTTTCTGTAGTCTGGATCTCCATACTTTTAGGAGCACATTTACTAAGGGTCGAAGTGAATTCAAAGTGAATATTCGAATTCAAAAACGTTGAATTTCGAAGTAATTTTTGGGGACCATCGAATAGGCCAAATTCGACTTCAACTCGACCATTCGATAAGTGAAATCGTACGATCATATGATTTGAGCTGGCCATAGACGCAAAGATCTGATCATACGAATTGAGGATTCGTACGATTTTTGGACCGTGTGTGGAGAGTACGGACTGATAATATCTCTGCGTGTATTGCAGATTGTACAGTTTTCAGTGGGAGACTGTCACTAGTTTTGTCAGACATAACTTTCGTACGATTGCTGTCAGGGGCAGAACATTGGCTGATCTGTTCTTTTACTACTTTATTTGATCTGACTGGTAAGACTTTGATCTGAATGGTTAGTGGCAGGTCGGAAGATGGGGAAGTCCGATCGTACGATGATTTGTACGATCGGATCTTTGTATGTATGGTCAGCTTAAATCGTTCGAATCGTTCCATTCGAAGTACGATCGTAAAATATAAAAAATCCTACGAATTCGACTTATAATGTCGAACTAGCCTATTCGATGGTCGAATTTCAAAGTTTTTTGCACTTCGAAATTCGACTCTTGATAAATCTGCCCCTATGTCTACTAAGGAATCATTTTAAGGACCAGTAACAAAAAAAATGTAAAAACAAATTCGTAGTATACCACGAAAAAAAAAACACCAAGACGAATTAAAACTTTAAAATCGCACAGCTTTTATTAAGAAATAACTTACCGAAACTCTGCTTGCGCTCCTCTTCAGAAAAGGTGATCCGGCGATCCATCGCGTGACGCGCGATTTCTCCTCCCTAACTTCCTAATAGGAGATAGCAAGGGAGGAGAAATCGAGCGCCACACGATGATCGTCACCGGGTTGCCTTTTCTGAAGAGGAGCGCAAGCAGAGTTTCGGTAAGTTATTTCTTAATAAAGGCTGTGCAAATTTAAAGTTTAATTAGTCTTGGTGTTTATTTTGTGGTATACTAACGAATTTTTTTAAATACATTTTGTTGTTACTGGTCCTTTGATTTTTATGTTACTGCCTATGATTAAGTGTTTGTAACATGAAACGCTGTGGACACAATAAACTCTTTTTTCACTTTGAACAAATTGCCTGGTGGAAGTTTTCCTTCATTGAGTGCCTGCTACAAAGAATATTCGGTTACTGGTCCTTTAACCCAATATGATTGTTCTGGGTCCAATAAGGATTAATTATATGTTTGTTGGGGTCAAGTACAATGAACTGTTTTATTATTACAGAGAAAAAGGAAATCATTTTTAAAATCTTTGATTGATACAATAGAGTCTATGGGAGATGGCCTTCTCGTAATTTGGTTTCCAGATAACAGATCCCATACCTGTACATGATTTGAATGATTTAAAGTGACTATACTTGGGCTGACCATGTACCTGGCTTCTGTATCCAATCAGCCCACAAGAAGAAAAGTCAGGGACACACATATTGTTACTGTCCTATTGTTCCAATCATAAATGGGACTTCAGCAAATCAAATTTTCTATGTTTGCCCAACTCCAGAACCAAGCAATATCCACTGAACATATTGCTCAGGCTATGCAAGGCACAATACAGGTACAAATAATCATTTTGTATAATAATATTGGTACATGTATGGCCAGCTTTACCCTTGCAGTTTTCATTGCAGGCAATGGCAAGGCATTTTGGGGGTCTTGCTCTCACACTGCCGGCTTTTGTTGTTCTGTTGCCAGATCTAATATTTAGTGTTTATAGGTCCCTGGTGGGGCTATAAACCCTTTAACCCCTGTGGGCACACCATCGTTAAGTGTTCTGCACTTGTATCTATATTTAATACAACATAAACGAAAATATCCCCAACTTCTAAACTGTGTATATTCCCTGTTTAACCACTACTTGGGGTGGAGTATGTATTACATGAGAGTGTTTTCAGTTTGTGACTCAGACCCTCTGGCTGCACTAGACATTAGGCAGATACAGATAGAAGTCATATGGCTGTAAATTTGCAGATGCTCATGTTTGCACTGAGTGACTCTTTCTATGGAATGGGTCGGGATGGTCTCTTAAGCCACACAAATCTAAACTCTAAAGACAAATACAGGCAGAAATGCTGTGTTGCATATACTGAACTTACTGAACTAAAGTTTTAGAATCTCAGCAACAGTAATGAATTCAGGCCTTGGATTTTGTTAGGATGTCCGTGACACTGCACATGCTCAGTTGTGCTCTGGGAGACTAAGCTTCAGGGTAGTTGCAAATGATCAAGCAGTTCACATCAAAGCTGATACTACAAGTATGGTACCATTCTGATAAAAATTGCAGTCTTTTCTGAGCTGCCATCTAATAAGAAGTCAAATTAATTGCTAATTGACCTTGCATTGTTGCTCTATATATACAGTATATTGTTAATCAGTCCCTAAGCTCAGTAAGTGACAGCAGCACAGAGGATGTGCAGTGAATCATCAGAAAGGAAGATGGGGAGCTACAGGGGCATATTCAGAGGCACAGATCTTCCCTGCTATTGGGCTGTGGTTTTCTTGGGTTTGGTACAGATTCCCAAAACATATTCAACAAAATTACCATTCTTTCATTGCCTTAATTCCAGCCGATCAATAGATATTGCCTGCCTTCCTGTCTGTATGTCTCTCTAGCGTGATACAGGTACACTGGGTAAAAATCTGGGGGGGCTCCCGAACCCAGATCCGCATCCGTCAACTGCCAGCACTGCCCCCTGATCTCCATCTTCCCTGATCATGACTGCAACTAGGGGGGGGTTCTGGCTGGGGCCCCTATAGTGGGCTTCACTTCAGACCCTCCAGTCCAATGCAGTACAGATGCGTGATCCACAGGGGCGATCCTGGCCCCTCTGCCGCCTGAGGCAGCAACAGTTGCTGCTGCCCCCCCCTCCCCTGGAAATTCGCTCTTAAAGTACCAGGAGCAGCATGTTTGCTGCCCCCTGGTACCTACTGGGGTGCTGCCGCCTGAGGCGACAGCCTCAACTTGGCGAAGCACCCCTGGTGATCCCATAGAGCTTATATTTAAACAAATAGTTCTTCATTTTTAAGTGATTTGATTTGCTCTGTAATAATTAAACAGTTGCATAAATCCACATTAGTTGCAAAACAGTCCTGACTGATATGCATGTATTTCTAAATGTTTTATATTTTTAAATATTTGGTGCTCCCCATTATGGGAAGACCCCTTACTTAGCCAGAAAAGTCCAGGTTCCAAGCATCCCAAAGGATAAAGTAGATCCCATACATGTACTCATAAATACATTGGACTGTGACATGCAATATACAGTAGAACCTTAATTTTACATCCCCTGATTTTAAGTTTTCCCTCATTTTATATTGTTGTTTTGTGGTCCCACCTATATATTATGTATAATACATTTCCCTGATTTGACACCATTATTTTCTGGTCCTCTGAAAAACGTAAAATGGGGGTTCTACTGTATCCAGTATATGGTACAGTGTCAGTTTAAGCACACTCCATAGGCGATGCACACAATTAAGAAAGCAGGCACATGACAAGGCACCAATAAAGCACTTTGAATTATGTGAATGTTTGATTCTTATGGAATAGTATCACATAACATTAAAATTCTGTAGTATTAGTACTCTGGGCATTATGGTCTCATGGCAAAGTTGTGTGCTAATATATAGGTTATATTAATGCAGCTTGTTTACTAACACTGTGCAAAAGTGCACTAACCCATAGCAACCACAGATTGTTTAAAGGTGGCCATACGCGGGCCGATAAAAGCTGCCGACAGACTGTGTCGGCAGCTTATTGGCCCGTGTATGGGGCCCCCCGACAGGCTTCACCGATCGAGATCTGGCCGAAAGTCGGCCAGATCTCGATCAGATGGGACAAAAAATCCCGTCCGACCGCCCGTTTAGGCATCGTTAGGATCTGATTGTTGGGCCCTAGGGCCCACGATCGGATCAGCCCGATATTGCCCACCTCAAGGTGGGCATATCGGAGGGAGATCCGCTCGTTTGGCGACATTGCCAAACGAGCGGATCTCTCAGTGTATGGGCACCTTAAGACTACATTTGGTTGTGTGGATAACCCAAACCCAAAGTTCCTAAATAAGTCCCATTGTCTCAAATGATGTGCATAGCATCAAGCATGAGTATAGCTTTTGTTTTAAAACGTCTTTTACTGCATAACATAATAAATATACACAAAAGGTGCCCTAGATGAAGGCACCCCTGGAGATTTGTATAATACTTATTATCTAACACTGACTGCAAATTGATTACATTTAACATACACTAATATTTATTTACCGCCTGCTTGTGCTTCATATGCATCTGTGCCTGGGGTATAAATGAAATAGAGAACGACTTCCTGAAAACAAGTTCTTGTGAATATGCGGTACCAAAGCAGAATTCCATTCACTCAGCAAATTACTGGTTCCTGGTGACTTCACAAGCCATCCCTCTGACAGGTAGGAGAGGAACACCCTCTGTGACTCACCTGTAAATAACAATGAAGCTATATAATCAGTAGCAAGTGGAAAAGCCACAGCTTTACTACAGTCCAACCATCCAGGTGCACAGCAGGACTATAAAGGGGAAGTACAGCAGCGAAGCAGAACGTTACTGGTACCAGCTTTCAATCACTTTAGTATTGTACTGAGACAAGGAACCAAGGGACTAATACTTTAGTGCTGGTAAGTGTGAATATAACACACAAAGCATTATTATTTGGTTTTGATTTAGCAGATTGCTTGCTGATTAATGGATCTCATTAGGCAATGTGCAAGTTGCTTATCTACTAGCCCTGCTTATTGTGGTGCAGCCAATAAAATGAATAAAATTGTATTGGTGGTTGGGTTTCAGCAAAACACAATATCATCTAAAAAAAATTTTTTTTGTCCTGTTTTTTTTGGTGTGCGTTCTATCAACTAGGGCTTTCTATGGGGATCACATGGGTCCCAGTGAGTTGCAGTGCAGCAGCCAGCTAGGCAGGTGTCTTTATTTTCTAGCTGCCAGTAGATGTTGCTACTGGTTTGTGCAAAAGAGCACATGATTGTCCTATGTTTTTTTTTTTACTGCAAGGTTTCAGATCTACCTCCTTTATTCAAAGCTGGCGTTAAATCATTCATGTACAGTGAGTAAAATGTATAAAGTTACCTGCCACCTAGAAAGTCAGCCCTTCAGAGTTTTAATCATATACAGGTATGGGATCTGTATGGGATTTCCTTTTTCTTGCTAATAATAAAACAGTACCTTGCAATCTTAACTAAGATATCATTAATCCTTATTGGTGGCAGAAACAGCCTATTTGGTTTAATCAATGTTTAATAGGGGACACTAGTCGCCCAGCGACAAATCTTCTTTATTGTGGGCGACTAATCTCTCTGAAAAAACATAGGTAATGCTCGAGACCTGGAGATTTCCGAATTTGGAAATCTGAAGCGATTCGTATGCTATCCCTCTGACAAGAATACGAATTACCGGCGGGATAGCATACGAATGGCTTCAGATTTCCGAATTCGGAATTCTCCAGGTCTCGAGCATTACCAATGTTTTTCCTTTATCCAATTAATATAGCGTGTTAGTAGCTGCTTATTACACAGTCTCCTTGTTCTGTGTAGCGGGGGAGATTGGTGTAATGCTGACCTATTGTAAGCTATCTGATAATAGCAGTGATCCCACAACCAGTAGATATAGGCATAAAGCTCTTTTATAATTTTCAATACAGTTATAACATGGACTTGATGCTTTCATTTGATTTCTTGGGGAGCTTTGAAGTTGCTTTTCTAGCCCTGGGAGATGCGTGTGAGATTGTGTGTGTGTCTTTGGACAGTAAAGAGCTGGTTTGAGGACTTGTATCATTTTGCTTTTTATATGGTGTTGTTATGTGTATGTAACTGAAATATACTAGACTCTTTATCTTGAGATCTGAGTGTCTGTTCATTTAACGTTGGTCAGTGCTGTACCTAAGCACCTGCGGGCCCGGGTTCTCTCCTGGCTCCTGCGAAAAGCTCCCCTTCAGGAGGCTGGGCATCTTGGGGCACAGGGAGTGGCACACTCAAAAGTGCTCATTTAAAATGCCCTAAAATTGGGCACTGCAATAGGTATCAACAGGAGTAGTTCCCAGCCTGAACTGTGAACATATTTTGCAGGAATTCACAATACTTGAGGAACAGGGGATGATTATCTATTCTACAATTATTTGTATGTGCTCGGTTACTGGTAAAAGCCACAGATATCAAAGCACCCTAACACTGTCCACCACACACACACACACTGATAGATATTTATATTATAATATTAATATTAAACTGTTACTCCCCAAAATGATCAATTTCACCAGCTGACTTTTAAGAAAATATTGACTGACCAAATGAAAAACTGGTCCAACTGATGATGAGTTGACTACTGTGTCCCACGGTTCTGTGATCTTATTAATAGGCCCAGCTGTATCGGTGCGACATGGCCATCCATGCTAATGACAAAATTGGGCTATTGTACAGCTGAAATAACAGCAAGTTGGACCCATGGGTGGCCAGCATTAGACTTGCACATATGTGTGAGGAGGAACAGAATGGCGCCAGTAACTTCTAATTGAAAAGTCTTTCTGGCTTTTGTTCCATTTAAAAACAAAGCCAGAACATCTTTAGTGGCATGATCAAAAGTTATGGGGAACGACAGCACAATTATTTTAGAATCCCCAAAACCTATATTACTCATCAGTTAGGGTCCTCGTGGAAACCCCAGTAGTCTCCGGATCTTTTTTCCCTATTTTTAATTAATCTTTCCTTGTATGCTAAACTGTTGGGAAAAGCTGGGGGATTGTTTAATTCACAGGGTTGCTTTGATTTTGTTTCTGGGGTGGTTCACCTTTAGGTTAACTTTTAGTATTTTATAGAATGACAAATTCTAAGCAACTTTTCAATTGTTCTTCATTATTTTTATTTCTTTTATAGATTATAAATTATTTGCCTCCTTCCTCTGACTCTTTCCAGCTTTCAAATGGGGGTGACTGATCCCATCTAAATAACAAATGCTCTGTAACGCTACAATTTATTGTTAGTGCTACTTTTTAATACTCATCTTTCTATTCAGGCCTCTCCTATTCATATTCTAGTCTCTTCAATGCATGGTTTCTAGGGTAATTTGGACCCTAGCAACCAGATGGCTAAAATTGCAAACTGGAGAGTTGCTGAATAAAAAGCTAAATAACTCAAAAGCCACAAATTATAAAAAATGAAAACCCAAAGGTGATCAACCCCTTTAAAAGTGGAGTTTTACATGTTTATGTTGAAGTACAAGTTGTCTCCAGTGATATACTAATTTAGAGTGCTTATGCCAGGAGTCATTGAGGTTTACAAAACTTAACTCCATTACATCTAAAAGCCTTTTGTATCTCTGTAATAACTAATTCTGTACAAAGCAGCCATAGCCCAGGTCCATGTCATTTACAGACTTAAATTGATTTATTACAGTGGCCATCAAGAAAAGTAGCGGGACAAATGATTTACTGGCCAGGGGCTGGATAGCTTCTTAATATACAGGATAATTTGTTTTTCTCTCTCTATTTCTGCTTAGTAGCAGATGAAGGGTGTGGCAAGGGGGAAAAAGTGCTTACAATTTGCATCTGTTTACACATGAGATAGAATCACCATTTCCCAAGCATTCAAGTTTCTTACTCATTTATATTACCAAACAGGAATCAGATATAAAGTGGATGTTAGCATTGGAGCCCAGGAAAAATGAATGCTGGCTTTTATAGACTGAGCAAAGTTCATGCGACACAGATGTCCTGGTTTTTAAAATATCTGGGAATCCCAGGTGGAGGGAAAATGCATTTGTTATTTAATTGGCAGGGTTCATCAGTGTAATTTTCCAATTGGTCGCATTTTTTTTTAACCTTTGTATTTACTGTGAACTGATCACCATGGTTGCTATTTTTCACTGAATTCAGGAAATACAAGATATTGTATTTGTAGAATCTGTTGACTAAGGCAAACTCTATGGCAGCTCCTTTTAATTTGCATAAATGCAAATATTCACAGCAGCAATACCAGGAACACACAATAGTATTTGTTCTCATATCAAACTGTTTTAATATAACAGTTACTCCTATTTCCAGAGTAGGTATATTTTGCCTTCATTATTTTGTTAGCTCCTATGCAGGGCTGTAGAATGTTGTTGTTTTTCACCGTATGGAGGGTTTTAATGTAATCCTAAAGAAATGATACAGGACTGAACCAGACATATAATTTATGCAGGGATTATGCATACTAGATAATAGGTAATGTAGTAAACCTTGTAAGCAGGGCCTTTATACATAACGTGGCTTGAATGAGTTTCAATTTAGCTGGGACTTTGTAATAAATGTAATAATAATAATACAATACTGACTATGGCAGGGAATGGGCTATAAGTGAAACACAAAGGGTGCATTAATATCCCTATCTCCAGTTCATGAGTCAAATCCTATATTATAATGAAAGCATTCAGGAGAACTTCCAGATATTTGTTTTACTGGTTTTCCAGGTGCAGTTAGTGTACCATGTCAAGCTTGGTGTATATATATATATTTATAGTATATGTCATTTGCATGTATTAGTTCCATGCATAGCGTACCATGCAAGTATGATGAAACCAGGTATTTCCCTAATTTCAGTCCCAACCTGGCATTTAGGGGGTTATTTATCTAAATCCGAATTAATCTCAATATTTTCTGCTACAAACTCCGTTCAAATCCACTCAGGTTTTTTTACGCAAATTTATTATCACATTTTCCTGAAAATTTGCTATGCTGGAAAAATCTGATTTTTACGATTTTTTTTCGTAATTTTCACCCAAAAACTTCGGGGTATTGCCTTAAACCCAGCGCACTTTAAAAAATCATTTGGACTTCTCCCATTGCCTTATATGCAACCTCGACAGGTCTGAGATGCCGGATTTTCAGATTTTGACTTTTCCATTCTCGGGGATTAATAAATTCCGAGAAATGTTAGATTTTATAAAAAGAAAATCACGAATTTTTCGTGATTTTTGCATTCAGAGTTTTGTAAATAACCCCCTTAAAGGTTATTTACTAAAGTGCCCTGTAAAGGTCAGACATATGCATTATTCTTATGCTCAGGGCCTTTAAAGTGCCACTGACATTCAATGTTTGTTAAAAGCTTAATTTTGCAACATTGGAATAGTCCCAGGAAGCATTTTAAAAAGACACAAATTCCTGTAAAGATATGTTGTGTAACTTTAAGGTCTTTGTGTTTGTTATTTGAAAGGTCTCATGTACTGCACCTGCATCCTTCCAATTTGCTGTTCCCCTTGATCCAAGTCTGTGCCAGTTTCAGATCAGAAGCCAAATAGCCTATTTATTACCGCTGTTTTTGGGCAGGCTTTGTGGGACCAAATGAAAACACGAAAATTATCTGCTGAAGCCTGTAATTACCAAAATAGTTTCTTGATTTTAAAGGCTACATTATATCATTGTTTAATCACTGCATGGAATGCTGCCAAGCATTTCTGCATCTAGTTTACTGTGGATTAAATAAGAAACATTCATTTCAGTTAAACACTGGTTGGTCTACTTGGCTGCAAATCCCTGCCAGGGAAACTCGGCATGATCGCTTCTTTTCCTACAAACCTATAATTAAAGCTACCATTGCTTCATAGTTCTTCTGCTCTAGGAATGCACTGCACCAGCATGCCTTAGACGTACAAACAGTAAGGATACATCAAATCCAGGATTCAGCCCTTTTTGAAGATACTGATTCAGCAGAAGCACATGCAAAACCTGGACTCCTGAAGGTGACACATTTTTGTTTAGAGATGATGCATTTTGGCAGTTGCAGCTAAATGTGAACATACAGATTAGAAATAGATTCCTGGGGAGGCCATACAGGGGTGGGCTAAGTGGTAATTGGTAACTTCTATTGTTCTGTAGGAAGTAAAGACATAGCGCATTAAGTACATATAATAATCTGTGACCTGATTTGGCTGCAGGACTTTCTTGACCATACTATCGTAAATGGTTCAAAATAGCTCAAAATCACCAAGCTGCCTGATCAAACGTCAGCATGAATGGCCAGCTTAGGGCTTTATCCTCATACTGTGACCTAAAGTACATAGCCTGCAGTCTTTCAGTCCTTACAAGGATATTCATCACTGATACAGGATGCAAATATGACACGACTATTTATTCTTGTCATACGAAAAATAGTTTGCACATCATCTGATCACATCTGATGTACTCCGAAGATGATAATCAGAAGATATAGAGTAGTGGAAAATAGACAACATCAGTGTTACAGCAATGCTCTTTCTATTTGAGATGTTTTACAGGTATGGGATCCGTTATCCGGAAACCTATTATCCAGAAAGTTCCGAATTATGGAAAGGTAGTCTCCCATAGACGCCATAATAATCAAATAATCCAAAATTTTAAAAATGATTTCCTTTCTCTCTGTAATAATAAAACAGTAGCTTGTACTTGATCCCAACTAAGATAGAATTAATCCTTATTGGAAGCAAAAACAGCCTTTTGGGTTTTCTTAATGTTTACTTGATCTTCTAGTAGACTTAAGGTGGGAAGATCCGAATTATGGAAAGACCTGTTATCCAGAAAGCCCCAGGTCCCAAGTATTGTGGATAATAGGTTATTGTTATTGGAAGCAAAAACAGCCTATTGGGTTTTCTTAATGTTTACTTGATCTTCTAGTAGACTTAAGGTGTGAAGATCCAAATTATGGAAAGAACCGTTATCCAGAAAGCTCCAGGTCCCAAGAATTGTGGATAATAGGTCCCATACCTGTATAACCTCCTGGTAATCACATTGTCTCTCCATAACTGTGGCTGTGAAAAAATACTTCTCTCAGTGACAAGCAAGATCCAGTTGTCTATAAGTAGACAGAGACTGGGTAATTAAAGAAATAAAGTTTGCATCAATGGGGTGGGGCTTGTATGGAGTAGTGGCAGTCCTAATATTTTAGACATTGTGGGTAATAAAACAAGCCTCGTAGTGATCAATGGATATACAGGCTTTCCCCACAAGGGGACTTCACAGAAATGGGCTTCATCTTTAGATGATACTTTCCTTCCCATGGCTCCCATTTTAAAATGATATGAACTGCATACAGCAAGGCTGACCGAGTGAACCATCAGTTACTGATACCTCTTTCAGAAAATATCTGGAAAGCTTTGCAGATGGTATCTTGAGCAACATGAGTGTGAGAGTGGTGAGGGTTGTTGGAAAAGGTTCAGTTGGACAATAGCAAATGCAACATAATAATAATAAGTAGCCAAATGAAAAGAGAAATGGGGTGAACTTATAGTCTAACTTCAACAATTTGGTAGGTGTTATTGGTCTCATGGCAGTCACACTGACTTGCCATCTACAGTATTTGGGGAACTGTAAGGTATGTGGCTAAATATGTGACTCTTTGAAGAACAACATTTTGGCTTTAATCAAAAACAAATATTGTCTTTTCTTATAATGATGAATAACTCCAAACATATTACAATGTTTTGCTTGTGGGGTAATTGCCTCCTTTTTTCTGGGTGGAGCCTGTTTGGCCAGAGTCACCCTTCACACACATAAATTGAATAATTGACAAATTGCATGTGTAGATACAGAATTCTTGTGATAATATTGTGCACGCCACCTGTCTGGTGCAATGCACAACAAACACCACTTGAAGATAATTTTTCTCTTAACCCAACAGCATTGATCTAATCAATGCTCTGGGATTTTAGCTATGTTGTGGGCTGGCATGACGACGGTTCCACTTTTCTACAGCACTATATGTAACGAACCCGATGATGGTTACAGAGAAATTGGGGGCCTCCAGTGAACTTAAAAGAAGGGATTTAACCTACCTGTAAATTTCCTACAGAAACAACAGATCTAAACAGACACTTGCCCTAGAGCCATTGCTGCAGCACCTCTGGGAAAGCTACAGCTAATTCATTTGGGAAATCTGTGTCCTTCCATTAATATACATCCCACATATTAGATCAGCCTACTGTGGCTTGAAACCTATGACCCTTTGATATTTTCATAATTAGTCAGCCAATGTTAAAATGCAAGTGAATGTAACCTATATGGCAGGCCTATCAACATAAACAGGCTCTGCTGCTGGCAGGGGATCAGATATAGTATATGTAGAAGGAGGAGGTCAGTGTCTGGGGCCATACAGATTTCTGTCCCAAGCTGCTTGTGATGAGGTTCTGTTGAAAGATGATAAGATTGAAAAAAACACAAGGGCACAAATATCTATGTGTACCAGTCACTTCAGTGACACAGGCTCCTTCAACTATGTGTTTCCTAAAGCAAACAATATAAAAATATGAGATCATTTTAGAATTGCAATAACATTCATTTAGAATAAAATGATTATAAAAATAATAAAATAACTCCATACACTCCCCAACTGATGCCCTCCCATTCTACCCTTAGCCTCAAGAGATGCATCACAGAACCCTTGGTGCCCCCACAGCTCATGAATTTACACATTTTCCAAGTCTCAGATTTTGAATGTTACCCAGTGTCGGACTGGGATGCCAGGGGCCCAACAGAAAACCTTAGACCATGGGCCCACTTTCCAAACTATTATTTCTCCTCTCCTCACATAACCTCTTTATTCTCCTAGTCTTTTATATCTACTTACTAGACCGGGCCAGTCTGAAACTGATGTTACCAGATTGGACTGAACCAGGTAAAACTGGTATTAATTTAAAAAAAACAAGCCTGGTGCAGTTTTCTAATTTGTAATTGTTTTGTTGTGACATAGTCATGTTTATGTTTTGTAAGTCATTCCTAACACAGTCTAGAGATTCAGTATATAAATGCTGTAGGTTTCAGTGCTTTTAATTCATTCACTTATATAAATAGCATCAGTGGAGGGTCCTGTACATTTGAACCAGAGGATATAATAACTTTGTTTTTATACCGATTCCTCCTAATAACACTGTATGCTTTGGTTATGTCCACAGGAGCTCTGGTGGCCCATCATATATTTTGGGGGCACTTAAAGCACAAGGGGGTAGCAATGCCAGACATCTGTGCATAAACGAGCGGAGGGGTAGTCGTTTTATTATAAGGGTGTTGATGGCATGGGGGAATGTAGTGTGTGCTATTTCTATTGTGCCTGGCAACAGTATACCTGTAATACCTTTAATAACCCCACTCCATAAAGTGCACTGAATGTCCAGAAACTGTTACTGCAACTTTAAACTGCCCATGAGCTAATATAGGTTATATACATGACCAATCAGCCTGTCACGCCCTATACAATATAATGAAGCAAAATAAAAGTATGTAAATGAATGTGACAGGTGAAACCCCAGCAGATAAAAAGTGCCTGCCAATAACAGCTGGGATGTTTGATTAGGCAAGACCAACTGCAACTCCACGCAGAGGGATGGCATGTCTGGGGAAGGGATAGCTGGTCTGCCCCAACATATCCCTTGCAAATGACCAACTATTTTAGTGTTAACTAATCAGTATCATAAAGGTGCTACATTACAGACCCACATATTCAGAAGTGATCCGGTAATAAAAAGAAAAATAGCAGACAAGGCAATAACTTTATACAATGCTATTTAAGCCTACAATAAATGGTGAAGGAATGAAATACAAATAATTTCCCTGTATGACATAAGATGTTTCCTCCATACACAGAGAGGGGTTGTTTCAACACCAGGGTCTAACAAGGAAAAAGGCTTCAGGGAAAATACCTGTTGGTGCCAGTGTAAGCGTGACAAGGCGTATTGTCTATTTCTGTACCTTATGAGTGAGTGTGGGATGCAGGAACAGATCTGCTATCACTGGAACATCCAGCAAACTTTCCAGAAAACCTTGGCTAAATATTATCTCACTTATATCAGTAGAGATAATCTATTCACTTGTGGTGATTTAAGTGAAAAGTGGAGCAGATCTGTATTTAGATTGCACTTAGCCAGCAGTGCGGAGAGAGAGTGCACTCTATATATCCAGTCTATTGTGAGACAGCTGCCATCCAGGTAGGTAGATAACTCAATCTGAGAGTAGATGGGGACAATAAGGGGTTTTGATTTGGGGGTATTGCATTCATACAGGGCTCATTTATTGTAAAAAAAATACTTGTTGTTGTTGCTTTCGTTGATTTATTCTTTCATTTTTAACCAACATTTTATTTAACCCCACCAATATGATAACATTTGCAGGCAGGAATTGCATCCTCAGCCTCTTCTTAATGAAATAAAGAGAGATTTAAAGTTGCCAGGGACCTATTATCCAAATTATCCATGTTTCAGGGCAACCCTTTTGAAATAAAAAAAAATAACAAAAGTGGTATAAAGGTGATACCTTCATGGCTAACTAATATAATCATAGCAAGCTTTCAGAACATTTTAGTTCCTTTTTCAAGCTGATTACAATGAAGCAGTGGTGTTCTCTGGTATATATACAACATTCAGCTCATAGGTCAAATGACCAACATATCAATCTATGTGTAAGGTGTTAAAATCATTTACGAGGGGATCTGCAGATAAGGTACAAGATAATGTGGGTCAAAGAGGCTGTGCATAAATTAGGGCTAAATTATTATAGTGTTAAATCAAAGGAATTCAATAATTATCCAGTTATGTGGTCTGCCACCAAACTAAAAGACCACTGTTCTATCGGGGTCCTCCATAACCCCACTACAGTATAATACAACACCTGGTTAGTCAATGAACCCTAGTTAATGAGCCCTGGTTTTTCCGGATTAAGAATCTTGCTTTAATTTGTATCAATTAGAAGTTCTAATTAATTACTTTAAAGGTAATTGATTACCTTCACAGTAACATCAAAAATGAAAGTGGTTTAAAGTAATGAAAATATAATATAGTGGTGCCCTGCACAACTAAGTTAGCTGTGTTTGTTTCAGAAGCACTACTATAGTTTATATAAACAAGCTGCTGTGTAGCCATGGTGGCAGCCATTCAAAAGCTGAAAAAGGAGAAAAGGTACAGGATACACAACAGATAACAGATCAGCTATGTAATATACAATGGGATTCTTCAGAACTGATCTATCTACTCTGTATCCTGGGGGGATAATTTGTTACCTAAGGTTTCTGCTTTTCTAGTCACTAATCTATAGCCGCTGTCTTGTTTTCCAATCCAGGTCTATCATGGAGGTACCCATTGAAATTTGGCACACTCAGAGAGATACAGCAGAGGATCCTGATTCCATGCTAGAGTGCTCCATCTGCTTCACCAAATATGACAACATCTTTAAAACCCCAAAGTTACTGCAGTGCTCACATACTTTGTGCCTGGAGTGTGTGGCAAGGCTGGTGGCTGCCCTCCCCCCTGAAAAGCAAGCAGAGGATGTCTTGTGCCCATTTTGTCGACAGCCGACACACATCCCAGACGAGGGGGCCCCAGCCTTACAGACAAGCCAAGAACTGCTGTCCAATTTGCCAGCTCACCTTCAGCATGAAGAACCAGTCTGGATTGAAGGGAACAAGCTCTGTTACAAGCAGCCACCTGAGACAAACCCAGACCAGCAGGATTTGTGCATTTGTGTGGACATTGGACTGAGTAAAAAGGACAGCACCTCTGAACCAAGGCAACGCCGGGGCTTTTTCAATGGCTGCAGTGACTGGAAGAGGCTTTTACTCATAGCATTTATTGTAGCTGTTCTGTTTTGTATTCTCCTTTGGCCAGTTGAGTGTATACTGAAGACTGGGAGCCTACGATGCACGGCAGAGCCTGTTCCTACTAAGATGCCAATCATTCCTGCGGTGGTGACCCATGGAGTATGAGAAACAAACTGGGCTTATTCCAGTGGAGCACAGGCTGACATGACACTTTCAAGTTTACCTTAACAACTAGAAACATGCATCCTGAGGTCATTATATTTCCTTTAATGCCTGTATTAGGGGGGGGGGACAAGACTATTTGCTATGAATGTCTGCAAAAGGGAAAGGAACTAAATATCCTTGGAGTTTATCCCATATGTGGGCAGAGACAATAAGCACAAAACAGTGGTTTGCCCAATCCGAGCGGCTACGGGATGAACTGGAAGGCCTAGTACAGAATCGTGTGCCCAGGGCCACAGAACAGGGAATGTTTTACCATCAGCGTTACTGGTGGAACCTCAAAGCATGAGACTTTTCAGTGATGTATGTATGAATCAGAGCTGGGGTTTCATTTTATCCCCAGCTCACGGAGCACGCTGGAGGAGAACGATGCTCACGCACAAGCAAACGGCTTCCTCATTGTTATTTATGAGGCAGAACAATACAGTTCTTTATATATTAAACTATTTATTATGCCATCTACCGTCATTTTCATTTTTTTACTTTTCATCTATTACTGAAACATTGAGAGCAATTTTTCTAAATCTTTACTAGAGCAATGCTCAACTCTAATTCATAGAAATAAAATGCTGTGTAGCCATGGGCACAGCTATTCCAACTCAGGACTATAGGGCACACGTTTACATAGTAGATAATAGAGACACTATTTTACTCAGGGTTCTCTACTGAACTGAAAACCTTTCACATATAAAACAGGAATATGTTAAGGAAAAAACGTGTATCTACTCCTCTCTAAAAAAAAACCTCTAATGCTAAGCCTTAGATTTCCAATTAAGAATAGGGGAGTGGTTCTATTTTTGTAAACATGGTATTTAAATTGCAAATAAAATTAGGAACTTTTTGGAAACCTATTGTTTAAGTGTACCAGTATGTGCTACATACAGTATGTTATGGTGTACATGGAATATATGGGATTTCTGCAACATGAGCTCATGGGAGAGTCCCTAGATGTACATGATATTTTATAGAAAGATTTCCAAAGCTTAAAGGGATTCTGTTTGTCGTGGTTTTTATGGTGTTGTTTTTATTTCTAAATTATATTGTTTAGCAAATAATTCACTCTACCATATAAAATATAATTCCTGAACTGAACTAACAAGTGAATTTTTTTAGCTGTAATAATGGTGTGTAGGCAGCCATCTTGCCGGATGCTGTTCTTTCAAAAAGAGCCAGCACTTCATGATGGAACTGCTTTCTGACAGGCTATTGTTTCTCCAACTCAAAGTAACTAAAGGAGCCACAGTGGGACTTGGATTTTTACTATTGAGTGTTGTTCTTATATCTACCAGGGAGCTATTATCTTGTATCAGGGAGCTGTTATCTGGGTATAATACACAAAAGCCATGAATATCTTGTAAATTGTATCCTTATATGTCATCAGTTATAAACGGAGAGTAGAGTTGTCATTTTGGTCATCTCACTCGCTAAAACTTGTGTATTATAATAAATAAAGTACCCCTTGTTGGAATATATGAGGATATTAAAAGTAACCTCGGAGTTCTATAACCTTCAGCTTTGTGCATTTACAGTATATGGTCATGGAACTCCTCGGTGATTTATAATATCCTTTCTATTGTACAATAGGGGGTACTTTGTTCACTATATCTTCCCATTGTTCTGCTGTTAGGCTGCTGGGGGGAAAGGGAGGGGTTGATATCACATTACAGCAGTAAAGAGTGACTGAAGTTTATCAGAGCACAAGCCACATGACAGTGGACACCTGGGAAACTAAGAACATGTTTAGCCCCATGCCAGGTTTATCAGAGCACAAGTCACATGACAGGGGACACCTGGGAAACTAAGAACATGTCTAGCCCCATGCCAAAATGAAATATAAAACAATCTGTGGATTTCAGTGCAGAAGTCTACTGGAGCAGCACTTTTAACCGATGGCTTTGAAAAAAACATTTTCCCATGACAGAATCCCTTAAACTATTACACATACCTGTATCTCTATGTGGGATTTCTAGAAATCCATGTGCCCAGCATTATTATTATTAATATTACAGTGATGTCATGTTCTAGTAAAACCTGTTGGCTGTGGGTTGTGAGTCAATATGTAGAGTAAAAATCCAGTTTTCTGTTCCAAACATACAACAGAATGGCTCTGACCTTTCAATAAAAATGTTTCAGTTTTACAATAAGAAAAGACATTGACTGTATCATTTCGGAATGCAGGGAGGGGCACAACAGGGCTGAGAGAACCTACAGAATTTTAATTTGCAAGTAGATTTGCCTGAACCGATAACATTGATATCTGTACCCAAAGTGCATGGAAATATATTCCCAGAGCCACCACCTGTGTGTAATTCTACTGTTACCCAAGAATAAGGAACTAAATGGATATGGAAATGGATACGGTCAGCACATTATTATAAGAGTACAATTCAATGGTTTACACAAACATAAGAAGTTCCAATTTCATGTATTTCTATTGTTCCTAATTGAAAGCATTCGTTTAGTGTGTCTCAGTGAATCCTCCTTCTCCTTTACAGACTCATTCTTTAAGCAGTGTACAGTAAATGCTAATGAGCTGTTAAGATAAAGGGTATTTCTTCCAAGAATCCTTGCCATAAAGCAAGACAGGCATGCTGTGGTTTGCCAGAAAAAAAAATAGAAATAGTCACATGGGCACCAGCACCCCAATGCATGAAATGTGACAATTACTTTTAAATTAAGACTCTTTCCTCTGAAGTGACACTACTTTACATAATGTTTTCAGGCAGAAATAAACACGCTGATTTACAAAGCGAGAACTTAAATTGCACAAGAACAGTTTCCCATAGCAACCAAGCAGCAATTAGTTTTAATCCGTTTACTACCAGGTAGAAAATGGAGGGGTTGAGCAATTTAGCAGCATTATCCCTTTAAGGCCATGGGCAGACGGAGCACTGACCCTGCTTCTCTCAGAAAATGAGAGTAAGATCATCCATGTTTATGCTATTCTTATTTGATATTTTGTGGTTTATTATAAATGGCAATTAGAAATTATTGAAAAATGAAATGAGAGAAGTGGATTCACGCCATGCCCCATCTGTACTGATTTGAATAAGATCTTATTTTTGCGTATTTAGGTTGACCTCTGCTGTGTGTGACAGCACGCAAGCAGATTTAATTTAAATCAGTGGAGGTGGGGCACGGAGCAGATCCGCTTCTCTCAGCCTGAAAAAAATCCGCAGACTGAGAGCAGTGGAGCCAACACCCTGTCTGGACGTAGTCTGAGGACCAGTGTGCCGTAAACTGTGCAATCTGACTATACAATACAGATAAAAAAGTTCTTATATTGACCTTCCCCCTTTAAGGGGGTTATTTATGTCTTATTTTATTTAAAAAAAACACGGCCAAACTCCCATCCCTGATTTTAGCTTATTTACTAATAAGAAACTCAGCAGCGCAGACCACAAAAATAAATTGAGATAGGTGCCTTTCCCAATGACTTATACAGGGTCTAAACAGGTCTAAGAGATGGTGGATTTTCAGATCTGGGCTCTAGCATCGGAGTATAATAATCTTGAGAAATTCAAGTTTTTTTTTCCCATTAAAATTTTTTTTTGCCCCAAAAAGACCGACCAGAAAAATGCAAGGTTTAGTAAATAATCCCCTAAATGTCCCAATGCATGTCCTTTATATTAAAAATATTCAAATACGCCCAGCAGTGCAAAGGTTAAGTGAAATTTAAAAGGAGCAATAGACTTTTAAAATGGATTTCCCTTTTCTCTTTTATAATAAAACATTAGCTTGTACTTGATACAGTGAATCAGCAGAAACGAAGATGGGGGAGCTACTGGGACATCTTTGAAGGCATAGATCTTCCCTGCTAAAAGGTTGTGGTTGCCTTGGGCTGGTACAGAAGCCCAAAACATAAAGTAAAACATTTCTAGCTACTTCTATAGTTAAGCTTTAGTTCTCCTTTAAGATGAAGTGTTTAAACACCCCCCACATGAAAACCATGTTTTTGGCTACTTAAAGGATAAGTAAACCTTTAAAATAAGTGATTGTAAAAGCTGACGAGGGTGCTATTCAAGCAATTTTGCATTATTTATTTATTTTTTAATTCCAAGATACTAAAGGATACATACACTTTTAATAGAAATCAATTTTGTTACAACAGCGCCACCTGCTGTTCATTTTCCAACCGTTCTGACCAGGAGAAAGAAAGAGGGCTGGTCTGATGTTCTTCTGTTTAGGAAAAAAAATAGAAACCTTTCTGAAATCTCTCCTAACATCAGACCAGCCCTCTTTCTCTATCCTTTAATATTTTGGAATTAAAAAACATAAATAATGACTGTACATTGCAAAAGTTCTTAGAATAGCACCCTCATCAATTTTACATTCACTTATTTTAAGGTTTAGGTGTACTTATGCTTTAAAAACACAGCTCTGAAAGCATCTCAGATTATGTGGTGTGAAGTTGCCCTTGGAGATGCTATGGGGGGGGGAGTTAGAAAGCTTCACCTATGGTTTTTACATTCTAAAACTGAGATTGAGACAAACAACTCAAAAAGGTTGACTACAATGAGGATCCGGCCTTGCTCACACTACAGATAATCATCAGTTGCTGGACACACAAGTATTGGATTTAATTACGGACTGATGCAGGAGTCATACTTACATAACAACCTAGGTCTTTGTACTTTTTTTGGGTTTAAGGAAATATAAATGTTGCTTAAAGGAAAATTATACCATGAACAATGTAGGTCTCTAGAAAAATACATTGCATAAAACAGCTCATATGTAAAACCCTGCTTCATGTAAATAAACCATTTTCATAATATACTTTTCTAGTAGTATGTGCCATTGGGTAATCATAAATAAAAAATTGCCATTTTAAAAAATAAGGGCTGCCCCCTGGGATCGTACGATTCACTGTGCACACAAACATACCAAACAAACTATACTTGTTAGGTCACATGAGCCAATTAACAGACAGAGTTGTGTCTTTTGCTTCAACACTTCTTCCTGTTACAGTTAGAGTTTTAGTATTTCTGGTCAGGTGATCTCTGAGGCAGCACAGAGACCATCACGAAATGGAGGTTCAAAGCAAGAGATGTAAAAGGAAAACATTTACTTAAATAGATATACCAGTTTAGTAAGATTCTTTAATATGTCACTTAATATGATATAAACTGTTGCTGAAATATTAATTATGGGGGTATAGTTTTCCTTTAAGAATATGGCTACAATTTGGCAGTTGTACAGAAAACATCTGATCATACAATAAGCTGTGCTCTCATGCTTTACTATACAACGGAAATGAAAAAACAGGGTATGTACCTCTGGTGCAGATCATCTATATCTGAAATAAAAATAAGGCTTCTTCTAAGCAAACAAAGGGTGTGTATGGAACTTCATCATGGCCCAACTACAGTTTCAATTAAAAATCTATAGAGAATTCAGACAGCCTGCTTTCACTCATTCAAGCAATAACCAGAATTCCCCTTTGTGTTGTACAGACAAAGATTTTTATTATCCATTTCTACAAAACAAAGAGTAAAACAATACAAATAAAAAGACTGAAAACTCAGTGGACTCTTCGAGGCACTTAAAATAAATACTTTGCCAAAACACTGAGGCAACAAAGAAAAGATTGTTCTTCCATAATAAGTTACTGTAGGTGTGCTCTCCCTCATTGCACATTCGCTCCTCCTCACGCTCTTGTGCCTCCTCTGCTGGAGCTGGCACGGGGGGCTAGGCAGGGGTAAGCTGCAGAACTGGGGGGCAACTCCAAACAGCTGTGGCCAGAAAGTGGAGACCAAACATAACGTCCTGCAAGTGTAAGTTATTTGAGACATAAAAATCAAAACTGTCTTAACTAGTGTCAGGGGACAAATACTGACAAAGTCTACCCTGGTTCTTCATTCTCTAACAGCCTATAAGCAATTTTCTTGGACCATATTAATCCAGTAAGTCAAAATTTCACTGTTGTAATGAGGTTTCAAATTTTGTGTTACTTCTTCCTTTCCTCCCATTACCCTACCTTGTTCCCATGACTTTCAAATTTATAAACTGTAGGCAGAGAATATCGATCTAACAGTAAAAAAAACCATAAGACAAAGTTGGGGCCTGGACTGCTCAAGGGACACTATTGTGCCTATCTCTGAATCTGGCCTTGAAAATAACCACACTCTCTGCCTATAAAATGTTCAAAGGCATCTGTGCTAACTATTGTACCAAGGGACTTTTTTTTAACTGGAAGGTTTAAAGGGATACTGTCATGGGAAAAAAAAAATTTTTTTCAAAATGAATCAGTTAATAGTGCTGCTCCAGCAGAATTCTGCACTGAAATCCATTTCTCAAAAGAGCAAACAGATTTATATTTAATTTTGAAATCTGACATGGGGCTAGACATTTTGTCAATTTCCCAGCTGCCCCAAGTCATGTGACTTGTTCTCTGTCTTCAGTCACTCTTTACTGCTGTACTGCAAGTTGGAGTGATATCACCCCCTCCCTCCCTTTCCCCCCCCAGCAGCCAAACAAAAGAACAATGGGAAGGTAACCAGATAACAGCTCCCTAACACAAGATAACAGCTGCCTGGTAGATCTAAGAACAACACTCAACAGTAAAAACCCATGTCCCACTGAGACACATTCAGTTACATTGAGAAGGAAAAACAGCAGCCTGCCAGAAAGCATTTCTCTCCTAAAGTGCAGGCACAAGTCACATGACCAGGGGCAGCTGGGAAATTGACAAAATGTCTAGCCCCATGTCAGATTTCGAAATTGAATATAAAAAAATCTGTTTGCTGAAATGGATTTCAGTGCAGAATTCTGCTGGAGCAGCACTATTAACTGATTCATTTTGAAAAAAAAACATGTTTTCCCATGACAGTATCCCTTTAAGGCTTAAAAGAAAATGTACAGTGAAATACTGGGATTCTAAATGAAATAGATGAAAGTGAGTGTAGGACTGGTCAGGCAAGGGTGACTGATCTATATCGTAATATATGGACAAATGATCCCTGTTTTGTTCCAAGCAAGGGGGGCATTTTAATTAGTATTTTGTACTAAATATCTTATAATTCGATCGTATATTATATTTTTCTGCCTGGAGTGGTGAACGGACATTCTATTTTGCATTTCACAAGTGCCCATGGAAGGTAAAGCCTTACTCTTTCCCATGTCGGAGGGTTTCTTCAGCAGCCAAGCTCTATCTGCCAGCATTACTTGTACTTGACATGTGTGTGCTTCTAATGTTCAGGTTTTCATAGACGCAGGCAGCATCATCACTAACCCTGGAAAAACAAAAACAACAACAAAATAATCATTTGTTGCTCATGTAGAAACAGTAATGTCCACTTTGTAGCAGCAGTTCTCAAATCTGCCAAATCTGGGCCCATCTGATGGCGGTTAATGATCTTATAGTAGTTGCAGCACTGAAGCTTGGGGTATTGTGTGAGGAAACACTGTAGGCAGGGTTGTGCCAAACTAGATGTGATCCAGAACCGACATTTTTTGCCTCAAACTTATATAGAATTCGATATAAAGAGCAATACTAAAATGTGTCCCAGTCTGTTCTCCGACAGCAAATAGTCCAGCTCAGTTAAGGCAGTAATAGCTTTAATCCTCCTACTCCTGTACATTACCTATGCTGGCTTGGGGCCGCAGCTGCTTGTGCTTTGGTTCTTGCCCTCTCCCCCGCTGAATACTGAATGTTGGTATACTCGTGCTCCTTCAGCTTTCCCATCTGTTAAAAATAAAAAGCAAAATGATTTTAAGTTTTTGATTCGGAGACCAGTCTACAAAGCTAATTTAGCAATATAAATAAAATGGTTCGCCATCACCAAGATTAACGCCAAAACAAAAAGAATAAAAATCTGCACACAGCTGCTCACCTGTTCTTCCTCCAAAGGTCTCTTCCTGACCTCAATATATTTCTGCACAGCCATGTAAATGAATTTATATTGAGCCTCTGTCTGCACCATGCCCGAGCGCTGCTGCCTTACCATCTGAATTGTTTTTGGAATATCAATATCACAATCCAAACCTGTGAGTCACAGTGAAAGAAAAAAGGATGCATCATGCACAAACAGAAAGTGTAAATAAAGCTCGGCATTGTGGGTATTGCAGGGGCGTGCAGAGGCACAATGCATGGATAGGAGTTTGCAGAGATGTAATGCAGGAAAGACAGTGGCAGAGTGGAGGGATGGAGTAGGTGGAAGAACAGGTAAATATATAGACATTGAATGAGTGTGTGTAGAATAGATGGATAGAGCAGACATGGAATGCACGGAAGGTATGAATAAGAAAAGACAGTGTAAGAGAAAACAGAGAGGGGCATGCAGAAATCGAGGGAGTCAGAAAGGTGGAGTTGTTCAGGAAAAGTATGAACAGACAGATAGTATAAAGGTGGCCAGGCCAATCAGAATTATGGCCCCAACCAGATAGAGGTCAACGGGGGGGGTCCACACATAGTCTGGCCACCTACCATTATTCATGCAAATGGCACAAATTAAATGGACAGAAGAAAGTGAAGAAGAGGTACAGCTGCAGTAGGGATGACACGGGGGACCAGTGCAGAAAAATGCAAAGGCTGAAAGGAGAGAGATAGCACAGCTGTATGTGCAGAGACTGAATGAAGGGATTGTACAAGTATGTACAGAGGTGGAATGAAAGGATAGTATAGGTGTGTGCAGAGACTGAATGGAGGGGCAGTACATGTGTGCATAGATAGTACTGGGGATATATAGAGATGGATAGAGATATAGAGATGGAAAAACAGGATCAGCACAGATGTGTGTTGAGAAGGAATGGAGGGATAGTAAAGGATATGTAGAGATGGGAAAGAGGGACAGGGCAGGGTTGTGTAGAGTTGGAATAGAGGGCAATACAGGGGTGTGTAGAGGTGGAAACGAGGAACAGTGCAGGGTAGAGTAGAGATGAATACAGGGGTAGCACAGGGGGGAAGAAGAGTTGGAAGAAGAGAGACAGGACAGGAGGGGCAGGAGTATGTAGAGTTTGATTAGAGGGACAGGGCAAGAGTATGTAGAGATGGAGTAGAGGGGCAGGGCAAGAGTATGTAGATATGGAATAGAAGGACACTGCAGGGGTGTGCAATGTGCAGAGATGGTATGGAAATATAGTACAGGGGTGTGCAGAGGTGGAATGGAGAGATAGTACAAAGGTGTGCAGAGGTAGAATGAAGAGATAGTACAGGGATGTGCAGAGGTAGAATGAAGAGATGATACAGGGGTGTGTAGAGGTGGAATGAAGAGATAGTAAAGGGATGTGCAGAGGTAGAATGAAGAGATGATACAGGGGTGTGTAGAGGTAGAATGAAGAGATAGTACAGGAGTGTGCAGAGGTAGAATTAAGAGATAGTATAGGGGTGTGCAAAGGTGGAATGGAGGAAAGGTAATAGAGAGGATAACTATCCTGACATTTGGAGTACGAAGGACAGAGATAGAGAAGGAGACAACAGAATATGCATTTTACCTTGTCTATTAATAATATCCACCAGCATATCTATTACTATTATTGTTCCAGTGCGCCCAATACCTGCACTGCAAGTGGAAAGAAAAGTCATAAGTGTATATAAAAACAGGCTTAAACATCTGAGTTTTTAAAAGAGGGCTTTGGGACCCAAACATTACTGTACCTGCAGTGCACCACTATAGGCCCGGAATGCGGAATATATTTCTGGGCTGCATTAATCTCCTCTAGAAAACTGAGCACTCCACCAGGCTCAATTGGAACCCCATGGTCTGGCCAGCTGAGATACTGGTAGTGCCAAATAGGACGAGGAGACTCCGTCTGAAGATGGCAAGTTAAATATTAGGATTATTAGGATAAAAAAATCAGGGAAGCATATTATAAGAGAAAAATTGACTATATATAGAGCGAGCGCACTCAGAGGATGCTTGATGCCATATAGTAGTAACGTGCTCATATGATACTTATACTCCTTGGCACTGTGCATCAAGTTGGAGCATATTATTATGCTTCAGAGGTAATTACTGAAAAGCCTCCGGGATGTAAACTAAGGAGACAATTTCTGGCACTCTGATCTGCATGACAGCCCCTAAAAAGATGAGGAATGGTCAATGATCCGTTTATTATCCAATTACATACGGGTGAGCTGTGGGACAGGGCAACTGTGATTTCCCTAAGACATGACAAATAGCGAGTGCCGAAGGTCGGAGAAAATGTCACAACACTGTAATGAAATCCGGTACCTTTAAAACGCAAATTTTATTGCCAGTGTTTTCTGTTCCTCTCACAGAGAAATATCATCCTACAATTACTATGGCAGAAAGGCCGTCATTCCCTTCCTACATTTTAAGCTTATAACAGCCTGTCACTCTTTTTGTGAGTGTCGGTGACTTCTTTATGGTCTAATTCAGCACCGTGCCATTTCTGTGTTTATGTCACATCTAATATTTATTAAAGCAAGTCAGGTTTAGTCACTGTGTCAGGGTATTCAGCACAAAGTCATCGCCGGTATGAAGAGCAGTCATTAGCATTTCAAGCACATCACTTCTGGGTGCATCAGTTGTAATAAAAACCTGTCTTGGCACATGTTCTTGTAGTGCAAGATTATTTCTTACAGGCCCTGAAGATAAAAATCCATATATGTCGTTTTATTTTGGTTTCAGAGCCCAACTGGAGTGGCCTAACATTTGGCCGGGCTCCCCCTATTCTGTTATTCTATTCCAAATCTGTGTATGCCTCTGCATGTCACTCAAAGTGACCTTAATGTTGGGTTTCTAGAGTCTCTAGAAGAGCACATAGGCTCATATTTTACTATATCTGTCAGTTTTGGAACCCCTGCTTTAGAATCTTTAGAATGCCTCTTAAATGGGTTGTTCACCTTTAAATGAACCTTTAGTATGAAGTAGAGAGTGAGATTCTGTGACAATTTGCAATTGGTTTTCATTTTTTATTACTAGTGATTTTTGCGTTAGCTTTGTATCCAGCAATCTGGTTGCTAGGGTCCAATTTACCCTAGCAACCATGGATTAATATAAATAAGAGACTGGAATATGAATAGGAGAGGCCTGAATAGAAAGATGAGTAATATAAAGTAGCAATAACAATACAATTGTAGCCTTACAGAGCATTTGTTTTTTAGATGGGATCAGTGACCTCCATCTGAAAGCTGGAAAGAAGAATGCAAATAATTCTATATAAAACTATAAAAAAGAAAAAGTGAAGGGCAATTCAAAAGTTTCTTCGAATTAGCCATAACATACTAAAAGTTAACTTAAAGGTGAAGCATTCCTACAAAGAAGAACTATAAATTCCCCCATTGTTATAAGTCTCCATTGGTCCCCCTCCGCTGGCCCCCCTACACAGTCTTACCCCTGAATTCTTTCCCCTCTAGAAATAGCAGAAAATGCAGAGTGAGCGCAGAGGAGCTCACGGGCGCCATCTTCTTCTCTTCAGTAATCTTCATGCCTTCTTCTCCCTTCAGCAATTTCCGTCTCTTTCGGCGCATGCGTAGTTGTCGCTAATCGGAAGATTGTTCCACCTGCTCATGAGCCCGAAGAGAAGAAGATGGCGCCCGTGAGCTCCGCTGCACGCTCGGTTGAATAGGATCGACCCAAAAACTCGAATCGAATTCAATTAGAATTTTCTCAAATGTCAGGAGGGCTGCAACCAACTACAAATTGATCACTGGACGTCTTCCATTGACTTAAACAGCATTTCAGCAGGTTTTAGGTGGCGAATAGTCGAATCCGAGTTCGTAATAATAAATCTCTAAAATCGAATTCTAATTTTTTGAAAAATTGTAATCAAAGTTGAATAACTCCCTAGTCTAATTTGACCGTTTTGACCAAAAAAAAACCTCGAAAATTCTAATTTTCAATTCGACCCTTGATAAATCTACCCCTAATTGTACCCCTGATGCAAGGTAGCCCCGGGTCCAAGTAAACCATCCCACAATGTTGTAAACAGCAGTGGTGTTAATGAAAGAAATTGAGATCATACATAACCTCAATGCAGCATACATTGCAATGACTTTCACATCACAGCACACATGTGAGAATTAGACAGGCCTTACCTTGTCCAAGCGACTTATATGCAGCTCCCTTAAGATATAGTTCTTTTTCTGGCGCATTTTTAGACTCTCCACTCGGATGCAGCCATAGTCTTTGGAGCAATTCTCATCTGGCCAATAGCGAAAACATTTTTTCTGGTGGATAAAATTTCATAAACGGATTTAGAAAATAGAGTTATCAATTTAAAGAGATTCTGTCACAGGAAAACATATATTTTACAAAATGCATCAGTTATTAGTGCGTTAATAGCCCTCCTCCAGCAAAAATAATTTCTTTAAAAGAACAGATTTCTTTTTTTAGATTTAATGTTGAAATCTGACATGGAGCTAGACATGTCATTAGCTTTCCAGGTGCCCCCAGCCATGTGACTTGTGCTCTGATAAACTTCAGTCACTTTTTAATGATGTGTTGCAAGTTGGGGGGGGGGGAATCATTCTGTTATAATCCCTAAAAATAAGATAGTTAGTATAATATATTCATGATTTTATTATTTAAGGTTATAAAGACAAAGGCACCGGTTTCCATTGGTGATTTAAACTCAGAAAGTGTGGTTTCTGGCCAGAATGTCTTCTAAGTGAAGCTGGCGCCAATAAGAAATGAGTATAGATGGTGCCACTGAGGCAGAAGAAGGAGACAGAGTCTGCATCTTTACCATTGGTAAGAACAAAATAATTAACATACATTTCAAATGTACTTATTTTTAGGGATTCCAACAAAATCCCTTAATTTAGTGTGATGATTATGCTGCAATAGCTTTCTGCATATGGCCAAACTTTTGCCCCTGTTTCTAAACCAAGTTTTGGCAAGTACAGTGGCAAGGGTAGTTAAAGGGATCCTGTCATCAGAAAACATGTTTTTTTCAAAACGCATCAGTTAATAGTGCTACTCCAGCAGAATTCTGCACTGAAATTCATTTCTCAAAAGAGCAAACAGATTTTTTTATATTTAATTTTGAAATCTGACATGGAGCTAGACATTTTGTCAATTTCCCAGCTGCCCCTGGTCATGTGACTTGTGCCTGCACTTCAGGAGAGAAATGCTTTCTGGCAGGCTGCTGTTTTTCCTTCTCAATGTAACTGAATGCATCTCAGTGGGACATGGGTTTTTACTATTGAGTGGTGTTCTTAGATCTACCAGGCAGTTGTTATCTTGTGTTAGGGAGCTGCTATCTGTTACCTTCCAATTGTTCTTTTGTTTGGGTGTTGGGGGGGGGAAAGGGAGGGGTGATATCACTCCAACTTGCAGTACAGCAGTAAAGAGTGATTGAAGTTTATCAGAGCACAAGTCACATGACTTGGGGCAGCTGGGAAATTGACAATATGTCTAGCCCCATGTCAGATTTCAAAATTGAATATAAAAAAATCTGTTTGCTCTTTTGAGAAATGGATTTCAGTGCAGAATTCTGCTGGAGCAGCACTATTAACTGATTCATTTTGAAAAAAAAATATTTTGCCATGACAGTATCCCTTTAAGACATTTCCTAAAAATGTTCTAGCAATAAAAGTGGATCAAGAATTAATTTTATAGCAGTGGCGTGAATTGCACGTCAGCACTTCACAAGTCACATTTCTAGCGGTGCAAACTTACAACAATGACTAAGAAAACACCACCCACTTGATTCTCACAGGAGAAGTCACTGCTGTACTACCACAGAGAGTGAATAATCACACCATATGTGACAATAATTGCATGGGACTCATTTCAGAAGAAGTGTATATGTAAATGTTATGTATCGTTTCCTTACTTTTCCCACTTACTTCCATCCCAGATCAGTTCTCCTCTTCCTCAAAAAAACCCAAAAAAACCCATGGTACTTTTCCTGTGAACTCTGTACCACTATAGTGTTCTGGGGTCCAAGGAATCCTCTGTGCCATTCAGTGAGCAGAATGCCTATAAAACTACTAGAAATGTCTACTTCTAATGTCATTACTGTACATATGCCCAGGTTCAACAGATACAAAGGAAACTTTGGACACCGGGATAAAACTGCAAAGCCCGAACTTTTGCCCCTGTTTCTAGACCAAGTTTTGGCAAGTACAACATAATGAAGTACAGTGTCCTGTTCAAGACCACAAAAAACTGACATCACAGTCTCCATCTGTCTGTTATGGTAGAACTCATTTGGCAACTATTAAGCTTTTTATTTATAACATAAGAAGGGTTCTGTTAATTAAAGGAGTGGTATGCGGCTTACCCTGGAACGCTCCACCTCTTTGGTAGTCATAACAATGACATGAGTGTTTTCTTGGTAAACCATGGCCCAGAAGTCACACACGCTGTTCTGCAGGCAGCCCTGAGTAGCAATGTATACTTTGCAATATTGGGACCCATGCACTTCATCTAGGGTATTCTACAGCAAAAAAAATAGACAAAAATTGGGATTTCATATAGATAAATGTGGGTGTGCATTTATTTGAAAAGTTCAGTGGTTTGTATGTTCTCATGAAAAACCCCATTAGCAGAGGTCTCTCGACTAGATAAGATCCTAATGTGATCTCGTTGTTGGTACGGGACCAAGATCAGATCACTCTAATAAGGCCACCACCCCCTGTGGCCAAATTGGGCAAACATCATCTGTTTGTCAAATCTCCCAAAACGGTGCAAACACTGCTTATAGAGAGAGCCCTTAAACCCTGTGATACACCGAATATACAGTTGCTAAATATAACTTGCACTCGTATTAGTCCTATAAATAGAAGCATTGCCCACCATAGGTAATGTACCCTTCTCACACATAGATGGGCAGAGATGAAGGGCAGGTCATGCTTTGCAACACTCAAGCACATGTTCTTGTTCTACAGGAGGTGGGAGCTCATTGATCATTCAGGAAGTGCCTAAGCCCCTACTGACATCACCATTCATAGGACACATTGGCTGGCCTGTAACTAAGGAGCTTTGTCGTCTTTACCTTGATGTAATTGGCATTGATGTAGTCTGATCCTGCTATGCTCTCATCAGTGTCTCGCAAAGTCACTCTCGTGGTGTCAACTGTGAAAATGCAAGAAAGAAAAGCAGTATTTCTATTAAACCTTTTTCCTGGAGCTGGGGGATCCTCTTTATAACTCACCACAAATGGAAATGCTATTATTCTACATGTACTTTCTCTATCATACCATATCTTTTATTGTTTTGCTCAACATGTCACAGTTTAATTTCCACAAAAGCAGCAGACTTTTCTTTGGCAAGTGTCTAACTTCCACACTCCACATTACAACTCACACACACCCCTTTTGCAGGGCATCTAAGTGTTGTAGTTTTGGAACAGGGTGAATGCTAGCCTAGTAAGACTTCATTTGGACTAGCAGAGAAGAGTTTATTATACAAGAATACAAAAAACCCTTCTCCTCCCAAACGCCAAGAACATGATTGGAAAAACATAAGTAAAATGCATAATGTAGACTCCCTGCTGTGACATACTTAATTATGCCATCGCATGCATTTTATTTTCTTTACAGAAGCACCATTGTTTGGCGGACGCAGAAATGAGCAGCACTTACAAGGAAGGATGTTCTTGTATCTATTTTTACTTTTGTTCTCCAGTCGCTGTCCCTCCTTTCTGGGATAAAGCAGTTTGCACTCCTGCTGCTGCAGCATCTGCAGAGGAAAGCAGAACAGGCAGTGAGAGATTAGCAGGGAGAACAGATTGAGGCGCGATAGCAAAGTAATTAGCGGTGATGAACACCAATACACACATAATGGCAAACTGCAGGCGCAGCAGGACAAGAGGAGCTTGTGGAACTTTCACATTTAGAAGCTGCGAAAACCCCTCGGCCATTAATCTCTGTTCCCTGCCACCCACGGAACATATCTTGCACCTTCAATTTCACGCTTTATAGCAAGATGGACGCATTCTCGATTATGCAGCAGGTACACTTCACGCTGTATTTCTAGTGTTTTTATTGCTAGAACATTTTTCCTCTTGGTAATTGAGCCCTGTTTTGCCACAAGGAAAGCTATAGCCCGCGAAATAGCAATTCACTCATAGCTTTCATTATAATTGCCAGGAATACTCTTTGTCTTAGTGCAGTTAAATATTGGATGAATCCTGCACAATATGGACTCACCTCAAACTCTTCCCAGAATCCCTGCTTGGCCTTCTCGGTGTTGTCAGCAGTTTTGTTTAGCTCCCGTACTCGGGTCCCAATACTGGCTGCGTTGATCCGAGTAGCATTGAATGGCTGCAAAAGCAAAGCCCACATTATACCCCATTAAAGAAAATGTGCATGTCCAATGCAATTGCTGATTCTACATGGAAAAGTAATTGGGGATATGCATAAGGCACTACCATGAAAATATAAGGGCTTATTTACTTAAGCAAAAAACAAAGCAAGAAGCAAAGTGCAAAAACAGGCAAGAAGTACTATGTTTTTTGCCCACAATGCACCATGCCATATGTGAATCTCCCTGGATGTCCCTTACATGTACATCATTCACAGTATTTGTGCCACAAGATACATCCTAGACCCTGTGTGTAACACAACACTGACCTTGCACATAGATCACTGTGCTCTGCACTTTGCACTGGATGCACCCAAAGGCACAACACTCATAAAGGCACCCTGCAGCTTCCCTAGGTGTAAGTGTTACTTCACTGATGGAAGTATTTTTGCACATATTAGCATTCACAGCACTTGCAACCAGAAATCTAAAACTAATGTGTAATATTTAATATGGCAGAGAAACAGGTGAAAAATACAGTCCGTTCTGTACTTCACTAGACCAGGGTATTTCATTCATGTGGCCATGTCTTCTTTTCTGTCAATGTTCTGCCAAAAGAAACAGAAGCCCTCTCCTGGCCTTATAGCTTTGGTTATAGTAGTCAGTTTAGTGAGAGATCATGTCTGATGTTCTCATGTTCTTTTAGACTTTTAAATTTGACCAATGTCTATGTTTAAAATAAAATGATTAGAAATAGCTTTTATTTTGAAGGTCATGATGTGGCGCACACCATAATGTATCTAGGAATGAACACAATGAAACATATATGACATCATGTGTCACATTTTCCTGTATGATGTTATACATATTGCTGCTACATGGTTTTATACATTCACTTAAAGGAAAACTAAACCCACAAAATGAATTCTTAAGCAACAGATGGTTTACATAATATTAAGTATTCTATTAAAGAATCTTAACAAACTGGAATATATATATTTAAGTAAATATTGCCCTTTTACACCTTTTAGCTTGAGGCCCCAATTTATGATATTCTCTGTGCTGCCTAAGAAATCAGCTCTGGAAGCAAAAGAACTTTGTCTGTTAATTGGCTCATGTGACCTAACATGTAAGGTTTGTTTGGTTCGTTTGTGCATAGGATCCCAGGGGCAGCCTTAAAATGACAATTTTCTATTTAGGATTACCACATGGCACATACTACTAAAAATATATATTATTATGAAAATGGTTTATTTACATGAAGGAGGGTTTTACATATGAGCTGTTTTATGCAATATCTTTTTAGAGAGACCTACGTTGTTTAAGGGGTATCGTTTTGCTTTAACAGACAGCCAGCACATTGATAAACCCAACTTGCTTCCTTTCCAAAGAGCAGGAAAGGGTCGTTTCCCAGCATTCTGTGCATGATGAGCTAGACAGGTAGATGCAGAATGCAGCTGGATTAGTAACTCTGCTATAAAAAGTTTAAGTGGTGACGTGAAATATTTATTAAAACTGGTCAGATCTGCACCTGGGCAGTATCCTATAGCAACTAAGCCGTAATTACGTCTGTTCTGTCAGCGGTAGGAAGAATAATGAAAACAAAAATGCAATTGGTTGTCATGGGTTACTGCCCAGGTGCAAATTCCCCCAGAGTTAGTATAATGTAAATGAAGAGATTGCCACTGAACTAAAACAAAGGGAAAAATGGAACATGCCATTCGGCAGGATTTGTAAGACATTTGTCAGGATGAATGGCTCATACAACAAGCTGATTGTACAAGTCCTGCAAGTTATACATGTCCTATTGTTATTATGTGAAACACGTGTGTGTGTGTGTGTTTGTGTGTTTGTGTGTGTGTTTGTGTGTTTGTGTGTTTGTGTGTTTGTGTGTTTGTGTGTTTGTGTGTTTGTGTGTGTGTTTGTGTGTTTGTGTGTGTGTTTGTGTGTTTGTGTGTTTGTGTGTTTGTGTGTTTGTGTGTTTGTGTGTTTGTGTGTTTGTGTGTTTGTGTGTTTGTGTGTTTGTGTGTTTGTGTGTTTGTGTGTTTGTGTGTTTGTGTGTTTGTGTGTTTGTGTGTTTGTGTGTTTGTGTGTTTGTGTGTGTGTGTGTGTGTACACATTTTTTTTTTAATTATTTTTTTTTTTTACATGCACACATATTTGCATGTGTTCAACATCAACAAATTACCTGTTTAAGGTGCACAACAGCTCCAGACTTTTCGACCATTGGATTTTTCTTGTAGTGCTCCAGAAGGTCTGTCAGTGTATCAAAGCGTTCCCCTCCACCTACGTCATATTTTCCATCTGGCTGATATGAAGGATAGATGACCTTAAGTTGGCTAAAGCAAATATGAAAACGTCCGATTAAGCTCTATAACGGTATATCAATGATTTACCTGGAATCGGATCATTACATGCGTGACGCGGGATTTCCTCTCTCCATTCTCCAGCTTCTCTTCACTAGTCAGGACGGACAGCACAAAGTCCCCAGGTTTGCTCTGGCTTTCTCTCACCAGGAAACTACCAGGCTTTCCTTTTTCCAGTAGAAGCTTCTCGGCTTCTTTTCCAGACAGATGCCCATGGTACCATCTTAAGTCACAGGTAGAAAGAATAAAATGCCATTTAATTCACTACTTCAAAATCAAAAGAACTTCATTTCCTTACATTTATACTCTGGTTTATAACCATACGGAGAATAATGAATTATTTAGGTTATCCAGTGAGATCCATAAACTTAAGGCTTACAGGACCACAAGCTTCAAGAGACTTCTTTTTGGGCGGATCTTGCAGGTACCTAAAAACCCAACCAATGTAGGTTTTCATCCTGCACTTACACAGAGATGTGTTCCTATTTCAGTAACAATAATGGCAAAAGAGTGCATATTAGAGATGACAACCTTTTGGCCCTCCAGCTGTCTCAAACTGGAAGTCCATAAACACTTTCAAGCATTAGTGCAACTACAACACACCAGGGCCCACTGCAAAAAATCTTCAGAGGGGCCCGGCACACTCAGCAACTACTACCCGCACCCCCCAATCCCACCCTCTAAAACCGGTAGGTAGCGTATGGGGAGGTGGGATTTCTAACAATTATAGAGGATGTAGACCTCACAGACGAGGTGGCTTTTCAGGTATGTTTAAGATCATTGTCTTATTGCAAGAGCCAGAACTCATTTTCAAGTCTTTGCTGACTTTTTACATTGACATCCAAAATGTGATGATATTTAGCAATGCAACACGACACCCAGGGTCGGATTGGGGTGTGCAAGGCCCACGGGAGTTTCTACCCCAGGGGCCCCAACCCACCCCACCAGCAGCCCACGTTATAAATACTTTTGCCTTGACTGGGGGAAGAAAGGGAGATTGACAGCGGAGGGCATACGGGGGCCACCAGGTGTCCCATTTGCAATTATGTTGTGGTTTTTTTTACCACTCAGATGCCTTTAGTAGTTGTTTACTACTTGTCACAATATTTACTAAATATGTATTTTGACTAGGGCTGCCCATATCTTGCTATCAACTATATATCAGGGAGAGGAATGTTATCGGCCCATAGAACCAACAGGCTGACACTTGGTCAAGTTGCCAGTCAATATTTGCCTGTATGAGCACATTTAGATTCTCGTTTTTTAGCTGTGCCACCTTTCTACTTGTGTTAGGAAGCTTATTTCCTATTACTTGTTCAATCAAAAACATTTATGGTGATGGAGCTTGCCACAATAAGACCCAATGAAAGGTACATTGACTAGATAATAAATGTCTCTAGTCATCTGTATTTAAATCGTTGTGTCATTTTATGCAGAAACCTCTGTGCTTTGTAAATGTCACAGCAGGATTTTTTTCTGAGAATAGGACTGTCCATTATTCCATTCATAATCAATATACATCTCATCTCTGGCAGCGGTGTATTACTGAGTGCACGGTTGGCAAATTCACCAAGAACTGTCCCCATGTGTCCCCTTTCTGATAACAGAATAAAAAGGAAACCTTTTAGACACAATTTCAGGGCATAAAATGTTATTATATATAAATAGGCTAGTTTACCTTTTTGTAAAGTACAGCAGCAGAGAATATATAACCATATCTGTCAAGGACTTTGCTGGGTTGAAAATATAATAAAGGCCACAGCGATGCAATATTTATGCCTGTTCCATATTTCCAGCAACGTGATTGTTGAATCAGGGTTAAAGAAGAAAAAAAAAAAAAGCAGTGACAATAGTTTAACAAAGGGATGTCAAACTTGCAACCCTCCGACTACAAAGCACTTCATCTCCCAGCATCCTCAGCCAGACTTCTAAAAGGTGGTATATTTTAAATGTTCTGTATAGTGGTTAAATCTATTCCCCATCTGTGCCTTGTTTAATCAATAACATTCTCCCTCCTGTGCAGCTGCCCAAGCGTTCACGGCTCTTGATATTGTATGCTTGAAACGACTTTGATCGAATCTAATAACGTTAACAGATGAATGAAGCAAAGTGCAATGTGCTGAGGACACTGCAAATGCCACAATGTATAAATGCTGCCACTATTCACTCTACTGACGATATATAAACATACATGCAGAGCACTCAGTGTTTTCTCAGTAGAGTTTATTGCAACAGATAATCATGTACACAGTGTAGAGAGCTAGAGAGCTCCACACAGCCTTTGTGATCCCACTTGGATTCCCGTCTGCTGCCTCCGATACACGAGCAGCTTTTGCCTGGATTAGCAGCCAGTGCCAGTATATCCTCCCCTAGCTGAAAGGGACAGGTTGGCAGCTATTTCGTAAGAGAGGCAAATTAATCTTACTTTATCAAGCAGTCAGTACACAACACAGTATAAACTGCTTCATTGGGATACGGGAGATAAATTGAAGGGGACTTTTGAAATGACTTAGTAACAAGATGGCTGGCTCTGTCATTATTAATTCTGCACCGCTGCCTTGTGCAATGGAGGTACTCCCGCTAGACTTGCTTCTTTTCTACAATCCCAAAACATACTTTAATACAGTTTATATGATGAATCTTCCTTATTGGGGTACAAGGCTCATTTTTTGTGTGTTCAGAAACCTGCCCTACATTAATCCATTGCTTTATATGCAAGACTGCGCAAAAGAATGGCCAGTTATTTACTATAGCGTTTTTGCTTGCACAGGAGTTTATGTTTGATAACTGGCATTCCAGATAAGGACCCTCTTAAGGCTCCTGGAAAGGACAGTCCTGTGTTATCTGAAAGGCTCGTTTGTATTTATAGCACTATTGGCTGTACAAGCCTAAAACAGATTTAACTGTGACGTAAAAACTAAGGCACAGCAAACAAACCACAGAAAAGAGCAGAAATACTAGATGCCTTTACCCTAAAAATTTATGTCCGTGTGCACAAAGGAAAAAAAACTAAAGCTACCATGAAAGGAAAACAGGAAAGGGTGATAATATCCATGTAATAATATATGAGGTCATGTTATCATAGAATATACTTGTGCTCACGCTACAGCTAAACTGCCATCTCCGTGAACAGTGAAATATGTTTACATTTCAGATGCCCAGCAGTTATCACCTGTATGATCCATAAGCAAAGCAATCGTGTAACGCATCAAAAAAGATTGCTTAAGCCATAGCAAAATAAAGGCTCACAGACCTTAAGGAAGCGTAAGACGGGGGTAATCCAAGCAATTTGCCACTCGTGCAGACAAGCCATTCAAATTCCCTCTATTTATTAAAAAAAATTGTCCCCTGGACCCATGGGTTCCTGTGCAGCTTAGTCACCTGTCAGGGAAATGCCTTATTTCTGACACATAATGGCTGAACCTTTAAGTAAAACCACAATTTGAGACAACTGCATTCAAGTTAATAGAAGGTGATTCAAAGTGTTTTGTCTAGTGTACCAGATGTCTTTCTATGACAGTTACCTGATATTTCTAAGTCTAGTAAAAGGATATGACTATTAAAAATAAAGGTTTTTGCTTTTCCTGAAAACACTGTGCATGCTTACATTAAAGATTTTTTGGAAAAGGTGGCTTTTCTTTCATTGTCTCCTTGTATATGTCCTTGTTTGATTTCTAGCAGCCATTTGATGCTATCTCAAACTTACTCAAAAAAGGTCTGGAAACACTTTGTTATAGAAAAGTAGATAAGGCATGGATGGATAGATGAGAAAGAAAGAAAGAAAGAAAGAAAGAAAGAAAGAAAGAAAGAAAGAAAGAAAGAAAGAAAGAAAGAAAGAAAGAAAGAAAGAAAGAAAGAAAGAAAGAAAGAAAGAAAGAAAGAAAGAAAGAAAGAAAGAAAGAAAGAAAGAAAGAAAGAAAGAAAAGATATCAATCTCCATATAGTATGTAGGTGCAGTGGCAGCTTGGTTTCCAGCTGTACCATTCCTTTAAATGAACATGCTAAACCTTTTCCAACTTATGTCCAAATACACGTATGGGACTGGTTATCCAGAATACATGAGACTTGGGGGGTTTCCGGATCTTTCTGAAATCTGGATCTCCAAGACTCCATCCATTAAATCTACTAAAAAATAATTAACCCAATAGGATTGTTTTGCCCCCAGTTAGGATTAATTATATCTTAGTTTGGACCAAGTACAATGTACTGTTTTATCATCACACAGAAAAGGGAAATCATTTTTTCAAAATTAGATTTATTTGCTTATAATGGAGGCTATGGGATAAAGCTTTCTCGTTATTCGGAGCTCTGGATAACAGATCCCATACCTTTACAGAAATGGCTGCTGAAGACACTTCAGAAAAGAAATAGATTCTTCCTATGCTGCTATATGACAGCTTAACTCTTAATGGCCAAATGGACCTTGAAGAAAAGTAATGAATATAGTGGAAGTAACAGTATAACAGGGCATGTGGTTTAAAGGAGCAGTGCTTGTTACAGCTCTTGCCTACCAAAAGCATTTAATATCTGGAGCGGTCTTTCCACTGTTACTCGAATCTTATCAAAGGAAATAATTCTGCCTATTACTGTACACAGTCTTAGAATACTGGCCTCTTATGTCAGAGGAATTTTCATGCATATACATAAGCCTGGCAGTGACAAGTCTGGGCCATGCTCTCACAGCACTGTAACATGATAACTTGGGTGCGGAGACAGAGGGTGGCAGAGGCTTGGCATTCCGGCATACTTGCGCCTGGGCCGTTGCACAGCAACGTGGAAACAAACCACAGCCAGCCAAATGCTTCCTCACGGGTTTCCCAAACAGGTCAGTGTTTTATGCCAATTCATATATTCACACACTGATTTAGATTTAATATTTAACTTTTTTAAATCTCAGACTCTAGCTGGATAAACATTACTTCCAAGTATCAAAGCTAGCTGGTGTTCTAAATGATTCACTCCCGTTGTACAGCATTAAGAGTCTGGTACCTAAAAGGCTGAAAACCAGTTAACCTCTGTTTTCACTGTGCCTTGGTATGTTAAGTGCAGGTTGGCTCTATAAGATCTTATTTATCATCCCTTTGTATTCTTCTACAGGTACGGGACGACCTATTATCCAGAATGCTTGGGACCTGGGGGTTTCCAAATAATGGATCTTTCCGTAATTTGGATCTTCATACCGTAAGTCTACTAGAAAATCATGCAAGCATTAAATAAACCCAATAGGCTGATTTTGCTTCCAGTAAGGATTAATTATATCTTAGTTTGGATCAAGTACAAGGTACTGTTTTATTATTACAGAGAAAAAGGATATAATTTTTAAACATTTTAATTATTTGATTATAAAAGAGTCTATGGGAGATGGCCTTTCTGTAATTTGGAGCTTTCTGGATAATAGGTTTCCAGATAATGCATCCCATAACTGTACTGAACATATGGAGCACTGCATGTATTATGATTACCCTTTTTGGTGTTGCAAACTCCTTTTACGGTCTTAGCTTTTCAACACAGTCCATGGCTCACGCTGGAGACAGTCTTCCTTATTATCATCTCCTCCAGTTGTGTTGCAAAAAGCTAGCAAGGCACAATTGCAGGTAAAAGTGTTTGATGGCTAATGATATAGCATTACCCTATTGTTTTTATATGCTTGCATACAGACTAGTCTATCGTCTATATCAGGGAAGCACATATGAATATAGTATATTGACAAAATATTTATACAGCCAAACTTCCTCATTCAGGTGCACCTGTCCTATACCAAGCACAACCGAGCAGGTATATTTAAGGGTATTGTAACCTTTACACAGACATTACTCAAACCAGACTTCTATGGTTATTATAAATAGATGTTGCTATAATTAACACGATCCAAAGGAGGAGCAAGCAGTCTGGCAGCTCTCTTGTATAAACGCAAAACTGCAAAGACGTAAAGATGTAAACGTTGTATGTAAACCCTCTGCTTATAAATAGGAGACAGTTAAACAGCAACAGATGTAGATTAAGGCATTCTAGAGCTCAGGTAAAGGATCCGTTACCTGGAAACCCATTATCCAGAAAGTTTTGAATTACGGGCCGTCTCCCATAGACCCCATTTTGATCAAATAACTAAAAATGTTAAAACTGATTTCCATTTTCTCTGTTATAATAAAACAGTACCTTATGGAAGTCAAAACAATCCTACTGGGTTTATTTAATGTTTAAATGATTTATTTTAGTAGACTAAAGGTATGGGACCCAAATTATGGAAAGACCCCTTATCTGAATACCCCCAGGTCCTGAGCTTTCTGGATAACAGGTACTATACTTGTACACTTAGCCAAATGGTGTGGATAATTCAATATTATTTTAATATTATTTGAGGGACAATAGAGGAAACTTCTGAGCCCCCTGACCATAACTGAGTATACACCACTTCTTAGAAGATAATCACTCTGCAACCCATGCCGATTACTGCAGGATATTATACAAAAGATGGCTCTGGCTATAAAGAAAATTTTTATTTACATACAATGCATGGCAGTGAAAAGAGGTGGTATATATAAAACTTGTAATAATATTCTGTTTGCTTGGAGTGACTAAACAAGAAATAGAAGGGGATAAAAAGAGAAAATCAATAGTAAATTTCTTATTGGGTCAATTCATTATCACAAATAGCACCAAAAAGGCAAAAAACATGATTTCACAATGTGCATTTTTTTTAAATTCTAATATGGAACAAGTTGGCTTCATTCCCCCTTTAATGCTCCTGGACCTTTAAATGTACATTTCTAGCTTGTTGATAATGAACTACATATTTCCCTGAAAGATAAAGATCTGCAATTTGTTTTCGGACCACTAGATGTCACCAGAAAATAGGAACGTTTGGCTTTTCGCTTCATGATTGCGTTAGATTGCTAAATGAACTATGAACTTTCCCAGAAGAAATAATGATGTGGACTGTCTTTGTACTTTTCTGTGATGTATCAAGGGTATGCCAGGGGAGGGAACGATCATTACAGTGAGATAATCTGCACCACAGACTATACGCACAAGGCTAAGAATTTCCTGTAGTAGAATGTCAATCATCCTTCTAATTCTGCTGTCATTATAAATTGCAACACTTTTCACCTGCTCCAATCAAATCTCTTTTTTGCACAATGACCCGTAGGAGTCCTGAAATTAAATCACTTGACCAAAATTTTATGAAGGGACAGAAATTATTAGTGAGTAAGGCTCATTCGATATAGTCATTATTATTTGCAGAAGTGTTTGGCCACCCCTAAAGAGTCAATGCAGCCGGTAACTGAACTCCACAACTACAGTGGTCTACAAAGCACAATTTCTGGCAACTAATAGCTCTTTAGCAATTGTGGGTGATCAAAAACAGTTTGGGGGGTTGGCAGTGTCAAACAAAGGCATTCCAAGTAGGTCCATGACATGAATGGACTTCTCCACATTTCTTTTATTTCTTGTATAAATAACCATATTACACACAACCAGGTTACTTGGCCTTGGGATATATAACAGCATCTCCAGGGGTATATAAATAGATACAGCAGACCCAGAGGCAGCTGGCCCAATAGACATTGGAGGCCCTGACTAAGGTGCAACTTCAATAAATGAGCTTTTGCAGCCAGATTAAAAATGTGACTTTACCGACAGTGGCAATCCTATTAGGTTTAATTAATGTTTAAATGATTTTTAGATTTAAGGTATGGTGATCCAGATTACAGAAAAAAACCCTTATCCCAGTGATTTCCAACCAGTGGCTCTTGAGCAACATGTTTTCGCCAACCTCTTGGATGGTGATTTCAGTGGCCTCAAAGCAGGTGCTTATTTTTGAATTCCTGACTTGAAGGCAAGTTTTGGTTGCATAAAAAACAGGTGTACTGCCAAACAGAGCCTCCTTTAGACTGCCAGTTCAAAAAGGGGCTACTAATTAGCCAATCACAGCCCTTATTTGGTACCAGCCATTAACTTTTTTAATGCTTGTGTTGCTCCCCAACTCTTTTTACATTTGTGGCTTATGGGTAAAAAAAAAAGTTGGGGATCCCTGCCTTATCCAGAAAACGCCAGGTCCCAAGCATTCTGGATAATAGATCCTATACCTGTACATTATGGCATGTCCTGAGAAGGAGTTTCATTCTCTGTGCACTCACCTCTCTGATGTGGGATCCTGGGAGTTCAGAGGGTACTTGAGCTCTATGACATCCCCATTCTTCTCACGCAAAAGCCCTTGCTGCTCTGTGTAATACTGCACCAGTTCCGCCAGTGTAGCAAATGTCTCTCCTCCATAAAGGTCATAATAATCCCCGGTGTTCTGGATTTTGATGTGCGTGACTTCATTGTGTCTCCTGCAGGAAGAAATGGATTCTTGGGTTAGGGGAGCTTACGTGCAGCTTCAGTCACAAAGAAACCTTATTCTTGTGCAGAAAACCCAAGGGGAAACCCACTGTGTGAGCTGAGTCACAGTAGCAATAAGAATCTTATGAAAGCCCAAAAGTGCTGGCTGCCCAAACATTTATCAGAATACAGTGTGTAAAGCTTATTATGGGATGCATGGAATTTTGTCCATTAGATTTCAGTAGAAATTCTGATGTTTTAAGTTTTAATTGTCAGATTTATTGCAATTCTTACTGGTTGTTGCCCTTTGGGTCATAGTTCTGAACGGCAAAGAAATGGAAACAGCCTCCAAGTTAGAGTCCTGCACCCGGTCGGGTACCCGCAAAAAAAGCAGGCACCCTGCGGAATGAGGGGAGGATTTTTAGGTGCGGGTATACCCACGGGCCTGCGGGTCGAGTTGCGGGTCTCGTCTAAATGTCTCATTTTTTGTAATTGTCTATATTTTACTCCTTTTAACGTTTTATGAAACTGGTTTCTGTCCCTTGTCTAAACATATATGGATAAGGTAACATTATATTGTCTGCTGAGGCAGATTCATACTAATGGTACTTATTTTAGTGGTTGTGTTGCCTCTTATGAGGACACCTAGCATAAATATTTTCTTAATGCACAGATGCTGTAGAGCCCCTCTAGCTGATTAAACTGAAGGATCACTTACTGTTAGTAGGCACCACAAAATTAGTTTGTATGGCAATAATAATTATTATATATATATATATATATATATATATATATATATATATATATATATATATATATATATTTATTTATTTATTGATAATGGGGCTGAACATATACGTATAACATCGATAATTGTAGTGAAACGGCTTATAAACAAACTCTCCCCAGAAACGACAGAATAGCAGAATGTCTTATTTCTTCAAAACGGATTGGCCAGTGTTAAATCGCTCACTAATCTGCCAACCCATTCACACCATCCCATACACAAGGAAAGTCTGCTCAGTGCAACAATAAACACATTATTCTGTTTGCATTTATCAGAATAGAGCACAACATTTTAGTCGCCCCATCTGGTGGATGAGATCCTACTTGTTAAAAAAAAAATGATGTCATATAATAAGAACTTTAGAACAGTTTCAATCAGCCTGTCTAAATCCCCTCTGAGCAACATCTGGCTGTAGAGCCTCCAGCAATAGAGCTAATGGGGAAAGCAGAGCATTTGTGTGAAGCCTCAGACCCAGGAAACCTGCTTTAATATAGACAACTATACAATATAGACAACTATACTCTTTGGAGTAAGGATATATATATATCATACCTCCCAACTGTCCCTTTTTCGGAGGGACAGTCCCTCTTTTGACTGCTCAACCCGCAGTCCCTCATTTGTACTGGAAAGTCCCTCTTTTCTCTGCACTAACAGCCAGAAAAAGAAACAAAGTTTCTCACTTAATTGGCTTTTAGCAGAGAGCACAGAACAGTTAACAGGTGCAAATAAGATACTTTGTAACAATTTTGAGACACAAAAACACAGTTTAGATAAGGAGAAATATTTTCAAACTTTCATAACCTGCCAAATTTTGTAAAACAAACATGGTAATTAGGGGGTGTGGCCAAAAAATTTGCTGCGTGTGTGTGTGTGTGTGTGTGTGTGTGGTGTGTGTGTGTGTGTGTGTGTGTGTGTGTGTGTGTGTGTGTGTGTGTGTGTGTGTGTGTGTGTGTGTGTGTGTGTGTGTGTGTGTGTGTGTGTGTGTGTGTGTGTGTGTGTGTGTGTGTGTGTGTGTGTGTGTGTGTGTGTGTGTGTGTGTGTGTGTATACGCACATACTTCCCTAATAAGAAATCCTGCTTGCTGTCAGGCTGCCAAAAAAGTGCTTATGTGCGCAGCGCTTGGGGGTTTCGACACTTACTATAACTGGCAACCACATAAACTCTGTTCTCCCGGTCCTTCTGCCAACATGGAACACCTCTCCCAATGTGGTGTGATCCCATGCCAAAGCAAGTCCAACATTCAGGCACGTGCGCTTCATTTTTGACCGCTGTATGTGACTAGTATTATTAGTGTATTCACACATTCTTGTTTTAAACAACATACTGTACTCTATGATGTTAAAGGGGTTATTTACCTTTAAGCTAACTTTTAGTATGATGTAGAGGGTGATCTTCAGAGACAATCTGCAATTGGTTTTATTTTTTTATTATTTGTAGTTTTTGAATTACTTAGGTTTTTATTTGGCAGCTCTCCAGTTTGCCATTACATCGATTTGGCTGCTAGGGTCCCTACCCTAGCAACCGTGCATTGATTTGAATAAGATGCTGGAATATGAATAGAAGAAGGCCTGAGTAGAAAAATGAGAATCAGAAGTAGCAATAACAATTAATTTGTTTTTTAGATGGGGTCCGTGACCTCCATTTGAAAGCTGGAAAGACTCAGAAGAAGAAAGCAAAAACTATAAAAAAAATAAATAATGAAGACCAGCTGAGAAGTTGCTTAGAACTAGCTATTCTAGATCATATTAAAAATTAACTTACTTCTATAGAAACGACAGTCCTATGCTGGCCCTCCCGCAACATGTGCATTTTATAAGAGGGACCACTTGCATGTATAAACATTTGACAGAGCTCTCGGGGGCACATTGAAGTTGTGGTGAAGATTCAAACAGCACAAGTTTCTGCTTGCAGCAGAGATGTAACTCTAGTGTGAGGGTGCTAGTGGGAAACCCAGCAAAGCCTTACACATGGTGATGTTCTCTTTCGTTACTTCTAAACCAGCCACATATTCTGCTATGTGGTCAGACAGTGTATGTCAGCTTAGGTTTTGTTTCAACAGACTTCCCTCAAACTGAACGATCTGACCAGACTGCACAAAGTGCTGCGGCAAATTGTCAGTGGGTGCATGGTGGGCAGTCAGATGAGAAAGCCATTTGAGGTGGCAGCTCCACTTCACTTCTTGCAGATTCAATTTATTCCTAACACTTTTTTTTTACCGTTCAGTTGTCTTTAGATTGTTCACCAGAAATAAGGACTGTTTTCCATGTTTTATTTTTGACCATGTTTTCAAAATTGAAGTTTACATTTTAGTTTTCCTGTCTCTGGTGTTTCAGTCTGGCAGTTTAGTAATCCAGGCGCAGAGTCTGAACTGTTACAATTTGCCACATTAGTTGATAGATTTCTCAGCAGTATATTGTATGTTAGTAATGAGCGGGATTTCGCCTAGCGAGGCAATTTCGAGCGACAGTAGAGAAAAGATCGCCGCGTGTGTTTTTACGCTGGCGATTTTTCGCGATTCCCCATAGACGCCAGCGCAAAAGTTTCCCCAGCGATTACGGCTTAAAAGTCGCGGCGAAAAGTCGCCGCGAGTCAAATCGCGGCGCTATCGCCTAGTGTGGCCTTAGCCTTAATGAAACTCAGGGATTCAGCTCAGCAGGGCCAAAGATAAGAAATGTTTCAACTAATGTATCAGTTTAGAACAGTTACAGTCAGTGACCTTATCTCCCAGAGCTGCTTCAGAAAGAAATAAGAAGGTGAACATGAAATTTTACACTTATATTAGAACAACGGTCCCAAATAGAAAATTGAGTAGAAAAAAGTTTTGGTGAACTATCTGAAAGCAATTGAACGAAAAAAGTTAACTGATCATCGTCATTATCATCCTTATTTATGTAACATAACAGTTTATAACAAAACAATTACAACAGTTGGGTACAGAATAATAATGTGTATCCTGTAACTATTTCAGATGGTAATGTGACACAAAAGGAATATTCCAACTTGAGCTGTTCATCTGAAGGGCCATTCATGTCATCTTAAATGGGAATTCCTTTTATTGCTTGGAATCTAGAACTTAAAGGGGAGGTTCACCTTTTTGGACAATAGAGCTAATTTAACAGCCCATGTCATAAAAAACATTTTTGTGATTTATCTTTAATACCTAAAATGTTTGCATTCAGAGATACACACCATAGAAGCTGTGGGACATCTCTGCAAAAACTCGTTCTCTCCGCTGTTAAGTGATCCTGGGACACACTCTGTGTAAGAGATGCAGGCTGCCAAATAAGGAAGTTCAGGACTGAATCTGCATTGCGCATGCGCTCTCTCTCCTGCTTCATTTGCATATCTTTGATCTGATTGGCTTGCCAGCCAACGGAATTGAAGATATGCAAATGAAGCAGGAGAGAGAGGGCATGCGCAATGCAGATTCGGGGTTTGAACTTCCTTATTTGGCAGCCTGCATCTCGTACACCAGGGGTGCCAAAACTTTTTGCAACAAGGGCCAGATTTGGTGAGGTGAAAATGTGTGGGGGCCGACCATTCAGCCCGACATTCTTTGAACCATTAACATTAAATTACAGGAATCGAGTAATCGTAGCAGTAATATTTGGGTACATTAGTGAAATGATCTGGCATTTGGTCTATACTGTTGCCTGTGTGCTGAAGGTGTTAGTAATAGACACATAGTGGAACGTAGTGACGCCATACTTCTTTAGTTTACTGTACTGGCACGTCAGTACGTCTATTGACACCTTCAGCCCTAAAGAAGTATGTGAGAGTGGCGCATCTCTATAGTCCAGCAGTATAGACCAAGTGGCAGATCATTTCACTAATGTGCCAAAATATTACCGCTATAGGATTCTTGATCGCACTGTGCTCATTATTATTAATTTCATGATGGGGGCTGAGGGCCGGTGTAAATTTGAAAACGGGCCGTACTTTGGATATGCGTGTCTTACACAGAGTGTGTCGGCCATCCCATAACAGAGAAGAAAGTGTGTGCAGAGATGATGCATAGCTTCTGTGGTATGTATCTCTAAAAGTAAACATTTTAGGTAATAACGTTAAATTACAAAAAAAAAAAAAAATGAAATGAGCTGTTAAATTAGCTCTATTGTCCAAAAGGTGAACCTCCCTTTAAGAATCCTTCGAGACACTTCAGCTGCAATACAAGCTATAAAACAACATTATAAAAACTATAACATATGGGGCAACTGTTGTTGCAAGCCAAAATAAAATCATCATGTTTCACAAACGCATTGTGAGAACTCCTCACATTGTCTTACTTGATGTATTTATTGAGCAGCAAGGGGGCTGAGTGGTTAGCATTGCAGCGCTGGGGTCCTGAGTTCAATTCCCCCAGGGCATTACAGGCTAATGGGACCTGTTTTCCAGAATGTTCAGAACCTGGGGTTTTCCAGATAAGGGGTCTTTCCATAATTGGGATCTCTACACATTAAAATCTACAAAAAAAACTAATTTAAACATTAATTAATCCAATGGGATTGTTTTGCCCTCAACAAGGATTGAGTATATTTTAGTTGGGATCAAGTACAAGGCACTGTTTTATTATTACAGAGAAAATGAAAATCATTTTTAAACATTAAAATTATTTCACTAAAATAGAGTCTATGGGAGATGACCCTCCTGTGATTTGGAGCTTTCTGGATAACAGGTTTCCAAAAAACAGATCCCTTAACTGTATCTGCAGGGAGTGTGTATGTTCACCCCATGTCTGTGTGGGATTCCTCCGGATATTCCACTTTCCTCCCACTTTCCAAATACATACATGTAGGTTAAACACCTGTGTGCGAATGTGATAGGGACATTAGATTGTAATGCAATGTTTAGAGAGACAAGGTGCCCCAGAATATATTGTAAATATCTCACCAAGTAGTAGATGTGGTCCGGGTGCACCAGCCCCAGACCCCCAGCTTTAGGGAGCGGCACGCCAGAGAAATCGAAGAAAGAACAGGGCTGTCTGGCACTCAAACGGATCCACAGGATTTTTATTAAAAAATAAATCTTTATTTTATAAAGTTAAAAATGTATACTTGCATCACTATCCGCCCTAAGCATTTCGTACCCACCAGGGCACTTAATCATGATCATATAGCATATAGCCCATAGCTCATGATTAAGTGCCCTGGTGGGTACGAAACGCGTAGGGTGGATGGAGATGCAAATATACATTTTTTACTTTGTAAAATAAAGATATATTTTTTAACTTAAACTTTTCTGGTCCTGTGGATTAGTTTGAGTGCCAGACAGCCCTGTTCCACCTTAGATTGTAAGCTCCACTGCGGCAGGAACTGATATAAATGATATATTACGTCCGTAAAGAGCTGCTGAAATGTGTTGGCATTATATAAAGCGCAGGAAATGAATACAATCTCTCCTGGCTGCAAGCACAGTGGATTTCTTCTCCTTGATTATACACTGCATAAGAATGATGAAGTATAACAAACAGCCAAGCCACACATTAAAGATAAGATCAGCGAACGGTGAGAATTAAATTTAGAAATCCAATTTCAGCCAACTGGGTCACTATGCATGTATTTATGCTGGTGCGCAGGGAGTTACCTGAGCCAATGCATACAGCCTGCTTTTATGGTAAGTTCTTTGGTCCAAGCACCATGCTTGCTTCTAACATGAAAGCTCCTACAAGACTTTTCTGTTTTGGCTTTTCCCCCCCTTTAACTTTTTCATCTCCAAAGCAACAGTCTGAGCATGACAGAGCTCTTCACAATTGTTGCTTTTGTCTAGGCACAAAGAGAGATTCTCTTCATGTTTGTACCCGAAGGCAATGCATGCACAGAGCAATGACCTCAAAAAGAGTCCGTGATCTGCAATAAGTGCAGTCACTATTCCATCAAACAGGGCACACAGCAGATGTGCTACAATATGACATTATGGTGTGTCTGGAAAAACCTCTAATTCCGCACACAAAAAGAAAAAAAGATGAATAATCTTTAAAATCCATAACTGCAGACATTTAGATTTCTGTTCTATAACTTTTTCAGATTGCAAAAAAAAAAAACATTCTTGGTGACTACATGACCTTACTTTCTTTATTTCAATATCACTTAAAAACATGAAATACTCTCATGATATGATAACTATAAATGCCCACGGCCATAAATCGAAAGCTGTTTAAAAAGAAACCCTTGACGTTCAGCACCGTAAATTACTTTCTAGTTTTCAAAATATTAGGAGTTTTTACCCAACTAATGTAATGACAACAGCACACATGTTGTTTGTTTTGCCTGCCCTGACACAATCAGCAGAAAACTAAGTTAGCGAGAAAAGATGTTTCACTGCTCATAAAATGAAGTAAAAGTGAGAAGAGTCAGCTGACATTGCAGCAGGTGGTGCAGTTGTTTCAAATTCATTATATCAGTATATGGGATCCACTATCCAGAAATCCATTATCAAGACTTTTAAAATTGATTCAAATTTTAAAAGGGCCAGAGTTTGGGCCCCACAGCAAATACATTTTAGGGCCTCCAACATATACATAGGTTGTCCTGTTTTACCAATATATGTTGAAATTGCTCATTAATTAAGACCTCATGGGGCCCCTATACCTCCTGGGCCCCTGCAGGGTCTCCTTCCTCTATAGGAGGAACATCATTTAGATGTGCGTTAAAGGGATACTGCCATGCGAAAACATATTCTTTTCAAAACACATCAGTTAATAGTGCTGTTCCAGTAGGTTTTTGAACTAAAATTAATTTTTCAGATGAGCTAACAGATTTTTTTTTATTTACCTAATTTTGAAATCGGACATGTGGCTAGACTAGACATATTGTCAGTTTCCCAGGTGCCCCCAGTCATGTGACTTGTGCTCTAATAAAATTCAGCCACTCTTTACTACTGCACTGCAAGTTGGAGTCCATCAGCAGAATAATGGGAAGGTAACCATATAACAGCTCCCTGGTACAAAGAACAGCACTCAATAATAAAAATCCATGTCCCATTGCGACCCCATTCATTACATTAAGTAGGAGAAATGACAGCCTGTCCGAAAGCAGTTCCATAGTGCAGCACTGGCTCTTTTTTGAAAGCACATGACCAGGCAAAATGACCTGAGATGGCTGCCTACACACCGATATTACAACTAAAAAAAAATACACTTGGTGGTTCAGGAATTAAATTTTATATGGTAGAGTGACGTATTTGCAGTGTAAACAGTGTAATTTAGAAATAAAAATAACAGCATAAAAATCATGACAGAATCCCACTGTCATCAATCCGTTTAAGATGGAACCTATGACTAAAACCTTTCAGCATGAAATGCATAAGGCTTAAAATGTTGTCCAGTAAAAAAATTCTATATTTTTCCTAAGTAAACTAAATGAATCCCTTTTAATTGTCACTGTAAATGACTTAACATGCAGGTCAGAGTTGCATTTTTGTTTAATTAATTCCAAGGAGCTATAAATACACTGAAAGTGTGTCAGTCTACACACAGCACTCTCAATGACAGGGTATTTGCACAAATCCAGAGATTTCCAAAGTATGATAATTAACAATATATCAACATAATCCTAAATACCTGTCATTAAATCCTTTAATGCTAAAACCTCAGCTGTACTGCACATACTAATTCCACTGGGAGCTAAAGTATTATTCATAACGAAATACAGCATTCCCCCTCAAAATTGATCTAAGCATGTACTTACAGGGAGCCTGCCATAAATACAGCACACACAGTAGTGGGAGAGGTGTTTAAGTGGTGGTAAATTTCTGAGATGTTTTATTTTCATGACTAAAGCGAGATGAAGGAAGAATATTAGTGTATATGGTATTCAGTGATGCCATCAGTTATATGGGGTGCTTAGTGAGTTACTCATTATGACGCCAATGTGTCTATTAAGTTACACTGGCATCCCATGATCTGTATGAAGGCATGTTGCCCAATGTTCCTGTTTTTCCTGGAATAGTCCTGAATCACAAAAAGGGACAGAACTTGATGGAAACTAGGTGGTGTCAGTGGTAGGCTGGTAGTGAGGCTTATTTTTACCATTATGGTGAATTCGAATGTTGGTAGGTATGCCTTCACCACAATATATTTAATGGGATATTAATATCTACTGGAGGGCTACAAGTTGCCCGTGCCAATTTCAGCTTTTGCAAGAAGTTAAGTAGGTTGTCCTTAAAATGCAAAGTAGCAGGGATGCTACATTTCTAAACTATTTAACTTTGATAGATTAAATAATACATCTAAGAACCAGTAATCAACCAGTGAATGAATTTGTTGATCCAAAACCAACATATAAACTATTTCTTGGCAACAATATGTTCTATAGATTCTATTGCCTATAGGGGGCCATGAACGAATTTTGACATCTGTTCATCCTCCTGTAGAAGAACTAAACCCATTTTATTCTACAGAGCGTATTTGTTATCTGCTGTGAAACCTGAGGTATAGGGTTCCCACAACATCCAGGGGCAGTGTGCTTGTAAATAAAGAATCACCTGCAGATTTCATTTTGATGCTAAAATGACAGAAATTATGCAAATTCTACTTAATTTTTCAATCGTGCCCAATTTGCCACAAAGTGCAAGTGCAATTGGCACATTTTAATTAATGTATCGTGTGCAACTCAATCAGTGACATCCCCTCCCACTGGAATTAAAGGAAGGAAAGTTAAACTAAAGAAGTAGGCTAGAAATGTTGTATGTTCTGTTTTGGGCTTCTATACCAACCCCAGGCAACCACAGGCCTTTAGCAGTAAAGATCTGTGTCTCCAAAGATGCCCAGTAGCTCCCCATCTTTTGTTCTGCTGATTCACTGCACATGGTCTGTGCTGCTGTCACATACTGAGCTTAGGGACTGACTCAAAATATACAGTACACATAGAATATAAATCACAGTCACAATCACAGTATAAGGCAGATTAGTTATTAATATGGATATTTACTACATGGCAGCACAGTAACACTTCATTTGTGTTCATAACGGAAACCTTCATTAATTTCTAAAAGCTACATGGTAATAAGCTAAGCTATAGAAGTATCTATATATACACATATAAGTATATATATTTGCCTATTACAAATGCTTCTTCATTGCTAAATAGATGAATACAACTTTGTTTTTAGGTCACTTAAGAAATTCTGGCAGTAAAAGTGTTAAAGGTTTCCATTGTTAGTGCAGTAACGTATACAGTAAAACCACCCACGATTTACATGCACCACTGGTGGAGGTGAACATGTTTGTGTAACCGAATGAAGATTTTAGTTCCAAGACTAAAAACTGTTAAAGGGCTAGTAACATAAAAAAAATAAATCAGTATATAATATTACATATTATTACCCTGCAATGTTTAAACTTTGTGGCATGTAGGAAGCTCAGTATAGGTTACTAGTAACCATGGGGCTGCCACTCAGGCTGTGTGGTTAGAGAACAATTGAGGGTGGTTGCACATTGTTGACACGTAATATTACTTGGAAACGCTGACCGATGTGTTTTTTGGCGACAATAACTGGCCTGAAAGCTTTATTTAATCACCCTTCAAGTGACTGGTTACAATGAGAAGCCCCAGACAAGACGTTACAAAACAACAGGTAACAAAATGCTTAGAATCACCCCTTGTGCACTTTCCCTGACTTTCCCACAGAGACAGGTGCTCATTTGCCCAGCACATAAACGATTAGCGGTTTCTTGTACACAGGGGTCAGATACACGGTCGTCACATGCCTGTTGTATGAAAACCTCATTAAATGGCCAGCAATCTTTTATTTGTAGGTACCGGATAAACATATATAACCTTTAAATATTTTCACTATGAGATATTACTGGCCTTTTAATCATTTCCCTGCTATGGCTTCCCTTGAGCCCCCATTTTAGAATATTGTCTGTGCTCCCTCAGAGATCAGCTGACCAGAAATACCGGTTAGAATTTAATTGGCTTATGCTTGCGTGCACTGTAAATTATTTATGAAAAGGGTTCATTTAGATGATGCAGGGTTTACACATGAGCTGTTTTATGCAATATACAGTATTTTTAAATAGACCTACATTGTTCAGGGTTATAGTTTTCTTTTAATGCCATGTTCAGTGTCGGACTGGCCCACCGGGATACCAGGAAAACTCCCGATGGGCCCAGGTGTCAGTGGGTCTCTTGCTTCTAACCATTTGGCCTATTTCATGGTCATTCCCTATTTCTTTATGGGAATAAAGAGTCTTAATAATGGAAGAATAGAAGGTTGAAAAACTAGCACGTGATCCAAACCCGACACTTTCCCCCCTATTTATAGAGCCGACCAGTCCTGCCGATGATGTCACAAAAGGGGCAGGGTGAATGTGTGCCAATAAAACAGGAAGCTAGCAGTGTAAGGTTGTAAATGGTGTGTCGAGGTCAACCCAAACCTGTCTGACCCGCACATCACTAATTGTCAGGCATTAATCCTTGGAAGATGGGATCTGTGCGGATACTTTGTGTCCTACTCATTCCTCTAATTTTTCATATGTTGCAGATTCAGTGACCAGTCTCTCTTAAACACTGCAAAGGTAGGAGAACCTGCCATTGTCACAATGTACCCTACTTCTATTTAACATACAGGGCCCTTTAAAGAGACTGAAGAGAAATGCAAGATGCTAAAATCAGCAATATCACATGTTATTCTCCGTGTCCCAGAATATACGCAGCTTTATGCTTACAATGCAAAATAGTCAGCGTAAAGTTATTTCTGGTTGAAAGAAAAGGAAGGTGGCTTTTTATTTCCAACTCTTATTAACATACCTAGGAACATTCCAGACTACCACAGAAAGACTAACTGCAGACCAACTGCAGGCCAACATTCTACTGGAAAGCAAATAACTTAACTGTAAAACAATTAAGGTCAAGTAATGATTGAAAAAAAACACTGAACCGGGATTGGTCAGAATGCATAGGGCTGCTATATGATTTTAAACTGCAGCAGCACTAATTAAATAGATCTAGATATTAGTGTCTGAGTATTTACCCTCCAGGGACACTTATTTATTGCTAGGCCCCCCACCAGTCATTTCATACACTTAGCTGCAGAGATATTTGAACAGTTACCACAATGTTCACACAATGGGGCAAATTCACTAAGATGCGAAGTTGCGCCAGGCGCAACTTGGCCAGGCGTAGTTTCGCCAGGGCTCCGCAAATTCACTAAAATCCGAAGTTGCGCACAGGGGTAGCGTAAGGTTGCGGAGTTGCGCTAGCGTTGATTCGCTATATAAAGCGAAGTTACGCTAGCGAAGGCTAATTTGCATACGGCGCGAAATTCAAATTTCAATGGAGGAACACGTATCTACACTACAAATGCCTAGAAAACCTTCAAATCTGCAAATAAAAATTTTATTTTGCCCTACACATGTGCCCACTGTCTAGTCAGGAAATGTAGGGGGGAGGAAGGGGAGCCCCAAAAAATTTTCGATCTTTTTCAGCCTATCAGCCATCATGTAGAAAACACTCCAGCGTTTTTTGGGACTTAGAAAAAAAATTGACTTTTTTTTTTTAAACAATCCCTATCTACTCTATTGCGCTTCGGCAGGTCTGAGGTGGCGAAGGAAGTCTAGCGTAAAAGGTAGCGTTCAGTACACTGCACAAGTTAGTGAATTTGCGTAGTTTCGTCGCTAGCGAAACTTAGCCTGGCGTAAGGTTGCGAAGTAAAACTAGCGAAACTACGCCAGCGTTCGTTAGTGAATTTGAGCAGTAGCGAAAATGCCAAACGCTAGCGAATTAACGCTAGCGGTCGGCGCTTCGCGGCTTAGTGAATTTGCCCCAATGTGTCTATGTATGACACCACAATGGATTTGAAATGAAGTAACCAATATGTGATTGAATTAAAGCTGAAAATCTACACTTCAAGAGGTAAAATATACATTTCATATTAGCTGTATGCCCCTTATATGGTGTCTAGTGCTTGTCACAGACTTGCCACTGAAACCATGAAATAGATGGATCCTAATTCTACCTTTGTATCTTTGTAAATAGTGTTTTCTTCCATAAATTGGCCTTCACAAACAAGGTTAAGTGATAAATGGATAACAGTATACAAGATAGACTGAAATATTTAGTGTATTTAGAGTCACTTGTACAGCTTGGTCCATAAATCTTTGGACAGAGACAACTTTTTTCTACTTTTGGTTCTGTACATTACCACAATGAAATTTAAATAAAACAACTCTGATGCAGTTAAGCTGCAGACTTTCAACTTTAATTCAGTGGGTTGAACAAAAAAGATTGCAAAAAAATGTGAGGAACTAAAGCCTTTTTTAACACAATCATTTCATTTCAAGGGCTCAAAAGTAATTGGACAAATTAAAAAACTGAAAATAAAATGTTCATTTCTAATACTTGGTTGAAAACCCTTTTCTGCGATGGAGGAGTAGTCAGCACATCGATTCTCACTTTTATGTAGAAATGGTGCACGTTCTGCAATGGCCACTTTCCATTGGCAATACTGTGTAATAGAAACTTTTTGAACAGCACCAACAAACTCTTCTTGTAGTTAAAAAGCCTTTATTAATGCTTTTGTGGGCATCACAGCAACATTTCAGGCCATGCAATCTTTTATCAAGCTTGAATATAAAAGGTTGCCTGGCCTGAATGTTGCTGTGATGCCCATAAAAGCATTAATAAAGGCTTGTTAACTACAAGAAGAGTTTGTTGGTGCTGTTCAAAAAGTTTCTGAAACCCCTTTGCTGGTAACGACAGCCTGAAGTCTTGAACTCACATGGACATCACCAGATATTGGGTTTCCTCCTTTTTGATGCTCTGCCAGGCTTTTACTGCAGCGGCTTTCAATTGCTATTTGTTTGTGGACCTTTCTGTCCAAAGTTTAGTCTTCATAAATACTCCAATATATGACACAGCTCCGTTCAAGATATTGATTTTAAATGCCTTTATTAGCATGTGGCTTTTAGATCTGCAACAACATGGTGTTTTGGGCTCACTTGCAGCCCTTATTTAAGTGAGCCCAAAACGTCATGTTGTTGCAGATCTAAACGGAGCGGTGTCATATATTGGAGTATTTATGAAGCCGGTTGGACTGTGGGCCACTGGACACGTGCACCACCAAAACAATTAAGAGGTGGATAAGTGCGGACTACAAAAATTGCATTCGAAGTTTAGTCTTTAACAAGTGAAATGCATGCTCAATTGGGTTCGGATCAAGTGAATGACTTGGCCATTCAAGAATATTCCACTTCTTTGCTTTAATAAACTCCTGGGTTGCTTTGGCTCTATGTTTTGGCTCACTATCCATCTGTATTGTGAAATGCCTCCCAATCAATTTGACTGCACTTAGCTGGATTTGAGCAGACAGTGTCTCTGAACACCTCAGAATTTATTCGGCTGCTTCTGTTCTGTGTCACATCATGGATAAACACTAGTGTCCCAGTGCCACTGGCAGCCATGCACACCCAAGCCATCACACTGCCTCCACCATGTTTTATAGAGATGTAGTATGCTTTGGATCATAAGCTATTCCACGCGTTCTCCATACTTTTTTCTTGCCATCATTCTGGTAGAGGTTGATCTTGATTTTTTTCTGTCCAAAAAACAGAACTGTGCTGGCTTTTTTAGATTTTTTTTTTAGCAAAGTCCAATTTAGCCTTTCTATTCTTGAGGCTTATGAGTGGCTTGCACCTTGCAGTGCACCCTCTGTATTACTTTCATGCAGTCTTCTCTTTATGGTAGACTTGGATAATAATACACCTACCTCCTGGAGAGTGTTGTTCAATTGTTTGGCTGTTGTGAAGGTGTTTCTCTTCACCATGGAAATGATTCTGCGATCATCCATCACTGTTGTCTTCAGTGGACGTCCCGGTCTTTTTGCGTTGCTGAGTTCACCAGTGATTTCTTTCTTTCTCAGGATGTACCAAACTGTAAATTATGCCACTTCTAACATTGTAGCAATTTCTCTGATGTTTTTTTTCTGTTTTTGCAGCTTAAGGGTGGCTTGTTTCACCTGTATGGAAAGCTCCTATCACCGCATGTTGTCTGTTCACAGCAAAATCTTCCACATACAAGCACCCCCCCCTCAAATCAACTTCAGGGCTTTTATCTGCTTCATTGATAATGACATAATAAAGGAATTGTACACACCTGCCCATGAAATAGCCTTTGAGTCAATTGTCCAATTGCTTTTGAGCCCCTGAAATGAAGTGATTGCGTTAAAAAATGCTTTAGTTCCTCACATTTTTATGCAATTTTTTTTTTCAACCCTCTGAATTAAAGCTGAAAGTCTGCAGTTGAATTGTTGTTGTTTCATTTAAAATTCATTGTGGTAATGTACTGAACCAAAATTAGAAAAAAGGTTGTTTGTCCACAGATTTAAGGGCCTAACTTAATTTATATCTTATTATGGCTTATACAGAGGAGCTTGAGGGCATAATCTTTCCCTTCGATAGTAAACATCACAGCAATATGCATTTTTCTGATCCACAGGGACACATTATTGTGCCCCAGTCAGCTTCTGCTATATTTTCAAATTGCTGTTGTAAGCTCATTTTTAGCAACTTTTTGTCCAGTGGGTGAGTGAGCCCTTTATAGACCTCAAGTTACTACAGGTAGTTTTTTTCTCTTCAGCAACGATGCTTCCTTTTCTGCATTGTTGTGTCTCACAACAATACAGTCTGCCTTACTTTAGTTAGTTTCACAGTCTTTATGCAGCAGTGCAGGTCACTCGAAAAACTTGGCAACATCAGCATATTTTGATTTCATTTTCACTTCACCGGGTATTCAATGGTTTTGGTCATACTTTGTCACTGTATGTATGTGTGCATATATATATATAAAATACAGAGTAGTTCAGCAAACCAAAAACATAGCTAAATAATCCCAACTAGATTACCTTGGTGCTATCCATTGCAGCTGTATTTAGAAAAATCCAAAAGGAAGAGGATGCACACAAGGATTTTTAGAAAAATTTAAAAAATGATATTCTTTATTAAATACATTTAAAAAGCAGGTTGACGTTTCGGTCGGTCGGTCTAAGATGTGTGTGTGTGTATATATATATTATGATGGGAAGGGATTGTGGAGAACTTTTAAATGAAAATTTTGTTTTCCGCACACTGGCTGAAAGCTCTGATTGCCAATAAAGACCCCATTTAGCTCATAAATAGTTGGGTTTTTATGTTTTTTATTGAAACTTTACTAGAGAATATTGAAGACGTAACTTAGCATTCACTCTAAACCTCATTTCTTGTTCTTCAGGCTTCTCCTTCCTATTTTAGCCAAGTTCCAGAAAAGCTCTGATATATATATATATATAGTGAATAATGTGACCCCCCCTTTTAAAACATAACAAAAAATATGTTTTGAGGCGTCATTGAGGAGTTCTAGGCTCTAGAGTATTCTATAGTCAGTGGATAATGTACCCCCCTACTGTAATTTATAAAGATATTATAAGTCACTGGGGAGTTATGTGACCATATAAAAGCACGAGGTGTAGCATCTTATTAATGAAATGTTGCTGCAGGTTGAAGAGAGCTGATGGGGGAGGTGAGGGAAGAAGCTAGACCTATACCAGAGAGGATGGGGAGGGGGCAGAGACTTCAGAACTCCAGCATGATTGGAATGGAAGGGACGAAAGACACAAGATACAAGAAGGACCTGAGAGTTACAGAATTTGACGAAACTTGGTGGGGGCAGGCCCTGGTGCGGGCCGTGCAGAAGGGCCCGCCCCCACCCTCGTCTGCGTGATTTTTCTTTGCGCCTGCAGCCGACTCCAGCCGGCTGCAGCGTGCACGATCTTCCGGGGGGGGCCCCTGCGGGGGTGCGGGCCCTGGCCCATTTGCACCCCCTGCTCCCCCCGGTAGTTACGTCCCTGGACTGGGAGACAGCGGACAGGGAGAGCAGGACCAGGGAGGGTATGGCAGAGGGAAGAAGACCTCAGAGAGAGTGCAAGACACTATCTTGATGGGAAGAGAGACTTGAGACAGAGGGGGAGCTGAAATGGAGAGGGAAGGACAGCAAAACCTATGGGAAAGAAAGAGTTATGTCTGAGAGGCAGTGAGACAGGGGAGAGAGTGAGCACATAGTGTGAAGTAATGAAATGCTGGAGGTCAGGGTGAAGGAAGAGATTATTGGAGACAGCAGCAGTGGCATGTGCCATAGAGAAGTGACCAAACTGTAGATTATTGTCATGACCGCCTGGCGTTGTGTCTTATTATCCCTTAACTTTTGGGTAACATCTCTAGAAATCTCTCCAGATATGTATCTCCAATGTTAGTAAACGTGCCCCTTTGACCCTGCCTGAACTGTGACATTGATACTTTCTGCCTGCCTTTTGACTTCTGCCTGGATTTTGACTTTGCTTCATTCTTGAACTTGGACTTTGACCTAGAAGCTTCCTCCTTGGTCCTGACAACTCCCGCTGGGAGTCGATAGGCCCCCTGACATTTATATACAGTATATATATTTATATGTTTTCCTTGGGCACATTTGTTCTTCAAAAGCCATCAGTTAATTATCAGTCTTTTAATTGGTGCATCTGTCCACAAGACCGACACAATATTTCTATAAAATGTATATTTTTTGAAGAACCCAAAATGAGAACTTTTAACACCCACTATGTACAAAAAATTGTTTTTTTGGTTCAGTGCAGACTGCATGAATCATGTGACTTGAAATCATGTGCCATTTGGTTTACAATTTGAACATTCTGAAGAGCTTTCGGTGCCCTGAACAGATGGGCCGAGTGTGGAATCAGTGACAGCAGGTTGATAATAAATCAGCAGGCTACTTCCTGTGTGGGTGGTAGAGGAAGTTCCCTATTAACAGACTTTGTAAGTGAAAATGTAAACTAATAGAAAATATGTATAAACACCTTGTATATTTATTAACATGCTAAGCACAAAAAAGTCAGGGCCCCTTATTCTGTAGCACATCAGAAGCTAAGTTTGCAGTCTAAGGGGATTATTTACGAACGTTCGTATTTTTTTTTCCTGAATTGAATTTTTTAGAGCTTAAAATTGTGCATTATACTAATTACTCTACACCACTAAAAATTCAGAATGTAGCAAACAAGAAACCATGAAACACACAAATACAAAACGTTGTCATCTAAAAGCTGTTGAGGTCATATAGAAGAAAATGGAGATTTGTCCTTTCTGCATTTTGCATTCTGCATTTTTATTCATTCAAGCTTTTGATTTTAGGCTGTTTTAATAAATTACTTGCCATTCTTGGTATTAGAAAAAAAATAGTTTTTTGTTGTTTCTAAAACCTCTATAACCATTAAAATCATAATATTCATAAATAGGCCTCTAAATGTGGCTGAATTTGTTATTCAATAAATGAAATTCTAGTTACACATTAAATAATTATTTGTTCTAACTATACATAGGATTTAAATTAAAGCCTACACTTGATTTTCAAAAACATTCAAAAATCTTAAAAATTCATAGGAGTAGATTTATCAAAGAGTTAAAGGAGAAGGAAAGGCAAAATTTATGCACAACCTCCCCCTAAAGTTCTCATACATATGCACTTAATCGCTGTATTTTTGGCTCACCTATGTGTATATAAAACCAGAAAATCATGCATTGAGTTTAGCTGTACTTTGGTAAAATGTGGCCGCCATCTTGGTAAAGGATTTACACGCTTCCTTTTGCTCTGAATTGGGGAAAGAAAATTCCCCTTATCCTCTGAAGCATGAAGCAACTCTCAAGCATGCGCAATAGTAAGTAATTTGGCCCAACGCGACTCAAGGCTGCTTCGAGCACCAGGGAGGAAGCTGCCTGAAAAATCTATGACGTCACCGGAGTCCTACGCTGCATTCTCAGACGAGCGCGGCTCCTACTGCTAGACACACGGGACACAAAATTTACTACACTCTGTAAGTGATTAGTCTAACAGACTTCTCATTCAGCTTTATTTATGTTTCCTTCTCCTTTAAGTTAGAGGTGGCTGCAGTCCGCTAGAGTGAAATTCTGCAGCTCTCCATTCATTTCTATAGGATTATCAATGGGTGAAAGTGAAAATTCACCCTTTGATAAATACGCCTTTCAAAATCCCATAGAAATAAATTAAGAGTGGTAGAAATTCACTCTAGCAGCCGTCTTTAACTTTACTCTTTAGTAAATATACCCCATAATATCAACCTAGTAAAAAACATAAATAGGAAAACAGTAAAGACAGAATAAACTGGATGATGTAGAAAAGGCTACCCCAAATTGATACACCAGTACCCCAGATCTTATTAACCACCTAAAATTTTTAAAAAAATAGAATTTTTAGGCTGGCTACACTTATCTACATTGCCTTTCAGTGAGCAGCAATGAGTATTGGTTATAACAATACTGTACTTGGGGGCCAAGCTCTATCAAATTAAAAGGAACAGTAACACCAAAAAATTTTTTTAAAGTAATAAAAATATCATTTAGTGTTGCTCTGCACTTATAAAACTGATCTGTTTGCTTCAGAAACACTACTATAGTTCATATAAACAAGCTGCTGAGTAGCAATGGAAATTGAAAAAAGTCTATATGGCTCAGGTTAAATAGTGGATAACAGATAACACGATTATGTTCTACAGATCTTATCCGCTATCTGCTGTGTAACCTGAGCCTTTTCTCCTATGAATGGCTGCCGCCATGGCTACACAGCAGCTTATTTATATAAATTATAGAAGTGTTTCTGAAGCAAACACACCAGTTTTACCAGTGTAGGACAAAACTGAATTATATTTGTATTACTTTAAAACACTTTCATTCTGTTCCTTTAAGTGCATCGCTTTCACTGTACTCTTGTGGCTCTAGCCTACTGGCAACCTAGCAACATTCCTGGAGCCAACTGATTAAATATAAGGACTCAAGGAATGGGCAAGTGACCATGTCCCTAACCATCTGATATGTTTATGGTCAGTCAGGACCAAAACCTATGATGAATAGCACTCAATTAAGAAACAGCAACTGATTCAACATTTTGAGAATATTCGCCAGCAGGACCTTTGCCCTTTCTCTTTATATACTACAAATACCAACACTTCCACAGCAACCCAACACTGATCCACTGTGGTTGAAACAAACTCTACCCAAAATGTCTAGTCTATGACCTTTTCTAGCACATGTACAGTCCCCAAATGTTTTATTATTCTCCAATGTAATCACCTGATGCACTCCAGGTGGAAGGGTTGACCAAACTATATAATGACTGTACCCTTCATTAATCTATGGAATTCCCAAGCAAAATTATTACTGCTAATGTTTCAAAAACATGCAATATGCCTTAAAGCTGTGTTGAGACAATTGAAATAATAGCATTTTAAAAATACATTGGATGGGAAATGGGCAAATGACTGGAGACTGGACAGCTCCAAACACAGATAGATGGTTGGATAATTTAGATGAACGTACTTCGCTATAATTATAGCTGTACTTTGTACTTTTCTCGTAAAAAAAATGTAAAATCAAGTGACACTTACCTAACAGAAAGAGTGAAGTCCCCAGGATTGCTCTTGCTAGGACGGGCCAGGAAACTCCCATGTCCTCCATTGGTCAGAAGTAAAGTCTCTGCTTCTTGTCCACTGATATTTGGATGAAACCATCTAAAATGAAGAAGAATGAATATACATATGTGAGCCTTAACTTACACCCAGGCACTTCCAGTGAGATTCTTACAGTTCCATACTGGGTGTGTACATCCTTATACCAGAGATGTATGAAATAATGCATTGCACAAGTCAAATATAATATCTAAATTATATATTAGACCTTATGATTTAGAGTTCCATTATGATTTCAAACCACAATCAGTCAGTTGTGCAGTTATATAAATTACAATTCCCAATGCTGTTAATGTTTATGTTATGTTTATGTGTATGTTAAGTACAGCCTCTTGTAGGCTGCCAGTCCACATAGGGGCTACCAAATAGCCGATCACAGCCCCTATCTGGCACCCCAAGGGACTTTTTCATGCTTGTGTTGTTCCCCAACTCTTTTTACATTTGAATGAGGGTCACGGGTAAAAAAGGTCGGCGACCCCTGATCTTGTCAAATGAGAATGTAGAATGCTGCATTCCCTGCCGAAAGTCATGTCATGTTAGATGGCAAATATTTCATGAGTTTACAGATCGGATTTTAATATCAGTTACATTTTTCTAAGCCACATACAACTGAATATGTCTTGTAGGATGTGATCAGATAATCCAAGGACAAAATCTAACAAAATCTCAGCCTTTAGCAACTATCGTCACCTTTTATATTTCTGTCATCCTGTAACAAAGGTGGGAAAATAATACTGTTAGTTAATTAATGCTGGTTAATTAGCTATACAGTCCCCTAGTCTAGACTAGTCCTCTATTCTTGTGATCAGAAGCAGCCCATCCATGTGACTTTAATCACCCAGATATGTGAACTGCAAGATTAAGGGACACTGGGTGATTTCAGGCAATTTGCCTGCCATGTTTTCTATTAGACCAAGAGCTGGGGTCAAACCATCAGTACAAGTGCAAGTATGGGCACTAAAGGCACACCCCACCCCCCAAACATTCCCCACATTTGCTCAGTAACAATCGACCTACTCCCCAACTCCATTGGCAATGCTCAAGGAATTCTCAACTTCTCCACACACCCATGCATTCTGCTCGCTGCACTTGTGGACTTACAAATGGGCTGAATCAAGGGGTAGGTAAAGAGAAGAGGTACGTGCCCAGTATGCTGCCTTTGGGTATGCTTTGACTCTCTCTTATACATGTTTTATAAGGCCCCTGGTATGTTGCCACCAATAGTCCCGCACTGTGGCTTAAGTTTAAATAAAACTAAGAGGTACAATTTAAATTAGTCATTGAATGTTATCTCCCTGACTTGAGTGCAGATACTAAGACATGATCAAATCAAGAAAGAAGATGAAATGTATGAATAAATGTATCTGCAATTATATGTGAATAGAATGGTATTAGATGATACCATGTTACTCTGCTATCACAAAAAAAAGATAGAGGAAAGGAAGAATTAACCCTACATTCTTGTTCTTGCATTTTTATAAAATGGAAGAGAAATGTGGAACCATTAGAATGCTGAATATCATGCAGAACCCAAATGGTGTAGCGTATCAGCTAATCCAGGTCTTTGTTTAATTCCATTTAGGTACACAGCATTTTTCCATCCATGGTTACATTTCACATTTCAGGCATAACTTCAAGCACTGGAAACAGAATTCTGCTCCTATTTTAAATACCTGTGCAGTCTATATGATGAAACAAGACACACCTGATAATGAAAAGATTCAACGCCTATTGTTCCAAGTGCTTCTCTGTAACAACAAATGGGTTTTTATTATTTCAGAGTCCTCTGTGGCTATACTGTAAAAAACCATTGTACACAAGGAGTACAATGGTTTGGAACAGATTTGGAATCAAATCTGGACCTGTCCCAGCCAAACATTATGTAAAAAAGGCACAAGTTTGCCCAGTAACAAATCAGCAAGTAGAATTTACTGGCCACCTGTTTGGTTGGTTTTATTACTGCCCCTGGGCAAACGTAGAGCCTTTTATTACATATGGGGGTATATATCATAGAACTTATCATTGCTTTGCAGCCCATTACACAGAAACGCTCTTCAGAACATTTGCAGAAGTGAAGAGGTTACAAGGACCCACCAAGATGAAGTTGGTATGGATTTTGCTTGTCACAATAGACAAACACAGATGGCAGACCTTCTTGTTTGCGTAGTTCACTTTGGAAAAAAATGTTAGTCAAAACTAAAATGTATAAACACACGTGTAAGGAATATTTTAAACTTCTCAGCTCCATGAAACAAATTCAACGTTTTGAGGACAACAGACTCAGTCAGAAAAAAAATGTTGCTATAGGGAAAATGCTAAGATTCAGAGTGCTTTGTGTTAAAGAATTTCCCATACTTATAAATGAAAGTGAACCAGTTACCCCAGATTTTCTTTAAGTACACGAAAGAGAACAAAAAAATTCCATTATAGGTTAAGCTGAAATATTTTTTCTCTCGTGTGTGTATGGTTTTTCTGATAACGGAATGCTCTGTGATATCACTGAAAGCAGATTGCAATAGTCAGCAGCATAGCAGCATGAATATACTCATTAAGTTAGTAGATCTTGCTTGTGTTTTCTAACTTGTAGCAGTCAGATAAAAATTAATTGCTGATGGGTTGCTATTGGGAACAGAGAATCTATCTTTGCAAATCTGGCCAGATGTCTATAAGGGCTATGCGTGTATGATGTTGAGGTTATGCATGAAATGCTCAGAAATGACAGATGTAAATTGTGATGTGAGACATAGCGGATGTATAGCAGGCACAACTACAGTACCTCTAACACTGGAAATGGAGGTTTCCATTCAAACGCACACCATTAACGTCAAAGGGGATTATCACGAGACAGAGAATTTGTTGAGATGATTGAAAAAGTTTTTGCTATTCCCTGGATAAATAATATGCAACTTTTGAGATTTAGAATCTGGGCATCAACACAAAGGACACTAACCTTTACTAATAATTACAGGTATGAGATCGGTTATCCAGAATGTTCGGGACCTGGGGTATTCCGGAAAGGGGTTCTACCTGTAATTTGGATCGACATACATTTAGCGGCAGATTTATCAAGGGTCGAATTTCACAGTGAAAAAAACTTCGAACTTCGAATAGGGTAGTCTGACATTCGAAGTCGAAGGGTTTTTAAGATCGTACAATTGTACTTCTAATTGTACGATTTTACAAAATCTTCTCAAAACTTAGCCAAATACTGGCTATAGGTTCTAGGAGGTCCCCATAGGCTAACATAGCAATTCGGCAGGTTTAAGGTGGCAAAGTTTTTTATAGAGATCTGGATTATTTGGATAAAATGGAGTCTATAGGAGATGGGCTTCCCATCCCATGAGTCCTCTGCACTCAACCCATTATCAACCCATTATGCATACTGCTACTGAAAAATGCCTTACCCTTTAAACAAAACAGAGATTGCTTGTCCATACATTACAATATATTTAAGCTGGCCAACTACGTCAAAGTCGTCCCATATCTGGCCAGTCCTACGCTTAATTTTCATCTGATTCATTAAAGGAAATGTCAACCCTATTTCAGTTTACATGGTGTCAGCATAGGGTGCCTTACTCCCACCTAAACCGCATTATTTTCGTGCCCCAATTCCACTCCTATGTCCTGTACTGCTGTCTCCTTTATCACTACGTTAAGAGTTCCACCCAGTGGCCATTTCCCCGACCTGACGTCATCTTTTCCCTTCTCCCTTTTCTTAATGCGCATGTGTGCATAGCCCCTGCCGTCTGATCTCTCTAAGCAGACATATCTTTCCTCTGCTGTACTCAACTGACTCAAAGTGCGCATTCTCCCCACGCCAAGCGCCAAGGAGAATTCTGAAGGGAGGGGGAGAGGGACTTGTGTGAGCTGCTGATATGCAGAGAGAACAAGGAAATGAAGCAGCTTCCCTGTTTACTCTTCAGCGGACCGGAGTGGCAAGTATTTCAAGAATGCAGTGAGACCTTTCACTGATAAGATTTTCATTTGGGGGGTTAACATGTCCTTTAAGAATTCTATTGCTTCATTATACATTTTACAAAGGGACTAATATAATGAAGCAATAGAATTCTTGAGACACTTGAGAAAAGGCCTGTGACACCCGAAACATGTCGTGTGGATAGCAATAAAATTGCACATTGGCAGTTATCCTGCATATTGTCCTTTTGTCCTCCGTTTTGAACTTATACATTGATATTGATATATGTTCCAGCACCTAGGCATTTCCATTGTTTTCTGAGTGCACCTATAGTTTGTTGGTTTTGTCTCCAATAAGAGTGAATTATATCTTAGTTTGGATCAAGTACAAGGCACTGTTATTATTAGAGAAAAAGGAAATCATTTTAAATTTGGTGCTTTTTGGATAACGGGTTTCTAGGTGACGGATACCATACCTGTATACCTGTGTGTATATATATCTATATATATATCTATATATATATATATATATATATATATATATATATATATATATATATATATATATATATATATATATATATATATATACACACACACATGTAATACACAAGACTCTGAATAATGGTGTTGTTTATATTGTCTCATGCGATATTTAATATACTGAACTCTTATATTTTACAATAAGGGGCAAGACTTATCAAAATGTTAGATTACAGTGTGTCCACGAAAAAATTTATTTATCAAATGGTGAACTCTAATTTCCCCCCGTAGCTTCTAAAAATGGCATTTCAAGTACACAGAGACCCAAACATCTCCCCCCGCCACCATACCTTTATCAGGTAATAATAAATTTGAATATTCTTTTCAATAAGGGGTACATCGTCTATGCTGTATTTCTAATTGTCAGTGCACACGCAGTGTTATATTTGGCAGACACTTTCATATACCTATGGCTGGCACTGAGATTTGCAATGAGACTACAAAGCTCTGATCTGAACTAGAGCAATGTTTAATGAGCCATCTCCCAGATATATGTCATCTCTGCTGCATGGGTTCTGCATTAAGCTACTGTAAGAGAAAGCATTTGATGAAGTTCTAAAGAAAACTCAATGCATTAAAGATATGATGAGACTCCATAGGAGGAAACATCAAAAGAGTTAAGCCATTTCTCTAGAGAAGATTCCCAACCATTGTTCAACTTAAAATTACCATTTAGCATTTCAGATAAAAGAATTAAATTTAGAAACTAGCCCTAATTCATGCTTTCATTTTCACTCTGCCTAACCCTAACCTGCAATTTAAAACATACTGTTCTTGAAGGTCAGTGAACAGAGCAACAGAAAGCATAAGATTAAGGGGGTTATTTATTAATTATTATTATTTATATTATTTATTTTTCCTGGAAAAAAAAAATTGGGAGTTTTTCGAGGGTAGTAAAAACTCGAATTTTTAGGATAAAAGCCACATTCAAATGTAAAAAGAGTTGGGGAGCAACACAAGCATGAAAAAGTCCCTTGGGATGCGAAATAAGGGCTGTGGTTGGCTATTTGGTAACCCCTATGTGGACTGGCTCTGTTTGGCACTATACTTAGTTTTTATGCAACTAAAACTAGCTTTCAAGCTTGGAATTCAAAAATAAGCACCTGCTTTGAGAACCCTGAGAGCAACATCCAAGGGGTTGGAGAGCAACATGTTGCTCATGAGCTACTGGTTGGGGATCACTGCCCTAAGGCTTCAAAAAGCCAGAATCTGAAATACTCCAACTAAAACCTGTCGAGTTCATGTAGAAGTCAATGGCAGAGGTTCCTTGAATCATTTGAAGGTGTTTTGTGCCTTCATGAATTTTTAGTTTTTTTTTGGTGATTTGCACTCCAAAAATCAATCCATTCAAGGTATTCAAGTTTTTTTCGCCGGTAACTCGATCAATTCTAGTATTCAAGTTTTTTCCCTGATTGCATTCATTCAAGTTTTTTCATAAATAAGCAAACATTTGGGTTGTGAGTTTATTCAAGGTAGAAAAAGCCTCACAAACTTGATAAATAACCCCCTAAATGTTTTATTATTAGCATTTTTTCCCTTAATGAGGGCTTTCCCAATTTATCTTTCACTCTGTCATTCTGACCACCGTCTGTAGAAAAGAGATAACAGTTTAAATGTCTAAATTTAGAGCCACAAAAGAAAAAATTATAAATATATTCCCTGCAAAAAATGAAACACGATAGAACATGTCAAATGATACAACGGTTTAGACATAATAAGGTTAAATTAAAATGCATGCCCCCCCACATATTAAGTTAAAGGGAGGGAGTGGCAATCGTCATGTGGCATTGACCTGAAGGCCCCCCATAGACGCAAAGATATTTAGTTGGTGAACGATCGATTTCAGTGCAATCCGACCAATCTGTCAAATTATCGTGAAGTTAGTGGGATCGAACGATTGTGCATCTTACGATTTTTTGTTTGACATCTGTCAGAAAATTTATTGGCCAGGTTAAAAAAAAATGGATCGGTCCCAGTGCAATCTATCTATGTTTGCAGGGCCAAGCCAAGCAGGCTCAGTTTTGCTGGCAACATAGGCTGAAATGGTCTTTATAGTTAATGGAAAATCGTACTTTTAAACGATCGCTTCGAGATAATCGTGGTCTCACGGTAACGAAAAGATCTTTTAAAAATCTTTACATCTATGGCCAGCTGAGAGGCATAGACTAGAAGAGAAACCCACTACATAAACAGTTAGCAAAGCCAAGGTTAGGGCAATATTGCCCTAATCCTGTAATGAGCAGCAGCCTATTTGAACATACCACTCTATTTCCTGCTCTGGTTATTGGCAATAGATAGGTATACAGGGGAGACTGGGGTAGGAAGCCTGCTCATAAAGAAAGACACAGAACAGTCTGAAAATGTAGGTTGCAGGTACTGTCTATTCTGTCCTGTAACAGTTTCCCATGTTCATTTACCGACATCTTTTTTCAGGATTTAGCAATACAAAATAAAATTGCTTCAGCTTCAGCAATATAGTCTTGTGACATAATAAGGCTGGAGATATTTGGAAAGTGCTCATTATAACGTTTCCTATATACCGGTCACGTATCTATATGCCACTATTTGGTTGTCTTTAAATAAGCTGGGAACATTTGTTTGCACTGACCTGTTTCAAATCAGACCTACCTTCTAGAGGAAGATCAGCACTTTCATATATTTCTTCTGCTGTATCTACAGTAGGTCAAAGCCATGAATAACTTCAAATATATTATTCTAATCTACAGTCTGCAGAATTCCCTATTGGACAAACTGAGATTTACAGGATGTTCATGTCTCTTGTGTATACAAAAGAACCATGAATATACGGCAAATTATATAGTGAATAAAGTACCCCCTCTTGTAAATTATAAGGATATTATAAGTTACCGCAGTTTTATGACCATATAAAAACACAAGGCCGAAGGCAACTACTAATATCCTCATTATTTATTATAATACACAAGTTTCAATGAGTCATGTGACAGAAATGACATCAGAACTCACTGTTTATAACTGATGACATCAGAACTCACCGTTTATAAGGATATAATTTACAGGATATTCATTGCTTTTGTGTGTTATAGCCTTATAAATTGTTCTTAGTGATGTCATCGGTTATAATCGGAGATTAGAGATGTCATTTCTGTCACATGACTCACTGAAACGTGTGTATTATAATAAATAAAGTACCTCCTGTTGCAATATATGAAGATTTTAGTCAACTCTGTAACTTATAATATATTTATATTATAGAGGAGGGGGTACTTTATTCACTATATAAACATGGCTTTGTCGTGGAATTGTCTTTAATTTGTGCTTAGTGATATTATTGCTGTCACATGAATTGCTGAAACTTGTGCATTGTATTCATGTCTCCCTTGCTGTAAAACATGAGAATATTAGAAGTCAAAAACAAATTGTGAGAGAGAGAGTACTCACAGATCACCTCAGTCTATGGGTGCAAGTATATACATTTTTAAAATGATTTCCTTTTTCTCTGTATTATTAAAACAGTACCTTGTACTTGATCCAAACTAAGATATAATTATTGGAAGCAAAAGCAGCCTCTTGGGTTTATTTAATGTTTACCAGATTTTCTAGTATTAAGGTATGCAGATCCAAATTACAAAAGAACCGTTATCCAGAAAACCTCAGATCCCAAGCATTCTGGATAACAGGTCAAATACCTGTATATCATTTATTTATATTCCCCCCACCAGGTCCGGACTGAGAATTAAAATAGGCCCTGGCATTTCTGGTACACAGAGGCCCAATCAGCCCACACAGAGGCCCAAACAGCCCCCACCAGCCCACTAAATACTGACTTACTATGGCACTTTATAGCAGCCCCTCTGGCATTTGCCAGAACCCACAGATTGCCAGTCCGGGCCTGCCCCCCACCCCCATAAAAGGAAAAAAAATGTGCAGACCATATACAATTTAAGATTAAAAAGATCACTAGAAAAACACTTTCTGATGCTAGGCAAGTTGTACAATTGTCCAGGTACTGAAGTCTGGGCAAGTTGTAGCTCTTCAGTATCCACGGGTTTCTGAGTGTATTCTCCCTGTTATTGCCAGCTAGCTGTATCATATGGCAAGTGTACATACATTCAAGGATAAGTAGAAGCAGAGCCAACCGGCACTCAAACTTATCCACAGGACCGGAGAGGATTAGTTGAAAAATAATTTTATTTATACAAAGTTAAAAAATATGTATCATCTCCATTTTCGCACACACTTAGGGCACTTAGTCATGGGCATGATCTGTTTCAGTGCTGGTTGTCTCTGCTTCTACTTATCCTTTGCTGTACTGCTCACATTTACTATTTGGTGAGCTATTTATAAATTATTCTGAAGCACCGTGTCTCTCTTAACTATTGCAAAGTGTACACTCACCCTAGGTACTTGCAATGTCATAGATAGAGCCAAATAACACAGGGGAAATAAAATGCAGCAGTCATATACAGACAAGTTTGTGGAAGAATTCAATAGCCTTGCAAATGACACAACTACATTTAAATATTTCTGTAGAAAAGTTAAGCTGTATATGTGTACAGTAATTACTGAAAACAGCAGAAAAAGCAATTGGACAAAATCTTGCCTTGGTTGGCACCCAGGCTACATAGTCTCAAATGTTACTTTGGGCTCCCACTAGACGAGTCAGTCCCACAGGTATAGAACCTCTAAAGCAATGGGTAAATATACTACAACAAAGACTAAAACTAAGCGTACATGTTCCTTTAAAAAAGAACATGCCTCAACCTTTCTCCTTCGTGTCAGCAAGTGAAACTCTCTAAGCTCAGCTAGTTCTAGCAGCCACAGCCTCAAACTGGTAGTTATCTTACCGCCACCCTGTTGTGTTATCAACAGATAAGCACGCTGCTGTGAGTCAGGTTTATACCTCTCACTGATTCTGCCAGGTCGCTGAAGGGGAAACATATAATGAAGTAGGCCAACTGCAGAAATCTGCCATGTTCTGGGAAAACAGATATATTGCATTTGCAGCTGGCTGTACCTGGTCCTACAATACCTGAGAAGTACATACTAAGTAAGGTAATTCTATATCAGTACTGGGTTTTTACTGGATGACTTGCAATTTTAAGATCTTGCAGATAAATGAGACTAGAATAGAAAAACAATATAAATGAATATCCCAACAGTATGCACAGTAAAGCTGAGCCATCACTAAACTATGCTTCTAAACCCTTCATTCAGTTGGTTTCAGATGTGACACCAGAAATAAAGACTATAACTGCTGTCTAATTTAATTTAGACCGGTTTTCTAATATTTAAGTTTAATTTTTCATCTTCTCATGTGTCCCTGGAGCATCTCTGGGAAGGGGTCACTGATTCTCTGAATTGTCCAAATTTGATACATCAGTATCTGGGGTAACGGCTGCACTGTGCATGTCAGGCTGGATAGAAAAATCTGGCATGAAGTGCACAGCCCAGTGTCAGGGAGGAAAGGGGGAAACAACATTCTTTCTCCCTCCCGCCCCTCATATAGACATAACACTGCTAAATGCAGGCAGGGTTGTATTCATTGGGGCAGGTGCAGGTCAACAATTCTGCAATCGAAGGAGGCATTGAGCAACGTGAAAAAAAAGGCCTTTGCACACTGTTTTGGAGATCATAAATGACCCCTACTAATCGTAGATGTGTCGAGAAAAAGACTTGACTGTAGAGCTAGTAATGATTGATTCTTTACATAGGTTATTAGATAACTAAGCGAATATGGCGTCCAAGGTTATTCATTCACTGGCACTGATCCATGGAAAAATCTAATTGCCATTTTGGGATAAGGTAGGAATTTATTATTGCCATGTGTTTGCTTTAATCTGGATAGTACAGACAGGGCGCTTGAAAGGTACAACTTGTAAATAACGTTTATATTTATAAAACTAAAGAAAGCCCATCACTCAAGTTTCTTATAACAATTTCATAATGGAATTTTCATATTTTTTAGACTATTGAGTGATATTAGTTTATTATATATTCAGTTTTACCATTTTTATTCCAGTTTTACACCTGGGCATATGAAGACTGTAGTGTCCAGTACAGAAGTCATTATTGCAACAAGTTAAATAACATACATCTTGGCACACTTGGCCAAAATAAAAGTGGTGACGAATACCTTGGTGTCCCATTGTGGGATGTGTTGGACACTAATGGCTGTTTTCTACATTAATGCAGCAGCAGGGACAATAAAGGGCCAATGTTCTCCCCCAAAGCAGCCACTGTCCAGAGGAATCTAAGTTAGATAGCTGAAAATCCAAGTCACATCATGCTAACTGTGTCATGCTCCAGACTTGAGAGCCTGCCAACTCTGCTGAACTCTCCAAGATGATATAACACCATGGCTAATTAACACCAGGCTATTCTGGGTGCAGGCAGTGTGACAGGGCAGAAATTAGCCCTTGATGGGACTCAGACATCTTTGATGCTTTGCCAGGGTTATTTTCTGCGGCTGCAGATCAGAGAAAATGAGGCAGAAATAAAACCTGTGTGCACTGCATTTAGCATTTCCGCAGCTGTGAACATTCGGGTGCACCCTGGGAGCTGTGGATTCAGTGGGCTGCCTTCAGGATCTTAAACTTCGTTATCCGGTCCAGTGCCAGCTTTGAGGAACTCTAGGAAGGCCCTTGTGCTCAAACATCTTTCAAAAGAGAAAATCGGACAACAAACACTGTACTGTGTGCTCTGTACAGTACACTGCTGTACTATGCTTTGGGAAAAGTTAAAACAGTATAACTCTCAGTCAGTTTGTGTTACCTGTTTTCCTCCATTGTTTACTTGCAATTGTTGAGGTTTCTATGCTGACTTAAGCACTTATGCAGCAATTCAAAGGAGACTGTGTAGGAGGGAGTACTGAAACCAGCGCTGTGTAATGCTTCCTTTCCCTGTACTTCTATATAATGCACGGGAAGAGAATGCACACCTTGCAGCAATACCGCCTGTACATTTCAACGATTTAAATCTATACACTCCGTATGGTTAAAGAGATACTGTCAGTACTGTATCAAAATCACAATGTCATACCCAGGACACAGTTACCAGCAGGAGACATTACTTTTCTTTTAAATGGTGGTACAACCGCTCAAACTACAAGACTGATTAACTTTTATTGCAGACAAAGTAATGGCTGTAGTTGCCTGTCTGTATAGTTGAATTTGTTAGCCAGGCAACACATCCACTACTACAACTAATAAAAAGAACATAATCATTAATGAGTGACTGAGAATCACAGATTAATTTAAAAAGTAATGTTCCTTTGATGATCCACTGACTTTCCCCATACATAGCCAATAAAGTACACACACACACAGTCTCTTTGTGCACAAAGCAATACAAATCTGGATATTTGCATTAGAATCATATACATGGGGATTGCTTTATGTTTGCCTTGGCAAAAGGACCTCTACACTACAGACCTCAACCCCTCAATTTGGGATTACGCTAGTAACCTGTTGAAGGTGCCCACTTGCCTTTCCCTCACTCGATTTTACTTTCCTTTTTTTTTTTGCAAACTATCCGAACTGCAGGTGATGGACACAAGCAAAGCACAAGCCATGTGCCTAATCCCTGGAGACAGTCTGTTATATAAAGATATGTATGTTGCAATGAACTGAATTTATAAATTTATGTGTAACGGTTTCAGCAGCTTTGGCCCTCTGTCCCAATGAACATGTGGAAAACTTCTCCCAAATACTTCTTTGCAGCTGGACAGTGTGTAAAAAACACAGAGGCAGTTCCAGGGCTAAAAAAGTATATGAATAAATATAGGATCCAGCTGTTTTTTTTTTTAATTTTCTTAGATATTCTCTAAAATACTTTTTTTGTATCTTTTACATATAACAGATGCAACTGTCCAGAGGAACAATACATATCATTTTTACATAGTATATCAGAAATAATGACTTTTGTAAGTTGCTCTTAAATATGCCAGCACCAAAACACTATAGGGTTTATTCATGAACCCAAGCGCAGTGTGCAAAGTGCAATTTCTGTTCTTTTTACCCATAGCGTAGTTTCCCCTCCACAATTTGAGTTTCATAAATGCAATCAAAATTGTTGCAGTGGGGATTGTGTAATTTCTGGAGCACTATGTTATAGGGGACCTGCACATAATTCCTTGGGTGCGAGTCTACTATGCTTAGTGACACAACCTGCAGTGGGAACCCTATAATCAGTGTTAACTTCAAGGTGAGGGCAGCTCCAGGGTTCCCTTACATCAATAAATGCACTTGTACACAATTCATCAGAGCAGACTTGGCAGGTGCAATGGTGCAAATATGCTCAAGTGCGAGAAGCATGTTTCGTTGCAAGTACCTTTAATGAATTGTATCAATATGTGCAACAATTGGGTCCATTCTTGTGTGATTGCAATTGTGGCTGCATCCATAAATGAGCCCTAAAGTTTACCAATAACTTTATCAGGGAGATTTCTCAGTAGGGGCTCTAAAAAAATGGCAGCATTTAACGTTTAAATATGGTAACCGTAGCTGAAAACAATGCATTTTGTGAACCGTACCAGTTATACTTTCATCAGTCACTCATTAAATATGTTTGGGAGCTGCCAAATCCACAAAAAAAAAAAAAAAAAGGAAATGTGTACATAACTGATTAACTTGCTATACCACAGGAATAATAGCGGACATCTAGTTCCCCCTCTAAATGAGAAGAAACAACATCTATCTCATACTGTGTTGTATCACTGAACACAGCCAAATATTTATAGAAGTAGCACTGGCCTTATTTCCTTTTATTGCCAGTTGTACTTTAAATTTTAACAGAGTCAATTCCACAACTACAGTGCATGGTGATCCTTTTGCTATTTTCTTCAACAACATACAGATTTCTGTACATCAGATTCACTGCGAGAGCAAGACATTATTGTAATCCCTACTACTGCTGCCATCCCTCCAATTGTGCACCACAAACTCTCTGGACTAGAAATAAAATTAGCCTTCTAGACCACTTAAAATTCAGTTGACAAACTGTTTGGTCAACAGTCGCATAGTGAATTAAAAATAGAGAGGGCAAAGCTCCAGAAAAATAAAGAAGAATTTGTTTGCCAATGTAACAAATGTTGATAGTACCGTATTGGTGCAAGGCCACCCTTCTACAGAGAATTAATTGTGCATACACAATACTGCTGCAAATGTAATATTCTGCCTTTCCTATATACAAAGCAGGCTTAGAAATATACCTATAATATGTGTCCAATTTCCTTCGTATAAAGAAAATTGATACCTTGTGTACAAGTCATCACACCTGCATGTCTTTCTGTTTACGGATACAAAATAAAGGATGCAATGTGATAATAAACACTTTAATTATACAATCTTGGTTTTCTACAAAAAAAAGTAATTGATTATTATACCGGTTTGCTTCCTTTATTTAAGGTATCTAATTTTTCAAGTTCAAGCACCAGCAGGATCCAGTCACCCTAGGGTCTCAAAAGCAGGGTAGCAACACTTCTCCAAATAACCCAAACATCTCCCCCATCGATCACACTCACCTACACAATAAATATTTCACTCTCAAATAACTAAATGTTGTCAGTCACCTCAAAAACCTGTTAAGGGTGTTCCCAGCCTACTTTTAAAGGTGAGGCAGCGCATGCCCTATTTATAGTAGTGTTTAATTTGGAAAACAGCATCAAAAGTACAGTGTCTTCTAACAACAAACATAATACAACAACCATGGTGGATAAATGCAATCGGTCACGCAACACGACTCTCTGATGTTTATGGCTTAAAACATGTTAGAACAGGTATAAGATTAATTATACATGATGCTTAGGACCTGTGATTTTCTGAATTTAAAACATTAAGGGGGTTATTTATCAAAGGTCAAGTTGTGTTGTTCCCGATAAATTACAGTTTTTTGAAAGGTAGATTCAGTAAAAACTCTAGTTTTCCGGGATAAAAAAAAAAAAAGATTTATTTTAGTATTGAACTATTTGAAGATGTTTTCAGCCTTTTTTCTGTGGTTTTTCAGTGGTTTGCTCGAAAAATCGATCAATTTGAGCTTTTTTGCGCCAATAACGATCAACTTGAGTATTTATATCCGGGTTTTTCCATAAATAAGCAAACATTCGAGTTGTGGGTTTACTCGAGGTAGGAAAAACCTCTCAAACTCAACCTTTAATAAATAAACTCCTAATATCTAGAACATTTTTGCAAGTCGAGTGCAAAGCTACTGTTTTATTATTACAGGGAAAAAAACAAAGCGGTAAAATATGGAGAAGTGATTGTTTAACTAGGAGACTGTATGAAATGGTATTTCCCTATACAGAGCTTTTATTTTCTCTAGATCTTACACTGCCCAGTTATATATTGCACGTTGCAGGCTGCTTTTCAGTTTGCAATTTATTCCGAATGAAAACCATGCTCGGGAGCCGAAACCTGTCTGCTGTAAGGAGTTTGAGTATATGATAAGGAGTTTGATTATATGATAATAAAATCATGGTTAATCACTAAGGGAAGTGGTAAGCAATGTTGTGTTGCATGCTCCAAGTAGGAGCTTTGTAGCATCTAGAGTAGCCATATTAAGATATACATATTATCAATTAAAAACCTAAAATAATATATGTATTCATTATATCATAAAAATAGCCAATATATTATAAAACTACAAATCTAAACAGTATAGCTGTTATAGAACTACATCTCCCAGCAAGCCATGCAAGAAGTGCCAAGGGTTGACTTTCCCTGATATAAACGCTGTGTTTAAACCTTACTGCTTCTCCCTTATGCCAAATGGTTCTATCAGGGAGTTAAATTTTGAGCCGCACCCAGAACTCTGCACATTCACTTGTGTCCTGAGGTTATTTTGAAAAATAAAAAGGGAAAGTGATCCGTAGGTAAACGTGTTGGTTGCCACGGGAGCTGGCATTCGACATTTCCCTTCCAATATATTTTTAGAAGATTCATGGCTGCGGCCTCTTTCCTCTGTAACTGGGAGGGACATCCTGTTCACAGGCTTCTTCCCCCAGCTCCCACCCTTGTATTGTCTCAGTCCAATAAAAAGGGCTACAGGAAGCTAAAACTTTTACTGGAAAAAGTATGTGTGTGTGTTTCAATGCTGGTGGGCCTGCCAAAGCTGTATAGTGCCCGGATTACGTAGTGCTCATTGCAGGGATATTGCTGAAGCATCTTGCTGATGCATCTATAGCTCTTATAAAGTAGCCTTCCACAGGGATTCATTAAAAATGAATCAAGGGCAAAAAATATGTACATTTAAAAATAGATGACTCCATTAAAAAGGTGGTAATAATGCAGTGTATTTTCCACAATGTATGCAGTACAAGTGCCTATGCTTGACATGGCCATCTTTCTATTGTTCTATGGAGCTCATCTTCACTTCCTCATCGACTGGGTGTTGTCCATCGGTATTTCTCAGGCTGCAAAGAGACTGATCAAGCAGCCTGTCATTTGCATGGCATTATGGAGATTGTTTGTCACTGCTAGTGAGAGAGCATTTTCAGACCAAAATCCACGTGGCATCAGCAAAGACACGTGGTTCCAATAAAGCAGCAGACAGGCTGATCATTTTGGTGCAGATGCTTCTCCACCAGCTAAAAAATGCTGAAGGCAGATACACCATCTAAGAAGATAAATAGTTATGGAAAGCACTTCATCTTGTGGGACTGTAGCTGTGTTCCTGAGCACATAGTATTATCATCTTTTATTTATATTATGCCTTCTTTTTTTTTTTTTTTTTCCAGGCAAGTTTCCTTCCACTTTTTGGATACTTTTCCTCTTTTTGGGAATAGCTGCCTGCCTTCTACATCTTGCACATCATTAGTTCCTACCTCAGTGGCATACAAAGTTCCCTATTCCATTCATACAGCACACACTAAGGACAATTTCACCAGAAGCCAATGAATTTGCCTGTTTGTTTTTGGAATTAGTGTGTGGGGGGGGGGGCAGAGTACCTGGAGGAAACTCACATAGATGTAAAAAGAACATACAATCACAAACACAGGGCCCGAGTTTAGCAGGCCAGTAGTGCAACCACTGATCCACAGACCATATATAGAATCCCCTGCCACATAGCAAGTAAGGTGGCCATATGATTAAAATATGCTCCTATTACAAATCTTTAGATCCGAATTTTATTCACTTTTTCTTAGGGACTTGGTTTGAAAGTCCAAAGAACCAGTTTAGAATTAATTATTAACTACATTTATTTTAAACTACAATATTCATCAGAAATAGTTTCTCTCTAATGTTTTCTATCTTTTTATTTCCGAAGACTGAAGTTTCATTTATAGCCATCACATGTAGTGATAAGCGAATTTATTTGCCAGGCGCAAATATGTGCGATTTGCCGCAGGCAAATAAATTCGCGAAACAGCCGCAAAAATTCGCCAGCGTAATAAAAATGGATGCCAGCGTCCATTTTTTGGACGCCAGCGCATTTTCGCAAAGTTTTCGGCGAAACAGCGCAAATTCGCTCATCACTAATCACATGCTTCCCAGGAGCTCACAATTTGATAATGGTTTATTTTTTAAAGTCATTCCTACATATTCCATGAGCATTAATTCTAAGCAACTTTTCAAATGGCCTTCATTTATTCTTTTTTTATGGTTTCCAAATTATTATTTTTTCCAGCTTTCAAATGGGGGTCACTTGCACTGTCTAAAAAAAACAAATGCTCTGTACAATTGTAATGTTAATTTTTATTACTCATCTTTCTATTCAGGCCTCTCCTATTCATATTCCAATCTGTTATACAAATTAATGCATGGCTGCTTGTATAATTTGGGCCCTAGCAACTAGATTGCTGAAATTGCAAACCGGAGAGCTGCTAAATAACTCAGAAAACACAATTACGGTAATAAGAAATTTAAATCAGTTGCAGATTGTCTTGGAATAGGACTCTACATCAAACTAAAAGTTAATTTAAAGATGAACAACCCCTCAAAGCCACTTGATACAATTGATACAGTCATTGGTTTTCAGATTTGCCCTCTTAGCACATAACATGTTTAGAGATACAGGTATGGGATCCGTTATCCGGAAATCCGTTATCCAGAAAGCTCTGAATTATGGAAAGGCCATCTCCCATAGGCTCTATTATAATAAATTAATCCAGATTTTTTTTAATTGATTTCCTTTTTCTCTGTAATAATAAAACAGTACCTTGTACTTGATCCAACCTAAGATATAAATAATCCTTACTGGAAGCAAAACCAGCCTATTCGGTTCATTTAATGTTTACATGAAACTCTAGTAGACTTAAGATATGAAGATCCAAATTACAGATAGATCCCTACCCATACAACCCCAGGTCCCGAGCATCCTGGATAACAGGTCCCATACCTGTATATGAAAATATTAGAGACTCCGTTATTCATCCATAGTTGCAAGAATATCTAGGCCAAAATTGTTCAGTGTAAAAATAAAAAGTGGTTAAATAGATAGGCTGTGCAAAATAAAAAATGTTTCTAATATATTTAGAATGTAATGTATAAAGGCTGAAGTGACTGGATGTCTAACATAATAGCCAGAACACTACTTCCTGACTTTGCAGCTCTCTTGGTTTACACTGACCGGTTGCTAGGCAGTAACCAATCAGAGACTTGAGGGGGCGCCACATGGGTCATATCTGTTGCTTTTGAATCTGAGCTGAATGCTGAGGATCAATTACAAACTCACTGAACAGATATGTACCATGTTGCCCCCCTCCAAGTCGCTGACTAACTCAGAGTTATAGAGCTGACAAGTAGTGTTCTGGCTATTATGTTAGACATCCAGTCACTCCAGCCTTTATACATTACATTTTTGGCTAACTAACTATATTAGAAACATTTTTTATTTTGCACATCCTATCTATTTACACAGTTTTTATTTTCACACTGAACTGTTCCTTTAAAGGAGAACTAAACATGAATATGGCCAAAAATGCTGTATTTTATATACTGCACTTATTGCACCAGCTTCTCAATAGCAGCAATGATCCAGGACTTCAAACTTGTCCCAGGGGGTCACCATCTTGGAAAGTGTCTGCTACACTCACATGTTCAGTGGGCTCTGAGCAGCTGTTGAGTAGCTGAGTTTAGCGGTCATCACAAATTATCAAGCAAAAAACTGAGGTTGACCTGTAATATAAGCGGATGCTACAGGGCTGATTATTAAATTCTGATGCTAATTGCACTGGTTTCTGTGCTGCCATGTAGTTATTACCTGTATTATTAATTACTAATCAGCCTTATATTGTGACATTTATATTCTATATGTATTGTATATTTTGAGAGGCACCCTAGGCAACCAGGCTGGTCGCTGCGCCGGCTGAGCACACAAGCACCAACTCGCCCATGCGCATGCGATAGAAACTCTGGGAATCAATTTTTTTTTATATTCTCCTGGTGCTGGTGGTATTGGGCCCTAAATGCATTTTTAGGGTGAAAACCATCTACACCAGTGGCAACAGTTGTTTTCCATTTATAAGGGTGCACAGGCTACTCCAGGGTTTATCTACCATATTTTCTAGTGAGGTCTGAAATACAATAATCAACGGCAGGACCCCAAAATCTGCAAAACTAGCCCTATTAACTCTCCTATATAAATAATAAACACTCTCTCTCTCTCCTTCCAGACATCTCTCCGTCAATCTTTTACCAGCTGCAAAAAAAAAAAGAAAAGAAAAACATTCACTCGCACACACATAAAAAGAACAAAGATGTTATTTCTATATTTGAACAATTAGATTGCCAGGTAAACCAACCAAACCGGTTTCAGCTACAACCTTTATCCACACTTTATCGTTTCCAGATATATGTATTTAAACTATGGCCTATAATGTCCCAGTGTTGCAGGAGGCTGTTTTTACCCGAGTGGCCTCGGGCAGTGAGGACTATGTACAACTAACTGTCTGTTTTGTAAAAGTCGTTTTTTTACAAGGAAACAAATGAATAAATGGATGGTTTGCATTTGTGGAAGTTGCTCTGAGTTGGGGGCCCTTTAAAATGTCATGTGATCCCATAAGGCTTATGTGATAGTGGTTATACTGTTTCACCGCCAATCAAAAGAAGGCCACAATGTACAAATTATGCACTGGCAAATTACTTATTTCTCATGAAGAGAGGAGGCAACTCTTCACCTGTGGTGTAGCTGTGAATTAGGTAATCAGGTGGCAAGTTTGTGGGTTACTCTAACACAAGAGAAGCATTAATTCCCTGCCAGTGCCGGTGCTTTATTGTAGCAGTAGATAAAACTACATGCAACCATAGCAAAGTATTGGGAAATCAGACAAGCAGGTGAGAGAGAATAAATGAACACATTGTTTCACTGTGAATTATAACACTTTGCTTTCTGTTAAAGTGCAAATAACACTATATTCTACTGCTGTTTCCAGATGATGGGAGTTTCAAATCAGGAGACACAGGGAGTATGAACAAGTTTAAAGGAGAAGGAAAGCTACAGAGGCATTTTATTGCCAATAGATTAGCTGCATTAGTGCAAGCTAGAATGCTATATTTATTCTGTAGAATGTTTTACCATACCGAAGTAAAAAGCTCTAGAAGCTCTGTTTGTTTAGGATAGCAGCTGCAGTATTAGCTTGATGTGACATCACTTCCTGCCTGAGTCTCTCCCTGCTCACTTATAGCTCTGGGCTCAGATTACAGCAGAGAAGGGGAGGGGAAGAGGAACAAACTGAGCATGCTCACGACCAGGGCAAGGAGGTTTAAGATGAAGGCAGGAAGCATGATACAGAAGCCCATGTGTACACAATAGAAGAAAAGAAATGCAGTGTTTCTTTTTACAGGGGACTCAGAGCAGCATTACTTTGAGGGTTTACTGGTATATTTAGGTGGACCTTTCTGATAAGGTTTACTTCTCTTTTAAGGAGGTTATTTACTAAACCATGTTTTTTTTCTATTTGGGGGTTTATTGGGCAATAGCTGGAAATTTTCATGGGGAAAAAATTAGAATTTTTCGAGATTCATTATAGCCCGAAGCTAAAAAAAATCCGAAAATCCTCCATCTCACACATGCCTAGGTCATGTAGAAATCAATCGGAGATGTCCCTTTTACATTTTGAAGATATTGTGGTTTGAGCTGGATTTCATCCAATAATCCAAAAAATTTGGGGTTTCGGGAGTTAAGACAAAAAAATTCCTGTTTTCACTCGATTTTATCAAGTTTTTTCCCAACCCGACTTTTTTGAGTTATTTGAATGATAAATAAGATAAAATTGTGGATGGGAGTTTGGTCGAACTTGGTTTAATAAAAATATGAGATAAATTCGAGTTTTAGTAAAAAAAAACCCTAACAGTCGTTGCTGAGCAGGTCTGGGATGGCAGCTATATTATATATCCGACTGTGGCTAATTTATGAAAAATCATTATGGATTGATGGTTTCTAGTCGATTCATAGTGGATTTGTAATTTACCATCTCCGATATTGTATCCAATCACTTAGTTGGATACAGAAAGATTTATTCAGAACTGATCTAAATGTAATCAATCTACCCACAAAGAGTTACTTCAATACATTTCGATCAATAACTGGGCCAAAGCTCACAATATTAACTGTCATTGCCTGAAAGATGCTGTTACAGAAATACTAATTTCCTTTTCTTAAAACACAGAATGAAAGGGCAGGTAATGATTACTTGGATCTTTGAACTGTTGGGTTACAAAATCAATAGCTTTCAAAAATTAAAGTACTAAATATCACTTGGTATGTCTTAGGACTTCCGAATACTCAATAGTCATATCATGCAAATAAATGCAGTGCTTCCTTAAAGGGCATGTAAAGGCAAAAATATAAAATCCCATTTTTACTTTCTTTAATGAAAAAGAAATCTATCTCCAATATACTTTAATTAAAAGATGTCTACAGTTTTTATCATAAACCTGACTGTATGCAGTGCAATTCCCCCTTCTTTTACTGCTGTGGATAGGAATTGTCAGATGGTCCCCAACTGCTGTGCAGGTAAACGATCATACTTTCAAATGGCAGGGGGAGCCCCCCCACCTTACTTCCCAGAACTCGAGCAGCATTGTTGGATTCCCTGTAGAGATTTGTATCCAGAGACGCAGTGCAGTCTCTATATTATGATTATTAATCAGCCTTGCTGTATTGGCTTCTATGGCAAATATTAGTTGACTTGTGCTGTTTTGATAATTTATGACGATCCCTAAGCTTAACCTCCCAACTGAAGCCCAGACCACACTGAGCATGTGCGAGTCTTGATATTGCAGAAATGTCTAACAAAGTTACAAGATGACAGCTCCCTGCGCCAACTTTGAAAGCATAAATCATTTGTCTTATTAGGCTGCTGGTGCAGTAAGTTCATGTTTATATTTAGTATACATAATACAGCATTTCTAACATTATTCTATTTTAGACTTTAGTTGCCCTTTAAAGGGATTCGGTCATGATTTTTATGGTGTAGATTTATTTCTAAATTACACTGTTTACACTGCAATTAACTAACTCCACCATGTAAAATTTCATTTCTGAACCAGCAAGTTTGAATTTTTTAGTTGTAATATTGGTATGTAGGCAGCCATCTCAAGTCATTTTGCCTGGTCATGTGGTTTCAGAAAGAGCCAGCACTTTAGGATGGAACTGCTTTCTGGCAGGCAGTTGTTTCACCTACTCAATGTAACTGAATGTGATGCTGTGGGACCTGGATTTTACTATTGAGTGCTGTTCTTAGATCTACCAGGGAGCTGTTATCTTGTGTTAGGGAGCTGTTATCTGGTTACATTCCAATTGTTCTGCTGATAGGCTGCTGGGGGGTGGTAGAGGGGGGTGATATCACTCCAACTGGCAGTACTGCAGTAAAGAGTGACTGAAGTTTATTAGAGCCCAAGTCACATGACTGGGGGCAGCTGGGAAACTGTCAATATGTCTAGCCCTATATCAGATTTCAAAATTAGCTGGAAAGGCAAATAATACAAAACCTATAAAAAAATAAATAATGAAGACCACTTGAAATGTTGCTTAGAACTGGCCATTCTATAACATACTAAAAAGATAATTTAAAGGTGAACCACCCCATTAATGAAACTCAGGGATTCTGCTCATGTATCAATTTAGAACAGTTACATAGTCAGTGACCCCACTTCCAGAGCTACTTTAGAAACACATAAAAATGTGAAAATTCAATTTTACACTTGTATTAGAAAAAAGATCCCAAATAGAAAATTGAGTAGAAATACAGTAATTAAAAAATAATTTAAGGTGAGTCATCCCTTTAATGACATTTCTAGGTTGTGCATTTAAATATGTGCAGTAAACATACAGCACCCCAGAGCATACTTATTATGTGTAGTGTCACCAACACTAGGGATTATCTGAGCTGCAAGTCTGTAATCCCTATACATTAACCACTGCATTGCTAGGCAAATGCTTTCTTGTTTAGTTGATCTTTTAAAGATCACTGCATAACAATTCCTGTTGCATAGCTGTCCCTAGCTTATTTAAAGGTCTATTTAAAAGCTCTGTTACAGAAAAAATTTGCTGAAAAGAGCATAGAACAGTAAATATACAGTAATATATATATATATATATATATATATATATATATATATATATATATATATATATATATATATATATATATATATATATATATATATATATATATATATATCCATATCGCCGGAAGAATTTGCACTCACAGGACTTATAAATAAAGAATATGTTTTATTTTAGAACTATAGTCCGACGTTTCGGCCCAACCCGGCCTTTCTCAAAATACTAATACAACAATGTCCATGCCTTAAATCTGCATTTTCGCTGAGAAAAAGGCAGCATTCACAATGACGTCTTAACATTGTTATAATAAACAGACCATGATGTTGTCTACCACTGTGGAACCTCCAAATAAACATTTTAAAACATACCCAATAATAAACTATTTTATATAAAATCGTTTAAAAACAAGGTACAAAATAACATTCACGAATGTATGAACCCCCCCTGAGGGTTACATGTTTGCTCTGATGGTCAGCATATAGAAATTAGTTATCTGGAAACCCATTATCCAGAAAGTTTTGAACTATGGGATGGACTTCTCCCATAGACTGCATTTTAAATTAAAATTTGAAAACAATTATTTCCATTTTCTCTGCAATAATAAATCAGTACTTTGCACTTGATTCCAGCCAAGATATAATTAATCCTTATTGGAAGCAAAATAATCCTCTATTTAATGTTTAAATTATATTTTTAGTAGACATAAGGTTTATCCAAGCATTCTGGATAACAGGTCCCATACCTGTTCTGCCTGACCAATCTGGGTGTGACATTTGCGGTCAGTAAAGTACAAAAAAACAATGTTCTTGAAAAGGAAGTAAAAACAGCCAAAAAATACCATTCCTTGTGCACAAACAAAAATTGTTGAACCACTTCTTTTTCTTTTCTGTAATATTTTACTTGTAAATTAAAACAATCTTTGAATTACTCCACAACATTGTATAAGTGACCACTTGGGCAGGAAACCTGGACGTCAGGCATAAAGCACATTCCAAGCCTAACCACTAGGAATCTAGACCTTGTAGTCTTTCAAACACTCAAACAGTGACAAAAAGTAAATGCATTAATTGAAAGTTCATCACTCGTTTAATGAACCTTTCAAATACAAATGAGCTATAAAGTTAAAACTCAGCGGCGCTATGTAACAGAGTCATAAAAATTTGACTGCTGGTAATAAGCCTGAGGAAGGAACAAATAAAAGATACTTGCTGTATTTTGCCCAGAACAAAATAAGTTTCATAAATGTACGTTCTTGCCTTTTTCAAGTTATCTGCAAACCCCCCTCTTAAACACTAGTATATTATTGTATATTATTTAGGACATCCACTATACTACGCCAAGTAGCCACTGGGTCTGCAGTTTCTATTGGATCAACCCTGCCTCAGTTCTTCTGGTTCAACCATAGTGTTTTGAAGTGATCAGCAAGCATCACTTTTCTCTACGCCGTTTCCCATCAGCCCTCTCTATGCCAAGTAACAAATATTCAGGCTACATAGAGGCCTCCTCCATACCCTGCATGTCTGACTTTAGAATAAAAAGTACAAAATTCCTTGCTATATCTTGTGCTTGTCCTGCCTCCCCAAGGTGGAATGTGTCAAGAGTCTCCTTCAGAAAGCACAAATGTAACCACTATGGTCACATAGTAACCTCGATACAACAATGTAGGACTACGCACACCCTTCAATTCAAACAGAGATGCCTGGTGCACAAAGGTAGAGGCTCGGCAACCTCACAGACTTCTTAGTAGAAAAGGAACCAATAGCACACAGGACTGGTGAAATCTTCCAATTATTTTATTGTGCAAGCGGAGTGCAATGCAACGTTTCGGGGAACAATACCCCTTTGTCAAGCATACGAAAGTGTGCAAAAAATGCATTTAAATACACAGGTGAGTGTGTTCGATTAACATATCGAATTGTGATTGGTGTGCATCATAAGTGTCAAATAGCAACAGTTACCTCCTTCATTTAAAGGGTAAATGAACCATATATCTCATTAAAATTCAATGTGTTTAAAACATGGGAAGTTAAATATTTTACACAAACATTAAAATACAATGTGTATAAAACGTAAGAATTAAGCAATGATTAATGCAAGTGTATTAGTGTAAGATAAAAATGCACATACAAAAATATCAACAGAGGATAAATCGATGGAGACAACAATCAAACAGCTGTAACTTAATTACTAGCTTACCCTACCACATGTGTGCAGGGCAGGACACTGATTGGTCATATAAGGTAAGTTCATTCCCACCCAAGTAATCATCTGTGAAAAAACATAGTAACCTCCCCTTTCTTAGATTAATCAGCAGAAACTGTGTGGAACACTGAAGGAAAGGCAACTACTCACTGATGATCAAGAAATGCCCAAATGAGCAAAGAGCAAGTCAATAATAATTGGCACAAGCATTTAGAACAAGGAGGAGGACTTCCTAGTGGTTGAATGCTTGCTGGACAGCATACACAGGATGCAACTGGAAAAGGTCCTTATTTAATATAAAAAAAACATTGCTTTCTAAGTAGCTTGGGGGTTTAATCACCAACATATTAGCCATTTTGCACAAATTGCACTGCATACAGTAAATGTTAACCCAAATCCAGACATTTTTCAGATTAATGTGTCAATTCTATCAATGTTTAACTGGAAGGATGATGAAGGTTATCTAAATTCGTTATGGAGCGGACACGTGCCTGTAAGGAGATATAGGTCACGTCCACTTAGCAACACTCGCTAGTTTTAACTCAATTGCTTTTCAGATGCCTTCTACAAATATGATGCCAGTTTAGCAAAAACACAGCTAATGCAATACTGGAAATGTAAAATTATTGCTCTTTTCTTCACATACATCTGTTAAAAAATGTTTTCTCATTTCATATGATGGTGTACAAGAAGATAAACAGCTTCTCCTATTGCAAGTTGAACAAAAACTAGCAATTAAAAAGACACGCAAGAAAAAGTGTGTGCAAATTGGCACGGATACCAAAATATAACTCAGCCTGAAGGGAAACAAACCTTAATTATTAGTTTCAGAATACATTTAATACTCTTTTGGTTGTTGGTAACGTATCGGGGCATGGTTTATTGTGTGTAGAGAAAACTGATTCTCTGTATGTCTGCATTAAACAGATAAGCGGCTGCCATTCTATTTGTCTTAGCAGAGAGAGGGAGGCTTGGAAATGTCCATTGCCTTTACAAAATCTTTTAGTTTACAACCTGTGGGTCTCTATTCTGATTAAGGTGAGTCTCCAAGATCTCCCTGGACACACTGAAATTTCCCCCAGCAATAGAAAATAGCCATTAAACAAGGCATATAAAAACATATTTGGGTTATGAAGCTAGTTCGATGACTAAACAGAGGATTTTTTTTGGGGGTTGAGCATTTGCAAGCAGTCCCTTTCTTTTCAACAGGAAGCAAAGAGTGGACTGGGGTGGATTTCCCTGCAAATATCAGCATTACTTTAAATGAATAGGTTGGCAATACCCCTCCAATAAAATGTTAGCAGCAGTTGTTTGCGGAGTTTTGGGTTTAATAATGAATTATTTGGCAAGAATCCGTGCACTGAACCTTTTAGTACTTAGCAATGCTGCTATATCAGAGCTAGTTTGATGATCCTCAGGCACTTCTCCAGTGAACGCAAGCAACAAGCATCCTCCACTACTAATAATATATATGTGAATAAAGACCAGGTGGCTGAAACTGAACCCAGATAAAACAGAGATACTCAGAGATGGAGTTGGCACCATCATGCCAACAGCAGGACGGCTGCATGCTCTGAAAATTGAGAAGAGCATTTGGAGTTTCTGCAACTCTAGCCACACGAGAATTATTTGGGAGCAGTAGCACTTTATATAAATATATACACATTTAGTATTCACTATGGTCACAGTTTCCTTCTTTAATCCAAGACACAAGCCAAATAGCACCCAAATGCTCTAAAGGTATCTTTCAGTTCAGTCTGTGCCTTTGCCGCTCTCAAAGAATAAAAGTCCTGCAGTTTACTGGGGATTTCCAGGAAAAGAAAAACAGTTCTGGCAGATGATACCAAATACTGCAGCCAGTTTTGTTACATATGAAACCTGCTCAAAAAACATCATCCTTTGGTGTCAATCATGCTATTCCCCTAAATGTCTTCTCTCCTCACCAACATGTGAAAGAATTAAGAACAGTGGATTATGCATAAAATTAAATCTTTCTTTAAATGCACTGTATCATTTAGGGATGGTACAGATTATTGTGTTATTAAAACAACAAAGCCTGCCAGCCCTTTATCTTGATCACACGTTCTTGCACAAAAATATCCACTATATTTGCACTGGCATTTCAGGGAGGAAGAAAGCTATATGAATTTACCAACTGAAATACCCTGAGTCAGCTAAAATGTGGATGCATAAAGATTTAAATTATACTTTGATTGTTTATACAGTTTTACTGAGACAGAACCTGTCAATGCATTAGCATTTTAATTCTAACCCAGGCATATATAGGTTTCAACAAACAAATGATTTTAATAGGGTGTTACAAGAAAAGTCCATTATAAATTATATTACAAAGCTGAATTTGCTTCCATAATTCATATCTATAAATAGCCACTAAAATACATATCAATATTTGCAATTATACAGACACTAAATAGCTCTCTCTTCTTCCATTAAGTCATATTCCCAATGAAAAAAAAGCAAAGCATTTTGCTGACAGATCAAGAAACTGAGGGCTGTTATATTGAACAAGGCAAATGATGTATGGCTATACTTGCTACAGCAGTAGTTGTTTATCCCTTTCTGTTCTCTGCATTCACTCCCGGTTCTGACTCTTGAAACATGTGTAGCAGTGGATACTTCTCAGAGGTAATATTAGGCTGAGACAATAATTTGGCCCCAATGGGATTATGGTGGCCATTCAGGAGAATATCATATGCAGTCCAAAGCGTTTTTTCCCATATGGAATTTTTTCAATGGCTCAATAACTAGTCCGATATTGGTTTGGCCAAATACATGGGCTGCTAAGCAGCCAGTTTGGACTGGAGAGGTGACGTTGGCAGCTATTATCAGCATATGGCAAATATGCCATTTTCTCAGCTACTGTTTTTCAGGCAACGGAAAAAAGTCCTGAAACTGGCCACCCCACTGGTCCTTGACTATAATCGTAGTATACCCAACACATGGATTTTGACACAAACATTTCTCATTGAGTATTTTCGGTGAAAATATTCCTGTGCCCCAAGTGGATTTCCATTATAGGCAGCACAATTAGGCCATGAACTGAAGGGAAATAGCACATGGATACAGGAGACAGCACCAAAGTTCCCAAAATGATCTCCAATTTCTGCTATGGCTTTTGGGGAATTGTTGGAGAGTGTTGGAAAATGGAGTGGGCCAATCTGAAACAGACTCCTGAGCTCCTATTAATTGTGGGTGTCAAAGCTCCTGAATTTGCCTTGTGTGCCGATGCCCTAAAACTGTGGCTGGTGCAGTAATAATTTTACAGAAAAGGCAAATAGACTGTATACTGTATATGGTTTATCTAATGAAAATATCTAACATAATAAAGACATTCATCAGCTTCTAATAAGTCATTCCATCTTCATCCCACAGCTGGGTCCTGCTGCTCAGGGGCTATATTACGTATATTCCTTATTACACATATTGTAAATTCAATGGGATGCAATACTAGCAGCTGTGGATTCCCTCTAGGACCCAGAACAGTGACAGGACAGCAGAGTGATAAAGGGTACCCTATGTCACGAGTATCGTTCAGCATTGGGATTTAACCACTGAACCAATGGCCTTGCAGAGATCTTCAATCTCTTTAGCAGCTGTCAGTGTAAAAAAAACAAAAAAACAAGTAGTTTTAGAAAAATGTAAAGTAAATTGCAAATACATTTTACATACATACTAAACTTCTTTGGGAGGGTTTTTATTCCTTTTAAACCATTCAATTATGGAGGTTCCATGCACATTAAACATATTTTCCAGCATTTCAGAACTGAAAAAGAGATGTTTTACCTGTTCAGCCTTAGTCAGCCCACATTATGCCCCTAAACCCTATTGATGTGATCGACACCTTAACAATCCCCATCCCTTCCGGGTATTTAGACTGGCACTGCCCTGCCAAAAGAGGAACAATTGGGAGGTATAAGTGATTCTTTTGCTTGCTCATAATCATAGTAACCAGGATTCTACATACCTATTCTTTTTAATCTGTTTGAAGCAATATATCTTAATTAGTGATGGGCGAATCTGACCCGTTTTGCTTCACCAAAAATTCATGAAACGGAAAAAATTTGCCGAAATGCATTGAAGTCTATGGGCAACACATTTTTTTTTACCCCTTATGGGTGTCATTTTCATGGCGAAACTCATCACTAATCTTAATCCTTTAAATGGGTGGTTCACCTTCAACTAGTTGTTTTCAGATAGATCACCAGAAATAATGTCTTTTTCCAATTCAAGTGTCTTTTTGCACCTTCTGAAGCAGCCCTGGAAAGGGGGTCGCCGACCCTGTAAACTATTCTAAATGGATACATTTAGTCGATACATTTCTTATCTTTGTCCCTGCTGAGCAGAATCTCTGGGTTTCATTACAGGCAGCTATTAGAATTTATACAATAGTTGCTAATACTCCGAAGATGATGCTGAGAAATGTATCAACTAAATGTTACAAAATTGTAACAGTTCAGAGTCTGCACCTGAATTAATGAGCTCAAACACCAGAGACACAAACATTCAAATACAAAATCTTTATTTCTGGGGAACAATCTAAAAACAACTGAATTGAAAAAAGTGTTTGGAAGGGGTTATTCACCTTCCAAGCACATTTTTTGCAGATCTGTTATCAGACAGCACACCAAAACTAAAGACTTTTCCCAAATGCTTTCTTTTTGCTTTTGACTATTGTACTAGAACTGAAGCTTAAATATTGCTGTCTCTGTCTGGTGTTTCAGCCTGGCAGCTCAGTAATCCCGGCGCAGACTCTAAACTGTTACAATTTTGCTACATTAGTTGGTACATAAGTAAGGCATGTAAAATGCTGGCAACTATTGTATCAATTATATTTGATGACTTCCATAAAACTCAGGGATTTTGGTCTTTAAGACTAAATAAAAGAAATGTAACAACCAATGTAACGAATGTATCAAATTAGAACATTTTATAGAGCTTCCCCGCCATGACTAACAGCTGCTTTAGTGAGACATGAAAAGATGAAAATTAAACTTAAATTACAAAAACATTCAAAAAGGAAAACCAACAGAAAAGTGTTATTATTTTTGATTTTACTATCTAAAATTTGTTTATTTGGTCATTTTTAATAGTTATTTTAATGAGTTGCCTTCATCTTCAAACCCTTTCCAGCTGTTCAAAGGGGGTCACTGATCCCAGCAGCCAAAAAACGATTGCTCTGTGAGGCTGTTTTGCGGTTAGTGCTAGTCTTTATTACTTATCTTTCTATTCAGGCCCTCTACTATTCATATTCTAGTCTCTCATTTAAGCCACTACCTGGTCACTAAGGTAACTGGATCTTAGCAACTAGATACCTGCTGAAATTTCATACCGCAGAGCTGCTGATCAAAAAAGCTAAATGATGAAACAAAAAACACATAAAATAACAAATGAAAACCTATTGAAAATAGTCTTATAATAAATGTCTGCATCATACTAACAGCTAATTAAAAGAACACCACTTTAAATATACACCCAAATGCTCTCTCTCCCCAGATATAGATAGATAGACAAACAGATCGATAGATCAATAGATTTTCTCCCAAACAGACTGTATAAATAAACACATTTATGCTACTATAGACAATTCGTACAAGGCTTCCTTTTACCCAGAATAGTTCAGGTTCAGTATTTGGCCCATTTTCCAGTGCCATATGCATGGGGTAAGGTCAACTGCCATATATGGACCTGCCAGAGAAAGCTGCATTCTGCTGTGTCACAGACACTCTAGTGACTGACCTCAGACTCCTGGAAATAACACGGACAAATTTAAGCGTCTAAAACTGGATAAAAGAATGGGAATTGAAAAGAACAAATAAATATAGTTTAAAGGGGACTTTCACCTTACAGTATGTTGGAGTCACATGAAAAAAAATAACTTAGCAAATGGTCTTATATTAGTATGCGTAATTTATTCTGTGCTTCATGAATCATTCACAAAATGAATATTATGAATTTATCCAGAAATGCTTTTAATTTCTAGCCTGTACATGTAAAAATCTTTTCTTAGAGAATAAATCCTGCTTTGTATTACAATTGATATTAGCCATCAGCTACCTTTTATCTGGTGTCTGAACAAAGTTCCACTCTGTCTACTGTGTTCTATTGACCAATACATAACATAAATTATACATGGCACTTTTTTCAGACCCAGTATAGACAGTGTCTGGAGGCAAGCACTGAAGTCAATAGCAGAGAACAGAGCCAGCCTGAGTATTTCTTTGCTGACTGAAGTATTATATGTAAGTATATGTAAGAATTTTAGGACATTTTAATATCCTGATGTTAAAACAAATTGGAGGTCATCTAAAAATACCATTAACACAGTTAATCCAAAAAATGTTTAGGTCATTGGCACACAGGGAGAGTACAAGTGTTTTCCCCATTGTGTATTTTAGTTGCAAAGAGAAAGGCCAAACCCCTCCAGATCAACTTCCTTTGTCCTCTGATTCTCAGAGAAGCCAATGAAGGGTGATTTTGGATATTTTGCTTCAAAAACTCATCATAATAAACGCCCACATTTCCTTTTGCCCTTAAGGTGATACTTCTTTAGAAGTGGTTTTTCTGACAATCGGGAGGAGGTACGAGTAGCACATACTCCCCGTCATAAGTAGAACAAGTTCCGGATGCACCAAATAGGTCTTACACTGAACATGCAAACAAAATAAATATTTTTTTCTAGACCAGTAGTTTTCACACTTCTTGGTTTTACATTTAATTCATAGTCATAAAGAGTCACAAATCATACAAATAAGCCTTTACCCCAACTCACACTCTAAAACCTTCCTTTGTTTTCCCACCTGTCCAATGCTTGAAACATCCTCTCACACATCCCCACAAAATACACCCCTCTTAATAATAAAAATAAAACACAAATCAAAATAGCACATATACATATAAATACAGTGGAACCTCAATTTTACATCCCCTGATTTTACGTTTTCCCTCATTTTACATTGTTGTTTTGTGGCCCCACCTATATATTATGCATAATACATTTCCCTGATTTTACATTTTCCTGGGTTTTACATCATTTTTTTCTGGTCCCCTGAAAAATTTAAAATTTGGGTTCTAATATATTACTGCTCGAGTCTAAGAGCCGAAACGTTGAATAACCCATTTTTTCATCACAAAAGACCTATGAGTGCAGGGAGCTGCTAGACATTTGGCCTATTTCATGGATATTCCCTATTTCAATGAGAACAAAGTGGCTAAATAGATGGAATAATAGATTATAGTATATATAATATATTCCTTGGAGTGCTGTCTATTTGCTTACCTACATTTAACCTACCTTGACTAGCACCCGGGTTCTGATCTGGCTGAAGGTGTGCGTCCACAAGAACTAGTATATATATATATATATATATATATATATATATATATATATATATATATATATATATATATATATATATATATATATATATACATATATATATATATATACATATATATATATATATATATACATATATACATATATATATATATATATACACATATATATATACACATATATATATACACATATATATACACACATATATATATACACATATATATACATATATATATATATATATATACACATATACACACACACATATACATATATATATATATATATATATATAGAGATATATATAGAGATATATATATATATATATATATATATATATATATATATATATATAGAGATATATATATATATATATATATATATATATATATATACACACATACATACACACACACACATACATACACACACATAGAGTACTCTGGGGTTTAAGCATTTTTCAGGTCATAAATATGAGAAGTTAGCAGAAATTCTATGTTGCAGAAATATGTTGCTCTGTTAAATAGGTCCCTTGGTGTTTAGCTGCAGGACTCTTCAGTTCCTGGCTCTGACACAATAGAAGCAGGCTGACTGGGCTCACCCAGCAAAAACCCTTGTTAATTATTACTGCGGGGCCAGATAACAGAGCAGGAAACAGAATTTTAACTCTGCAAACTGCGTCAGTATTTGGGACCCTTGAAAAGACAGTTCCTCCTTGGGAAAAAAAACAGAGGGATTCATGGGTGATAATTGCTGACAATGTAAAATTAAAATGCTTATCCTGAAAAGAACAAGCATCATAAGCTTTGACAGTATGGGATCGGTTATCATTTTTTTTTTTACAGGAATTATACTTCCTTCCTATTAAAGTGACATGGATTTTCAAGGGAGAATTTGAAATTACGTTTTTTCCTGGACCAGTGCTCTTTTTTTGGACGTTACTACAGAAATGCCACTTTGCCACCTTTCTTACCTTACCCAGGTGTACCTGGTCAGAAACAACAATTTATACTTGCTGATGCACAAAAAAGACTTGGCAATGGACTCCTGGAAATGTAAGATGCATGGTAAGATACATGGCAAAAGCATTCGCAGACCTGTGTGCTTTTTTCCCTTAAAGAATTCAGTTTTGGAACTCCCACAGTGAATAAAGCTTTCCATGTCCTTTAAATTAAAAATGCTATTCGATTGCCACAGCCAATAAATACAAGAAAGCAGATTCAACCTCTCCTTTTAATGTCGTTGTTGCTAGGGTCAATGACCATAGTACACTTCAACCACAAAATGGGGATTCAGGCACTCAAAACCATGAAGGTCACCAAAAAATAAGTTAAGAACAACCTAAAGGTGGCCATAGACACACAGATCCGATCGTACGAATCGAGGATTTGTACGATTTTCGGATCGTGTGTGGCGTGTGCCGTCATCTTTCGCCCGGCGGAGATCGTCGTTTGGTCGATCAGTCAGATTTGATTTTGACCCGACCGATCCCGCCGGAGCTCATGGCACATCGTAATCTGATCGTTCGGCCATATGGCCGAACAATCAGATTACCCCCGATATAGCCATGCCTGTTAATGGCATATCGGGGAAAGATCCGCTCGTTTGGCAACATCGCCAAACAAGCGGATCTTTGCATCTATGGCCACCTTTATTTGAAGAACATCTCTATTGCCTTACGCGTTTTGTGCTCTCAGACAATTTAGTCATATGTAAAATCAAACCACGTAGCAATACATAGGTCTTTATATAGATGCCTGAAAATACAGTGGACAGGGATGGAGCCCAAAGGTTCACAGGAAGAGGAAATGTATTATCATGAGGAAGCAGAGAGGGGGCACAGGAAGAGGCAAAATTTGCACACAGGAACCTAAGTGGAGGAGGAAGGGATGAGATGTACTAGCAAAGAGTGTAAAGCATGGGAGGAGGAATGTGCAGCAAAAAGAGAACCATAGAGGTCTCGAAAAGGGACAGATGAGAAATATATGGATTTAAAGGAAGGGCTAGGAACCTATGAACTTAAAAAGTAAAAGGGATAAGGAACACGGTGACCCAAATATAGAGGAGCAACAGAGAGAGATCAAAATGGAAAATGAGAAAAGAGAACAAATGACCCAGTGAAAAGGATAAGGCACAGAAAGGGAATGAAAGGTGAGGCATGGAAGAAAAAAAAAAGACACAAAGGGGTACAAGCACATAATAAAATGGGCATCAAGAGGAAATAAAAAAGGACACAGTGACAGGAATTACAAAGGAAAGAAAGACTAGAAATATTGTAAGGAGATAATGCATGACATCAAGAAACAAACCAAGCACAATCCAAGGCAAGAACAGACATAACACTAGAGAATCAGCCCAGACGGGTCCAGGCTGATGTGAAATTTGAATATATACTCATCAAAACAGTTGGTTTCAATCTGGCTGGTCAAAATGATACTCGACAGCAATAGTACAGCAATAGTATTAATGGGGAAAAAATTAACAGCAAGGAAAAGGGCGACAACCATTGGGAGACATATAGGGGCCGATTCATCAAGGGTCGAATATCGAGGGTTAATTAACCCTCGATATTCGACTAGGAACTAAAATCCTTCCACTTCGAATATCGAAGTCGAAGGATTTAGCGCAGAAAATTCGATCGAACGATCAAAGGATTATTCCTTCGATCGAACGATCAAAGGATTATTCCTTCGATCGAACGATTAAATCCTTCGAATCGAACGATTCGAAGGATTTTAATCCAACGATCGAAGGAATATCCTTCGATCAAAAAAAACTTAGGCAAGCCTATGGGGACCTTCCCCATAGACTAACATTGACTTTGGTAGCTTTTAGCTGCCGAACTAGGGGGTCGAAGTTTTTTTTAAAGAGACAGTACTCCGACTATCGAATGGTCGAATAGTCGAACGATTTTTAGTTCGAATCCTTCGATTCGTAGTCGTAGTCGAAGGTCGAAGTAACCCAAAAAACACTTCGAAATTCGAAGTTTTTTTACTTCGAATCCTTCACTCGAGCTTGATGAATCGGCCCCATATAGTCTGTGTAGTAAGTGTTGCAGCACAAGGGCCCTTGGCAACCAATACAAACAATTTTTTAAAGCAAATGTTAATGCAAATAAATTATTTATGTAAATAATGCAGCATGTGATGTCTGGTGTGGGGTAACCGCAAAAAAAAAAGCTTCTCCAAGGTACTTGGAGGTGTAAAGTAGATGTTTCTAAGGGGCCAAGTAAGTTAAAGGTATACCACAAGGTAATAAAGATGGTCTACTGGCAGTACAAAATAAAGCAGATTCAAGAGTTGAAACATGAACAGAAGTAAATTTACCAAAGCACTAGGACTGGCGGGAGACACTGATGTATCATTTGCAGGGAAACACTTCTGAAATGCTGGCACCACATGTAAGGGTAGGACTACACGGATGTTTTCGGTGCGATCCGACGTGCTGCGACAAAATGCATGCGACGGAAATAAAGTAAGTGAATGCACTGTTGGATGAAGTTGCAGCGTTGATCCGACGCGACTGTCGGATGCAGACGCAGCGTGCAGCATAGGATCAACGCTGTGACTTTATCCGACAATGCATTCACTTACATTATTTCCGTCGCATGCGATTTGACGCAGGCATTTTGCCGCATCGCGTCAGATCGCGCCGAAAACGTCCGTGTAGTCCTACCCTAAGGGGACAATGGATGTTGAAACATTAGAAACGTGGGACATTGACAAAATCATTAAATCATTGGCACATCAGGGGGACACTTATAGGTTGAGGCCCTGGTTCAGGAAAGAAAATTGTTGAGTTGAGGCATTGGCAAAGTATAGGGATTAGACAGGATACTAACCCGCAATGGGACATGAATGAGATGAAGCAATGGCACCGGAGGGCACTGATTAGTTAAACCATTGGTGTAGGTGAACATTTAATCAATTAATGCATTGGCATATAAGTGGTCTCTGGTTGACAGATTCACTAGCACAGGAGAAGGGGGTTAAAGTATTGGCACAAGATAAGTTGAGAAATTTGCACACAAGAAGGGCACTGATGGGTTGAAGCACTAGCAAATTAGTGGGCACTGGAGAGATAAATAATTGTCAGAAGAGGCAGACATTGATAGGATGAAGCACTTGCACCTAAGGGGTCTCTGGTGGACTTAGGCACTGGCACAGGATGGGGGAATGGTTGGTAAAAGTATTGCCGCAAGAGCTGAAATTTAATAGTCTGTAGCTTTGGTACAAAAGGGGACAATGATGGGTAGAAGTTCTGGCACAGGAGGGGGGATAATGAGCAAAAGAATTGGCACAAGAGGAGGACACTGTTTTGAAGCACTGGCACAGGAGGAAGGACTGGTATGTTAGTTGGTGGTAAGTGACTGGTGGTTATAAGCACTGGTGGGTAGTGACTGTGGGTATAAAGACTGGTGGGTATAAAGACTGGTGGGTATAAAGACTGGTGGGTAGTGACTGTGGGTACAAACACTGGTGGGTACAAACACTAGTGGGTAGTGACTGGCACAGTAAATAGACAGTGCTAATGGCACAGGCGGGTAGCCCTGATGAGTAGTTGGCATGGGGTGAGGGGCAGAAGTAGAGGCACAAAGGGATGAAGTAGAAGTGGGAGTGGGGCACAAGTTCAGATGGGCAGTAGGAGACAAATGAATGGGCTGAAGGTGCTGTACCCGCGCGAGGGGCTGAGACACTTCCCGCCCCCTAAAGACGGGAGAAGCCGGAGTGTGAGCCGCGCTGCTCTTACCTGCGGGACGTCATGTCAGCTGTCAGGCCTATGCGCGTTCTTCAGAGGGAGAGATGCCTCCAATGAGTCCAGCGAGAAGCCGCTGCCCTGTCGGTGTTTCCCAGCAGCTGTTCCCGATACTCCCGGCTCCAAGCAGCGCGGCTTCATACAGATCCGGTCACCCCCTGTGTGCGCCTGCAGCTCACATTCTCCGGGCACGCCCACCGACACGCCCACAATGACCACATAGCGCCGTGGTGTCCGCCCATCTATTCCATAATTACCGCAGCGCCCAGTACAGGTTAATATTAGACACCTGGCTCTTCTGTCTCGCTTTTTGCTGCTGAACTGCAACTTCCACCATTCCTAGCAAAACGGCAGCTTCACAATTTGCGGCCTAAGGCGCCTCCTAGAAAAGACTTTCCCTGACAGGTTAACCAATCGCAGCGCTGACTGACTTGCAGCTATAAAACGCTGCCTATTTATTGGGTAAAGCGCTCACCTGACGTCATGCTGACATGTGCCCGCCCCCTCAGGAGTCACGGTCCCTGAAGGGAGAGGCAGTTAAAGGGCCACTGGAATTTTCACCTGTGTAGTTCCCGGAGTAATGTGACTGAGCTCTAATAGACAATTATTAGAGCTAATAGATAATGGGATTATTAGCCTGCTGGTTCCTGCTTTATTGTTTTGCATTGAAACCGTGACTTGAATACTCTCTGGGTAAAGTCTTGCTTGTTGTAGGGATAGAGCAGGAATTATAACCCCAGTGTTAGGACCCACAATGTGTCTTCTAAGTGACTGCTTTCCAGACTTCTCTTGGCCTTCAAGGAAGGTGGTTGTTAACTTTTATTATGTTATAGAATGACCTATTTGTAGCAACTTTGCAACTGGTCTTCATTATTTCTTTCTTGTCGTTTATGAATTATTTGCCTTCCTCGTCTACATCATTCCAGCTTTTAAATGGGGGGCAGGCCCGGACTGGCAATCTGTGGGTTCTGGAAAATGCCAGAGGGGCTCCTATAAAGTCCCATAGAAAGTCAGTATTTAGTGGGCTGGTGAGGGCTGTTTGGGCCTCTGTGTGGGCTGATTGGTCCTCTGAGTACCTGAAATGGGAGGGCCTATTTTAATTCTCAGTCCAGACCTGATGGGGGGTCACTGACCCCGGCAGCTAAAACACAATCACTCTTCGAGTGATTCTAGTCAGACCCTCTTCTATCCATATGCCAGTCTCTCATTCAAACCACTGCCTGGTTGCTAAGGTAAACAAGACCCCTAGAAACCAGATTGCTGCTGAAATTACACACTGGGGAGCTGTTGAACTAAAAGCTAAATAACTGAAAAAATACTTATAATACAAAAAAGACCCATTGAAGATTGTCTCCGAATTACCCTGTTTACATCATGATAAAAGTTAATTTGAAGGTGAACAACCCCCATATTGAAGACTTTAGGTAAAGATCTGTAGCTCTCACTGACCAGGGACCAAACCAGCAGCCTTGCTAAAATTCATGGGGGTAAATTTACTAAAGGGCGAAGTGACTAACACTGGCAAAAATTCGCCAGAGTGTCGTCATTTCGGGACTTCGCCGATTTACTAACAGGTGCTGGCGTAAATTCACTAAGAAGCGGATTTTTAATGAACGTTACCTCTTGCGCCAGACTTCCCTATGACACCTCAGACCAGGCGAAATGCAATAGAGTAGAAAGGAGTTCCTCAAAAAACATTTTAACATTTTTCTAAGTCCCAAAAAACGCTGGCGACTTTTCAGTTTTTGAGGGCGATAGGCTGCAAAAAATCGTAATTTTGCATTTTAGTGAATTAGCGTTGTCCTGGCGAATTTTCACCTGCCGAAGTGTGGCAAACAAATATTTATCCGGGAAAGTTTTATTATCCTTTATAAACATTTAACTTGCCTTAATTAATGATCTGTGAGTAAATGGGTCATTACGCAGAAAGTCGTATTTGTCTACTAAAGTAACCATTTGTCAGTATTTGCCAAAAATGGTTTTTTTGCCTATTCACATATGATTTGAATATTTGAAAAATCATAAAAGTCTTTGCAAGCACCAATTAAATCAGTTGTCCAAATAAACCTCACAATGTGATCATACTGACAGCAAAAAGTGCAGATGAAGGTGACAGTGATAATGATGCGCTGACAATGGACGGTGATCCCAAATAAAAAATGGATGAGAACTTGAATGAACTAAGGACGTTAACGTATTGGCCTGTTCTCTGTCAAATGAGATTTCCCAATTGGCCCAGAGGTAGTGTGACCCATTACTGCCCCTCATTTATATAAGTACATTTATATATATGTTTCACTTTCTTTGGTCTCCATGTAGAACTAGGGGTGGATGTGCTGGGAGCCTGGAGTATAAGACCCCAATATCAAACTTTGAGCCCAACAACCATAGTGAAATCCTGGAGCAGAGACTATATGAGGCATTTTGTACCAGTGGGACAGCCTTAGGGTGTGCTTATATTCCATTTCGGATAGGGATGCACCGAATCCACTATTTTGGATTCCACTATTTTTGGATTCCTTAGTGAAAGATTCAGCCGAATACCGAACCGAATCCTAATTTGCATTGGCAGTAAGATTACAACAGAATGAATAATGAACATATTAACATCAAACATGACAGCAAGATCACTGCAGAAATGGATTACGAACATATTAAAACCATCCAGACTTGCCAGTAAGATTACAGCACAAAATGGATGATAAGCGCATTAACTCCAGACAAGACAGTAAGATCACTGCCGATAATGGATAGATTGAAAGCATTACTTGGATTAATGTCATTAACATTTCTTCTTTCTTATTGATCTCATGGTGATTGCCCGGCTCTGCCTCCTGCTTAGTTGAAACGTCCACATAATGTGAATGTGCGCACCCCCGCCCCTGTGCCCACATGGTTCTAGTGCCAGCTTTTAGGGGGCAGAAATTTCCCCCTGTGCGCTCGTGAGATTTTGAGCAGCGGAGTACTGGGGAGCTCTGAGTCCCCAGTGCTCCTTAAACTGGCCATAGACGCAAAGATCCGATCGTACGAATCAACGTACAATCGGACTTTCCCATCTCCCGACCCTCCACTAACCATTCAGATCAAAGTCTTTACCATTCCGATCAAATAAGAACAGATCACCCAATGTTCTGCCCCTGACAGCAATCGTACGATACTTATGTCTGACAAAACTAGTGACAGTCTCCCACTGAAAATCGTACGATCGGCAATACACGGAGAGATATTATCGGCAGGCGACAGAAATTTTCTAACCTGTCCGATCGACCAAACGACCGATCTCCGACGGACGAAAAATGTCGGGAATCTCCACACATGGTCCGAATATCATACGAATCCACGATTCGTACGATCGGATCTTTGCGTCTATGGCTAGCTTAAGGGATGCAGCTGGGCAGCATGCCTCCCCTAAAATTTGCCACCCGAAGCCCAGGCCTTTGTGCCGCATCACAAATCCAGGCCTGGCTGAGAAAGATGTTCGTAAGGTGACAGTGTTCTACTGGTAAGCAGCTGTATTAAACAAGGGATATCATCTGAATCCCCCACACCCGTTATATTAGTATTAAGTTATTAGAAACAACATCTTACATAGATCCAAGTTCCTTCTGCTGATTCCAATAACAAATGTGTAGGAGTCAAGCATTACGCACATTATTATGAGATGGGGCCAAGCAGTTGTCCCAGCTTATATTGCTGGATACAGACTGAATTCATCAGGAGTCAAAATCAGCATCCAGATATTATATCTCATGTCCACATTATGTACTGTATTAGCACATTTTAGTCAATGGCTATTGATGGGCAAATCTGTCCTGTTTTGGTTCGCCGAGAAATTTGTGAAACTATGTGCCCATTTTGCCTCCCGAGACGGCCTTCGTTTTGCCGCCCCTGGCAGAATCAGGACTGCCGCGAATCCATGCCCATCACTAGCAATGGCCACAATTTGCCCCGAGCACAATAATCCACACCAACAAATGGCCTGATCCACCATTGTCAGTACCGGTTCGTCCAGTGGGAAGTGTAACAGAGCTGATATGTAGACTGCATTCCATTAGCCCTTGGAGATTTGTTTACATTCATTTTGTTGAAATGTTTCAGACTAATGACTTGTGTCAACATATGATAGATTATTTTGCCATTAGGCCTTATGATTTAGTTGTCTTATGCTTTATTTATCATATTTGTCTTTTCAGTAACCCCCATGCACTGAAATGACTTATTCATGATTGTAATGTTGAAACAATATCCCCTTGCTCCAGAAAGAAATCTTTCTACCTGTTCTACCCTGGCCAAAGTATTAATGAAATATTATTAAATAATTCCTGTTTACAATTTATTCCCTTAATAAAAAGCATCATATGGTCATGTGGTAAGTCGAAGGCGACAGACACTTTAGGAGTTATTTATCAAAGGTTGAATTTCAAATTATTTATCAAAGGTCGAATTTATGTGAATTGTTTTTACTCACAACTCGACTGGGAGGTTATTTTAGAAAAAAAACACTTGAATGTCTTATATTCGATCGAATAGTCCCGACCAGAAAATATGAATCAAATTTGAATCGAGTTTTCCTCTGAAAAAAAAACTTGAATGCCAGGAAGGCAATTAACATATTCAAATAGTTCAACAGACCTCTGCCATTGAACTTGGCAGTTTTTAGGTGGCGAGTATTTGAATTAGAACTCTTTCCATGGTAAAGGTGTGATAAATTTCTCACTCGAATTTACATTCAAGTTGGTGCTTTAAAAAAAATTCCGAATTTTGAATTTGAGTTCAAATTTACCATTCAAACTTTAATAAATATGCCCCTTGGTTTAAAGAAACAAATATACCTGCACCACAAATGGGCCGATTTATCAAAATTCAAGTTTGAATTTATTGTCAATTCAAGAAAAAACATGAATGCATGTATAGTCAAGAAAATTCTTCGGAAACTCAAGAACAGTAGAAACCAGATTTTTCTTACTCCAAATTTAGGATTTCCTGGATTATTTACCATTTATTTGCAGGCCGTGTTTGTATGCTTCGTCTGTTTATTCATGGATTTTAAGTTAATTTTGCTCAGTTTCTTGAGAAAAGTAAAAGCACTTCTACTGTAGTCAATATTTAGCAAAGAAAAAAACATAAAAAAGAACAAGCATAAACTTGCCAAGTTAAAATTGAAAGCTTCTATAGCAGTCAATGAGCCTCAAACATCTTGATTTATATTCCAATTTATTAAAATATAAAAAATTCTAAAATAATTTAAAATTAATGGTGCAATGTGATTTTCGGCTGCATGCATGGATGCATTTTACTTTGCAACAAAAAAAATGCTACTGCTCGAATTTTTAAAAAGTATTAAAAAAAGCTTTGGGGGGGTTTATTTCCACAATCACTTTTTTTTCTCAATCTCGAAATTTGATAAAATGGTTACCCCATGTTGCCCACCAAGAAAGTAACAATAAAAAATGAGAAACTAATTGCTTCGCAGTCAAAGACTAATGTGAATGGTGATTAGATTTTGTTTTTAATGTGGCTCCATTTCCTCATAAGGACAGAGACATAAGTGGAGATTCGGGGTGATTAAGTCGCCCGGTAACAAATCACCTCTTCTTCGGGTGACTATTCTCCTCGAACTGCCTTCCTGCCGGCTAGAATCTAAATCGCCGGCAGGATGGCAATCAGAGCGCTGTGTTTTCCAAAGTTACCTGAAGGTGTCTCTGCCCTAAGGGTAAGTCCACACAGGGAGTTTTGGGGAGAAACATACGAGTCGCTTTAGGTTCCTGAAGTTGCCCAAAGTTTCCTTAGGGTCAGGCCACACAGGGCGTTTTGGGGGAGATTTGGTCGCCTGGCGACTAATCGCCTCGTTTTTGCGGCGACCAATCTCCCCAAACACCTTCCCTGAATATGCGTCGGCTAAAATGAAAAACCGCCGGCACTAATCACACGCGGCGATTCATTTTCCGAAGTTTCCTCATGAGGCAACTTCGGAAAACGAACTGCCACGTGTGATTAGCCAGCGCATATTCAGGGAAGGCGTTTGGGGATATTGGTCGCGCGAAAACAAGGCGATTAGTCGCCAGGCGACCAAAACTCCCTGTGTGGCTTGACACTAATGAAACTTTGGGCAACTTCAGGAACCTGAAGCGACTAGTATGTTTTCCCACCTGCAATTAACATTATTGCAAATGGAAAGCATTTAGAGGAGATTAGTTGCCTGGACTAGAGGAGATTAATTAAAAGGCAAGTAAACCTTGTGTGTCAGTGGCATTATGGGCTTTTTTTTAACAATGTATTGGGAGATAAATATCTGAATAGAGAGCAACACTATTCTATAAAAAAGCACTGAGTGAAAAATATGGGGTTTAAGAGAAATATATATTATTTCATGTATGGTATCCATTATCCAGAAACCCATTATCCTCAAAGCTCCGAATTATGGGAACGCCGTCTCCCATAGACTCTATTTCAAGCAAATAATTTAAAATCTTTCAAATCATGATTCCTTTTTCTCTATAGTAATAAAACAGTACATTGTACTTGATTCCAGCTAAGATATAATGACTCCTTATTGGTGTTTTCTTTGAAATCCCTCCATATATGTTTCCACATTAACTCCAACAATGAGGACTTTTTATCAATATTGTCTTTAAAAAAAGGAAATATGTTTTAAATCCATACTTGCTAATATTTTAGAGATTCCAGCCTTCATTCAGTAGCAGTAGAAAATGAAAATTTGAAATTAATTAACCTAGTGGCAAATTCACTAACCTCCAAAAATTCGCCAGCGATGGCTTCATTCACAGCGCAATACTTCGCCAGGTGTAGATCTGCCAGGACAACGCTAATTCACTAAAATCCTTAGTTGCGTCCAGGGCGCCGAAGCAAAGTTGCACTAACGTTGCCTAATTTGCATATGGCGGGAAGTTAAAGTACATTGGACGTATATGTTGCAGCCAATACATTACACTACACAAGCCCGGGAAACCTTAAAGGGATCCTGTCATCTGGAAAACATGTTTTTTTCAAAACGCATCAGTTAATAGTGCTACTACAGCAGAATTCTGCACTGAAATCCATTTCTCAAAAGAGCAAATAGATTTTTTTATATTCAATTTTGAAATCTGACACGGGGCTAGAGATTTTGTCAATTTCCCAGCTGCCCCCAGTCATGTGACTTGTGCCTGCACTTTAGGAGAGAAATGCTTTCTGGCAGGCTGCTGTTTTTCCTTCTCAATGTAACTGAATGTGTCTCAGTGGGACATGGGTTTTTACTATTGAGTGCTGTTCTTAGATCTACCAGGCAGCTGTTACCTTGTGTTAGGGAGCTGCTATCTGGTTACCTTCCCATTGTTCTTTTGTTTGGCTGCTGGGGGGAAAAGGGAGGGGGGTGATATCACTCTAACTTGCAGTACAGCAGTAAAGAGTGATTGAAGTTTATCAGAGCATAAATCACATGACTTGGGGCAGCGGGAAAATTGACAATATGTCTAGCCCCATGTCAGATTTCAAAATCGAATATAAAAAAAATCTGTTTGCTCTTTTGAGAAATGGATTTCAATTCAGAATTCTGCTGGAGCAGCACTATTAACTGATTCATTTTGAAAACATTTTTTTTCCCATGACAGTATCCCTTTAATAAAATAAAATACAGTTGTTATATTGCCCTACACATGAGCCCACTGTATAGTTTATGTGCCATATGTTAGGAAATGTAGGGAGGAAGCCGGTTACCCCAACAAAAATTTACACTATTTTTCAGTCTATCACCCTGAAAAAGGAAAAGACGCTAGCGTTTTTTGGGACTTGGAAAATTTTTCAACTATTTTTTTTAGGAACTCCTATCTACTCTATTGCACTTCGCTGGTCTGAGGTGGCGAAGGCAAGTCTGGTGCAAGAGGTAACGTTTAGTAAAATCCTCATCTTAGTGAATTTGCGTAGTTATGTCCATTCGCCAGAGTGCAAATTCGTCAGGCGTTAGGGTGCAAAGTACCACTAGAGTCTATCTCCTTCACTAGCGAAGTTACGCCAGCAACCGTTAGTAAATCGACAAAGTACCGAAATGACGTCACGCTGGTGGATTTTCGCCAGCATTAGTCACTTCGCTATTAAGTAAATTTGCCCCCTAAAGCTGAGATAGGAAAATAGGGGTAAGTACTTATATGGCATATATGGGCTTTTAGCACACTAAAAAACAAAGGCAACATTTTTGTTTTCAGGGGCCAAAATTGAATCCATTAAAATTCATATGTATTATTCATATCTTAGGGTCTCACAATTAGTTTGGATAATCATTCGATATACTTAATTGTTTCAGAATACTTTCGCAATACACCCTACCAGATCCAAACCCTTATTTGCATATTAAAAATAAAACCAGTTGTATATTTACATAAGCTTTTGACAATAAATTGACATCCTGTGTCGTGCAGAGTTTTATAGTCATGTGACTTTAAGGGTTCGGATTCAGTTCAGATAAAAACGAGGAGACCTATTTACTAACATTTGTATTTCCTTTTTTTTCACAAATTGTATTTTTTCTAAAAAAAAAAAATCAGTGGTTTTTAAAATTTCTCTAAGGGGCCCATTTACTCAAGTGAAGGAATAGAGGAAAAAAAACTTCGAATTTCGAATGTTTTTTTTGGCTACTTCGACCATTGAATGGGCTACTTCGACCTTCGACTTCGAATCAAACAATTCTAACTAAAAATCGTTCGACTATTCGATAGTCGAAGTACTGTCTCTTTAAGAAAAAACTTCGACCCCCTAATTTGCCACCTAAAAGCTACCGAAGTCAATGTTAGCCTATGGGGAAGGTTTTTTAATTCGATCAAACGAATAACGCTAAATCCTTCGACTTCGATATTCAAAGTCGAAGGATTTAACTTCGACAGTCGAATATCAAGGGTTAATTAACCCTCGATATTCGACCTTAAGTAAATTTGCCCCTAAAACTCAAAACCAGGATAAACTGTAATACAAAATCTCTCCACATAAAAGCAGTTAAGATCCCATAGAAGTAAATGGGAGCTGCGCTGATCCTACTGGACATTTTTTTAGCTGTTCAGACTTTTTGTTTTCAGATATTTTTTTCCGCTTGTAATTATCCAAAAAAATAAAAATTTTAGAGGTTTTAGAGAAATTCATTTTTTGGATCATTTAGCATTTTTTCAGCTTGTGCTTTTTATATTCAGAGCTTTTAATAACTTTCATGACATTCGTCATTTAAGAGAATTTTCCACAAGTTTAATCATGGTTTCAAAAACCTCCAATACCACTCAAATTTGACCTTTAGTACATGGGCCTTCCCGAATCTGACCAAATCTTAAAAAAAGTGACTGGTTTCAGCCAAACCCTGAACAAAATCTGGGATTCAGTGCATCCCTAGTAATAATATGCACATGTGGTATCAAAGTATTTAGAAGGCCCTTGGTATTTATATTTATGATGCTTTGTCTGTGTTTTTGTGGGATTACCATACTGCTGGAAGCTTTATAAATGCATAAAACACAGAGTATTTTGTTTACAGGATCTGTCTATCTACCACAGGATTTGAAGTGTAGCCTCTCTAGGGTTGCCACCCTTTTTTTTGACACAAAAGGTTGGGGGTGTTGGTGATGTCACTCGGGGGTGGGGTGGGCAGAGAAAGGGGCGGGGTTGGGGGAATGGGATGGGCAGGCTGGGAGGAATAAAGAAGTGGATCATATGTGGTCCTCTCCTTATAAGAAGTAATCTGGCAACAAGAGGGGCAGTAAAGGGAGGGATTTGTGGGGTATTACAAATTTACCAGCAAGTACGTTGCCGCTGTAGGGATGAGCGCATTGTTTCATCGGGTTTTACCTCGGAAATGCCGCTCATAGACTTCTCTGGGAGAAAAAAATGTTGCGCATCAAAATAAATTTGTCGCTCATAGACTGTAATGCATTTCAGTGAATTTTCGCAGGGGGCAAATTTTGGGGGCAGCGAAACGGGTTAAATTCACCCATCCCTAGCCGGTTAATGTGTAATTCTGGTCCCAGACCAATTTTCCCTCTAAGCTGTGCACACGCACACAAACTGTGAGGCCAGCGCACACAACAAATTGTGGCACGCACAAAGAAAACACAAAATTTTGCATTTACTCTGACCTGGGCACACAGTTTTTAAAAGCGCTCGCACAAGTTCAAAATGTGCGCACATAATCGAGTATGAATTAGAGGGAACATTGCCCCAGCCCTAGCTGGCAAAGGCTGATCAAACACTGGCCAGTTGGCAAACCAGTGTCGGACTGGGATGCCAGGGTCCCACCAGAAAACCCAAGGCTGAGGGCCCACTTTTCAAACTATTATTTCTCCTCTCCTCATATAACCTCTTTATATTCTCCTAGTCTTTTATATCTACTTACTATACTTTATTCTTCCATTATTAAGCCTAAGAAATAGGGAATGACCATGAAATTGGACAAATGGTTAGAAGCAAGAGGCCCACTGACCCCTGGGCCCACCAGAAGTTTTCCTGGTATCCCTGTGGGCCAGTCCGACACTGTGGCAACCTTACCTACACACACACACAAGGAACAGCTCCTGAGGTTGAGGAGGAACTGAGAGTATATGTGGCAGGAGCATTATGTTTTGATAGCGCCTGCCATACAGAATCCAAAAACCTGGTATAAAATCAGCAACAAAAGCCATTTCACATTTAGACAGGGTCAGAGTTTCAAGGGTCAGAAGTCAGGCAGAAAGTCAGCTGCATATAATCAGATACAAAGCAGGTCTCACATGTCATGGATGTCACCATGCATCAAACAGAGAAACTCAGTGTCCTTAAAGAGCAAATCACATGCACCATGATTACATGCTTGTGTCAAAGAGACTGAAGCTTTTAGTTGAACTTTTTTATTAGTGTATTTCATGGTTTTTACACTTAATAAAAATCAAAATTTTCATGGTTTAGTGTAATTAGTTAAATACAGGATTTTTAGACCTAAAAATGTTGAATCTGGGAAACAAAAACAAAAAAATTGGAACATTAGTAAATTGGCCCTATAGGGTAAGGGGCCGATTCACTAAGGGTCGAATATCGAGGGTTAATTAACCCTCGATATTCGACTAGGAATTAAAATCCTTCGACTTCGATAGTTCGATGGAACGATTGAAGGATAATTCCTTCAATCGAACGATAAAATCCTTCGAATCGAATGATTTTAATCTAACGATCGAAGGAATATACTTCGATCAAAAAAAAGTTAGCCAAGCCTATGGGGACCTTCCCCATAGGCTAACATTGAGTTTGGTAGCTTTTAGATGGCGAACTAGGGGGTCGAAGTTTTTTTTAAAGAGACAGTACTTCGACTACCGAATAGTCGAACGATTTTTACTACGAATCCTTCGATTCAAAGTCGTAGTCGTAGTCGAAGGTCGAAGTAGACCATTCGATGGTCGAAGTAGCCCAAAAAAAAAATTGACGTTTTTTACCTTCGAATCCTTCACTCGAAGTTAGTGAATCGGCCCCTAAGTGTTGGGAACTTTCCCTTACAGAAAGGTCTCTTTAATTGAATATGAACTGTATGTTTTATGGCTGCAAGACCTTCAGCTTTCTATCTTGCAAACGGATAACTGTCCTGGCCTTTCTGACAATTTCCATTTTTTCAAAAAGTTACGTTCATTGAATAAAAAAAGTTATATTTTGATAGTAAGATTTGCCATATTTGCCATGAGGGCATTATTAAAGGGCAGATTTATTAAAGGAAAACTATACCCCCAAAACAATGTAGGTCTCTATTAAAAGATACTGAGTAAAACAGCTCATGTGTAAAACCCTGCTTCATGTAAATGAACCATTATCATAATAATATACTTTTTAGTAGTATGTGCCATTGGATAATCATAAATAGAAAATTGCCATTTTAAAAAATAAGGGCCGCCCCCTGAGATCGTAAGATTCACTGTGCACACATACAAACCACATGTAAGGTCACATGAGCCAATTAACAGACAGAGTTCTGCCTTTTGCTTCAACACTTCTTCCTGTTACAGTTAGAGTTGTAGTATTTCTGGTCAGGTGATCTCTGAGGCAGCACAGATAGAGTCACGAAATGGTGGTTCAAGGCAAGAGATGTAAAAGGGGAATATTTATGTAAATATATATTCCAGTTTGGTAAGATTCTTTAATATGTCATTCAATTTGATATAAACTATCTGTTGCTTAAGTATTCATTTTGGGGGTATAGTTTTCCTTTAAGGGTTGAATTGAAAATTCAAATTTTTGATTTTTTTTTTATGGTCAAAACTCTCAAATTCGAATTGTGAATTATCCAAACGCAATTCGAGTTTTATTCAAATTTTGAGATTTTTCATATTCTAATTCGACTATGCACCACCTTACACCTGTCGAATTACTGTACAAGTCAATGGGAGAGATGCAGTGACCAATTTGGAGTTGTTGGTAGCCTTCCTGACATTCAAGTTTTTTTCAAAGAAAAAAATTCAAATCGAGTTTTGTCATTTTCAAGTCGGTAAAATTAGTCAGAGTTTGACATATTGGATTTTATTAATAAATAGTTGAATATTCGACTCACATGAATTCGAAATTCGACCCTTGATAAATGTGCCCCTAAATGGTTTCCTTTTAGATCCTAAGATAGTTCCTGTTTGTGCAAATGAAGTGCATATATGTGAAGGCCTATTTATCATTTAGTTGTTTTAGAGGTTTTTGAAACTACTAAACTCACAAACTATAAAACTATGAATTTCTAAAATTACTAGTTTTTCGGACAATTCCTACCGAAAAAAAAATCCAAAAACCTCTAAAAGTCTGAATTGATTTTAAACGGTCCAATAGGATCAGTGCAGCTCCCATTGTCTTCTATAAAAGTTGTGGACCTCCACAACTTTTACCTGGCAAAGTTATGTATTAGCGGTTTTTACACTTATGTCTAAAGATTTGAGAGCTTTTCTAAAAAAAAAAATAGGAAAAACCACACATCTTTTAAGATTTGTGGGAAAAAACGAAATTGGATTGTTAGTAAATGGGCCCCTTAGTGTAAAGGACAGATAAAGCATGCATTTACTTCCTGTGTTGTGTTGGAGTGATGTGGAGTGAAGCCAGTCTAACAGGATTCTCATTAGTGCTGCTATGTCATATTGTTTCATGTTCGGGAGGTTCAGGCCTGTGTGCAGTTTTATCACGCTAATGCAAGGATTTCTTTTTGTTATTCCAAATAAAGTTATGGAAAAGTGATATCATTTCTTTGAAGTCGTTTTGTTTTAACATGGATGGAAGGGTTTGTAGCGGGTATATTCATTTAAGGAATGCTATCATTCTCATTGAATTTGCTTACCTACTGTATGTAGGAGAGGTTGGGATGATTCCAGCTTTTACGTTCATCTGAGATAATTGCTATATACATAGTATGTCTTATATTAAGGTCATAAAGCTTATAAAATATTCAGGGGTTATGTACCCCTTGATACAGTATCCTGTACATTCTCTACACTAGGTTAATTGATAAGATTTGCTCCAGCTCAGTATTTGGTTATTGCTCAGAAGGAGAGTAGGGATGGGCTAATTTTTACACCTTGTTTTGCCACGGAAATGACACCCATAGACTTGTATTGAGTCGTGAGTCCAAAAAAAAGACACACGTCAAAAAAAATTTTGCCGCACGACAACATTTTTTTGACACCCATAGACTTTAATAGGCGTCAGCGACATTTTGCCTGGTTGAATTTTTGGCAAAATGAAACGGGTCAAATTTTCCCATCCCTAGAGGAGAGCAATGTACTGTATTTGGCTAGGTTGATAGCAAGACCAGATATATCCATGATAGAGTTGCCACCTTTTCAATTGGGTTAATGTGGGCAGGGAGTGGGGCGGATTATATTGGGGGAGGGGCGGATGATGTCAGAGCAGGGCAGGGTGATGATGTGGGATGGCTGGTGATGTCAGAGGGAGGGCTGGCAAAATTGGGGGCGAGCTGATGACATCGGGGCGGGGCTGATTTAGTGGCAATCAGCGATTGACTCAGCATAGGACTGGACATGGGGGGGCCCACCAGGTAACTATCCTCAGGGCCCCCCCCCGAGTGCATGTGTGAACGTCAGCGAGGACGCCGGTACACATACGCGAGTGCCGTTGCACATACGGGAGCGCCGATGCACATATGCGAGCACTGACGCCGGCGTGCATATGCGAGCGCTGGCTAACAGCGCCGCAATTAATTTTATATGGGGTCTCGGAGATCAGGGAAAGGGGGCCGAGGCCCACCAGGTTTTTTCCCGGTGTCCCGCTGGCCCAGTCCCACACTGGATTGACTGATCGCCATATCTTTAACTTCAATGTCCTGTCCGTATTTCCTAATTTGGAAATCTGGACAGGCAGTTTTCAACTGGACAGCCCTTTCAAAAACCAGGCTGTCCGGGTGAAAACCAGACAGATGACAACCCTAATCCATGATGAGTTTTAATATGTCTAATATATTCAAAAGAGATTGTTCTGGATTTGATATATAGAAGAGGAGATCATGTGCAAAGGAAGCCAGTTTCACATCTGTCTGCCCACCTTGGAAAAGAAGCATTTCTTGTAATATTCTAATTAAGGGGTTTATCTATTGGCAGCAAGGGGGGGGGGAGGGTATACTTGACATGTACCTTGACTCAAAATAGCAGTTACATAATTGTTATTGATGATTAGTATGTAGTTTGGTATATATGGCCTTTATATATTTTGAGAACGCTTCTCCGATGCTCTATTTTCCGAACTAATTTGACCAGAGGACTTTGTCAGAAAAATGTTGTCAGGATGACTTTCCAGCCAGTGGCTCGTGAGTAACATGTTGCTCACTAATCACTTGGATGTTGCTCATAATAGCCTCAAACCAGGTGCTTACTGTATTTTTCAATTTCTGTGCTGGAGGCAAGTTTTGATTGCATAAAACCCAGGTGTATTGGCAAACAGAACCTCCTGTAGGCTGCCAGTCCACATAGAGACAACCAAATAGCCAATCACAGTCCTTATTTGCACCAACCAGGAACATTTTTCATACTTGTGTTGCCCCCCAACTCTTTTTAAATGTGAATGTGGCTCACAGTTAAAAAAAAGATTGGGAATTGCTGTTTTGGAGAGATGTTGTTACAGTTGTAGCTGCCATGGCTGGTTTATAACCTTTAATGGAATGTCTACCATGACCAGGACCTAGCTGATGTTGGTAAGTAGTTCCAGCACGATAATGTACCTTAATTTTAGCCAGTTGCAGTTTAAAAACAAAGTGGGGTTACAGAAGGTAAGATTTTGGGGATTTTTCATTGGTCTGTCAATATGAATTGGAAAAGAAAAAGCAACGTTAAAGTGAGGGGGGATTGTAGACTCTTGTTGACTGTTGTTATATTAGTTAAAATTGCCATAATTTGCATAATCAACATTTTATAATATTCATTCCTGAAACCTCACACTCCTGGAGATTTAGCATTAGGAAGATGTTTGGAAACATCCTTTACCCCTTGTTGCATAATTTGTGGATTTTGTAATTGGCTAATGAGTGAGTTTTGGAAGTTTTGCTTTGTTTAGGTAAATAGACGCTTGTGTTTGTGTGTTAGGAGCTGTGTTATATATCTTAGTAAAATATTTATAAAAGAGATGTTGTAGTTCTGTAGGATGAGTCGATAAGAGCCAGGAATTTTTTAGGGCCTCCAGGTTTAGCCAGTTTTGTCAGACGTCAACCAGCCTTGTCGGCCCACCTAAATAATTTGTTTTTGCTTTAAAGTATAAGTAAACCTTTAATATAAGTGAATGTAGAAACCTCTGCCAAATCTTTCCTAACCAGAAGAACATCAGACCTCTTTCTTTCTCCTGGCAACTTCCTTGACTACTTGGTGGTCAGAATGGTCCGAAAATGACCAGCAGGTGGCGCTGTTGTAATAAAATTCATTCATATTAACAGTACATGTATCCCTTAATATCTTGGAATTAAAAATAAATAAATAATGAATGAAAGTACATTGCAAAAGTGCTAAGAATAGCACCATCATCAATGTTACATTTACTTATTTTAAAGGTTTACTTATTCTTTAAAAATGTATGGACCAAAAAGCTTCCTGTGCTGCTTTGTAATTGTTTTCTGATGCAGTGTTGTGGTATTGCAGAGATTCAGGGGTAGATTTATTAAGAATCAAGTTCTGTTTTCTACAAAAAATTTTTTAATAAAACTAGTTTTTTGAGATTTATTATACCCCGACAATGAAAATAGCTTGAATCCAAAAATATAACATCTAAAACCTGTCGAGATCACGTAGGAGTCAATGGCAGAGGACCCTTGAACCATTTGACGATGTTATTACCCTTCATGATGTTAGAGTTCTTTCCGGAGGGTTTTGACCGAAAAATCAATCACTTTAAGAGATTTGAGGTTTTTTTTCAACGAAAACTCAATCAATTCGAGTTTTCGGGTTGTTAACCCCAAACTCATTGATTCAAGTTTTTTCATTTGTTTTTTTCTCAAATAAGAAACCATTTGTGTTCATTCAAGTTCATTCGAGGTATAAAAAACTCTAATATTCGACCTTTGATAGGTGGTTTTAACTTTTTTATAGGACATTTATAGGATTTTCTTTCAAAAATAACATATAAACAACACAAACCATATGACCACAATTATACACACTTCAATTATATATCATTTATACTTTATCAGCTGTCACCTAGTGATTTAAATGCAATGTCTGAAGGAAATTAGGATGTACTTAAGTGCACACTTCAGGAGTCTTGATCTGATAAAAGATATTAATCATATTAAGGTATCAGTTTGTCCCTTATTCATATCAAGTTTGAGTAGGTCTTTTCCTCCCAGTCTTTTGCCATCAGAATCGGTACCAAGAGTTTCCATTTATTAAAGGCCGTCTGGAAAGGGGATCTAATGGTCATAAGCCTGGAGTAGAGGTAGTTTTTTGTTGTTAAAGCAGACCTGTCACCCAGACATAAAAAGCTGTATACTAAGAGACCTTTTCAAATTAAACCTGAAATCCAGATTATTTTTTTATTAAAGCATTCATAGCTGTTGTAAGCTCATTTAAAAATCTCAGTTGTCAATCAAATATTGCCTGCCCCTCCTCTATGCCTTAGGCATAGAGGCAGGGCAGGCAATTTGTAAGACCGACAGCGTGCCAGCGCATAAACGCTGGAGCGCGTCAACTTAGGCGCCGGCGCATAAACACCGGTGCACACCAAAATTGACACTGAGGAGCTATGACCTCTAAATTGGGCGCCTGGCTTCCTATTGGTCCCTGATCTGTCTGTCTTCCTCAGCCTGCTCCTGTCCCCTCAAATACCTTCCTCTTCCTCCTCACATTGCCCAAGCTGGCTTCTGTTTCCACAGTTCCTGCTCAAGCCCTGTTTGCCTGCTTTCCTGTTTATTCGACCCATGGCCTGTTAATTCAACCTTGTACCTTCGCTGCCGGACCGACCACTGCTTGAACCTGACGACGCTTTTGCCTTATCCCTTGGTACTTCGCTTCTCTGCTTCCTGAAACCGACCACTGCCTGTAATTGACTACGCCTTTGCCTGATCCCTGGATACTTCGCTTTTGGCTAACACGCTTGGCTCCTTTGCTGACTCCGCCGCAGAAAGTCCGGGGCCCCAAAAGGGCGTCGGTGAAGACCGGAGCCGTAGAGGAATTCCAGTTGCCATCTGTCTGCCTAGGACCAGCTGTCCTCCTCCGGGAACCCAGGTAACGGATCGTTACACAATTACTTTCACTTTCCATTCAGCACTTATTAGATATCACTGCTCTCCCCACATTCCCCCGTTCTCTTCACCATTTAATTGTGTAGCGAGGGCATGGGGATGGACATCAGGTCCCCCATTCTGATGCACAAACAAGACTTTGAGATGAATGGTTGTCTTAATAACAGTGTCCACAAAATGGCTCCTGCCTGCTTGCTATAATTATGAATTCCCAGACTGAAGTAAACAAGATTTAAATAATTTATATAGTGTAATTAAAGTTTATTTTGACTAACGTGATAATATAGGATTTAGAATAATATTCCCCTTTAAGGGGAACCAGAGGACTAATTGAAAGTCTATGACATAAACATGGTACTGGAACCAAATTTGGAGCTGGAACCAAAGTTGTAGCTTGATTATTTAAAGATAATGATAATATTTCAAGTAATTACACCATTTTAGGGATGTGTGGGAGATGATTTGTCCCACAATGCTTGCCTTGGAAGCTCCTCAGAACAACCCAAGATCATGATAATGTGTATTAATTACAAGATAGATGTATGTATAGTTGTAAGGATTTACCCTGGTGGTCCAGTGGGCTGGCAGGGACACTCGCCTCAGGCTTCTTCCTCTTCTTAGCACTGGTTCTCCTATGGTGTGCATGGAGAGCACTTCTGCGTTTTACGTGTCGTGCGTGTGACGTCATTGCTCCGGGTGGTGCGAGATTAGAATATTTTAAGGGGCTTTGAGCTCAAACTCATTGCCCTTTGTTAGGTCTAATTTGTTAGTATCTGGGTGATGTCTTGTTTGATTCCGGTTTTGACCCTTGCCTGCCTCACTATTCCTTGAACCGAGCCATGACTGGGATCTTAGAACTTGTTCTGAATTTAGGGAGCCGTCCGTGACAGTAGTCCTTTGTGGTGGGATGGAGTAACATATCCTTATAAGTTAGAGGCCAATGTGAATAGAGATAATTGACACTTTCTATATAATGTTTGCTATAGATTTGTCCCATATATGATTTAACTATCTTTAAGTCAAGAACACCATTGAAAGATTCCATTGCATGGTCAGAAGGCCATTAAACAAGCTGACCATAAAATGAATAACTAGAAATATTAGGTGCATAAACATTTAGGAGAGTATATCTCCATCTACTTTATGATTTAGCATGAGAAATCTACCATTGGCTCCATGTTTCTTTAAGTACAAAATTGTCACCAAAAACCACCAAAATTCCACGCGGCTCATATGGGATGATTAGATTGATCATGTCTTGTTTGATTTGTCATAGCTATCATGCAAATTCAGTTCAGTTAACTTTTGCCTCTTGGGGCTTTTCAAAGAGTTCTATGAGGGGATTTATAATTTCACTGGGTAGTGTAATGCAAATCTTATATTTTGTGCACAAAGATATTTGCAGACTGTAAGGAATTCTCTCCTCTGAGTTAGCAAAGGAGGAAGATTAACAGTTTTGGCGCATTTATATTTTTTTCTTTCTGTTTTCTATGAAGCATTTGTTCCTTCTGTCAAGAGTAAGAAACTTGGCAATTAGTGTTGGAGGTCTCTTGACATAGTTTTATCTTTCTGGTCTATGTGCACTTTCTTTCTTTAATAATGGAAGAGGCTGGAGAAGCAGGGCTTGGCATGCTTCTACTGCTAAGTATTTAGATCATTCTGTTTGTTTAATGGTTTCTGAACTACCCATTGATGCGGCTCTTCCTTCTGCTAGCTCTTCTATGTCTGTCCTGCCTCGTTTAGGCAATGGCTGATATCCCGTATTCCATTTAATGTTGTATTAATGGTTTGTTGGACATTGTCAAATTTGTGATCAAGGCATGGTGTTAGAATATGAATTAATTGTATTGCTTCAGCACTTTGTTCTGCCCCACTCATGGGAGTGGGTCACTCTGCAGATTACATGGAATTTTCTGATTCTTCTGATTCCTTAACCTTGGAGCTACTGCCACATCTGGACCAGGCAGTAGCTCCGAGGTTTTCTCAGCACCCTCCGTCAATGGGCACAATGTACTTTTGTTTAAACAATAGGATGCACTTGCAAGTGACACCGGCAGGTGAGTTTGTGTCCCTAAATTACTCATGTATTTAAAATTCATAGTAATAGCAGGGAGCTGGAATCTGATGTGCAACCTTGGGAACTGTCACTAGACCCAGGCAACGTATTGTACATTGTGAATATACTCAGTGGATCACCCAAGTTTTGTTGACATAGGCCTCCCACTACTCTCAACAGATCATGTAGTCATTCCCAAGGCCATCTGAGTTCGCTGTCACCCTGCTAAACTATAGAGGAAGCAGACCCTGTGGCTGCAGGGGGGGCAGGAGGTATAGGGGCCCCATGATGCCCTAATTTATATGCAATTTCAATAAATATTGATAAAACAGGTCAATCTGTAGACATTTTGGGGGCCTGAAAAATAACTTGCTGTGGGGCCCAGTAATTCCTAGTTACGCCAGTGTTCCCTATACATAGTTTGGATGCAATTTGACTTGGAGGCAGTTGGGGAATTGAATGCACCCTACTAAACAAGTAAGTGTTTTATTGCTGCACACAGGGCAGTCAGTGCTCTTTGTCTATGCGGGGATGGACTGATTTTACAGGATACTGGAAAAAATCCCAGTGGGCCCAGGTACTGACTCAGGCACATGTGTGCCAGGACGGAATCGCCGGGGAGCTGTGCATCTGGATGGCATGCTGCCCCTAATATTGTGCCGCGCTAGGCCTGGGCCTTTTTGGCCGCGCCACAGATCTGGGCCTGTCTGTAACAGGAAGAAGTGTGGGAGCAATTGACAGAAATGTGTCCATTGATTGGCTTCTGTGAACTCACATGTATGTGTGACCTTGGTTTGTTTGTGTGCACCCTGAATTGTATGTTCCCTGGGGGGCCACCCTTAGTACTTAAAATGGCAATTTTCTGTTTAGAATTACCCAATGGCACATACTACTAAAATGGTATATTTTTATGAAAATAGATTATTTAGATGAAGCAGTTGAGCAATTTTTTGTGATTTTTTATAAAATAGAGACCTATATTGATCAGGGGTAAAGTTTTCCTTTAGAAACTGATGTCCTTGTGAAAACTGGGTCTGGTTTCAAGGATGGGCAAGTGTATAAGAACCAAGAACATGGTGCATAGGCAATTCAGTTAGTGGTGACCCACCATAAAAATACACAAACTTATAAAAATGTCCTCAAGTTTATCAATTACATTACTTTACAGTAAAGGACATAAAACCCCAGAAAGGTGAGAACAATTGCTCTTATGCAGCCTTTATTCATCAAGACTCTGGTGAGTTCAGCAGCTAATTTTGTTTATCACTATTAAATCACCTTAAGGATTGTTAAGTTTACCAAAATCATGTTTCTCCTTGTGAAGAAAATACGTTTTATAGGACTCTGCTCTGTGATCCCCAAGCAGTGGCTCGTGAACAACCTGTTGCTCACTAACCAATGGGTGTTTTTCCCAGTGGCCTCAAAGCAGGAGTTTATTTTTTAATTCCTGGCTTGGGGGCAAATTTTGGTTGCATAAAACCCAGTTGTACTGCCGAACAGAGTCTCCTGTAGGCTACTAGTCCACATAGGTGCCAACAATAGCCAATCACAGGCCACAATTGGCAGCTGCAGGATCTTTTTGCATTTTTGTGTTGCTCTCCAACATTTATTTACATTTGAATGTGGCTCACGGGTAAAAGAGGTTGTGGATACCTGCTCTATATGATGTCACATGTTGCATACAGTGACACATGGTATTCTAAGACAATATGCAGTTGGTCCTGTTTTAGTTCAATGGCTCACAGTGCATGCATTTTATCCGGTGGAGTACCACTCTGTGCCACACTGACACAAGGGTTTTGCCCCAAAAACACTCTGTTCTGAACAGTGACAGGCATTTTCCATTCAATGACAGTTGCCATGGAGAGGTATGGACATTTCTCCACTGGCTAAACTTTACTGTCAGCAAATGTATGTGCAGCATAGGCCTTAGGTTAATGCCAGACGTGGCTAATTCCTGGCCTGTGGATAAATTAGAATTAGCCTTCTCCTGTTACTGCCCCTGGAGAAAATGCGTCTATTGGTGCAGGCCAATGGAGGAATTTCTGTGCTGAAATTCTGTTGCACTGGCTCCAGGGGAAGTCACAGGAGAAGGCAAATACCAGCAGAAGGGCTATTTCTTGACCTGCATTTATCCACAAGCCAAGAATCAGCATGTGTGGCATAAGAGGTGTGATAGCGATCTATTAAAATCGAGTGACATGGAGGGGGAATGATTAACCAATTATCTTTCCATTCATTTATTTGTAAACTAGGTATGTGCCAAGGGGAGTCTTGAAACCAAGGAGTAAATCTCTAAGCTAGTTTTTAAATTATGGGGGTGCAAAGTGCCGAAAAGGGGCTCAATGTACCATGTATTTTGCCCTTTTTGCCTTACCTAGGATATATTAATATTAACACATTAACAAAAAAATTTTGCAGTGCTGTATAATAAACACACAGAAATATTGTTGGAGGTTTCTATGCTCCAATACTGAGCAAAGACCTGCATTACCCCAATGAATACAGTGCTGTCTGTGTTTGGCAGTGCTGTATTCATGATGAGCAGACGGGGAGTGGCACATACTGTAGGAATCGTGTCACATCCCCTAACCTTTGTCATTCAGATTTAGAGTTTAGAGTTAGGAAACACTGGCATTAAGGAAATGGCTGCCCTGCGATGATGATGCCGAACTCTGCACCTTCCTCCAGAATGAATGATCAATGTCATGTGACTTTAAAGTGCTGGAATGCTAAATGCAACTGTTTCTTTCAGATAAGACAATTTTCTGGAATATGCAAATGAGTTCAATATTACGCTACTTTTCCAAGAGGGTTTGGAAAGTGGCTGAATCCAAACACTATGGATTCACTGCATCCTTAATAATAATTTTTATTATGTAAGGTATTATGTATTTATATTACCAGTAGCTTGGGACATAATTAGGCAACAGAAATGCAGTGAGGGTGCCATCTGGGCTGCAGCATCAAGGGCTTGTACCCAACCCCCTGGGCCCGGGCCCTTACCCCCCACCCAGCGCCAGTGCAGTGTTCACAATTCTTGTGCATGAGTGGGTGTTAATGTTTTTGATTTATCCCCTTTCTGCATTAATCTCACTGGCATGTTCAGAGTTAAAGGGCAAGTAAACCCAAAAATAAATATTTGCCTAATAAAACAACATAATTCTGAGCAGCTTTCCAATTGAAAATTTTCAGTGCTTTTAAAGTTATTATATATACCATTGCTATTGAAAGCAGCATTTGTTTATTTTAAACAATGTTGCAGAAGTCTGTTAATCAGCTGGCTTGTCTTAACTTGATTCAATAGTATAAACCACCAGCACCAGGTCCTTCAATAGGTCAGGTACCTGTGAAATGCCCGGCATCTGGCAGGAATGTGGGCAGAAAGTTGCACCATCACCTTAATGCGGTTTGGTTTTTCAGTGAAATGCTCCATTCTCCCTGCCCCCCAGGTAGGGTCTGGTTCTGTGGGCAGGAAGTCAGCAGCAGTGTTTAAAATTCTTGCCTTACCTTCTGATGTTCATGTAGCCGTGCAAATGAACTGTGAGTGGCCGATTAGTGACGTGTCGAGCGTGGGTAGCAGGATCATGTGGGTCATATTGTGGTTAGCAGGTACGAGTTGAGTCAAGGTTTCAAAAAAAATGAACCAGTGCAGAGAGTTGAAACGGAAAGTCAAACACTGCTTTCAATAGCATTGCATATAGGTTGACCTTTCCTTTAAAGTGTTTATTGTATATTTTTTGCAGTGATCTAACGGTTATGCCTTGGATTCATGTGCGCATAATCAATTTCTGCCGTCGTTATACTGGCATGTCTTGGGATAATATGCTCATTCTGCATTTCTCCAGTCCAGCTCCAGGTTAGAAAGTTCATTGTCCTTTACACAGTGATCCCACTGGCATGCCTTGGGTTAATATGCTCATTGTCCTTTTCTACGGTGATCTTACTGCCATGTTTGGGGTTAATGTGCTCATAATCCATTTCCAATCTCTGATGATCTTTCTGATATGTCTTGTGTGAGACAGCCTTACTCATCTATGTACATAGCAGGAAGTTGGCTGTGTTGTTGGTTCAGAAGAACCATTACTAGCTAAATTCTTTGTGCTTTCAGCCAGAGTTCAGTTGAATGATATCACCCAAATTTTATGCTGGTGTGATGTCTAAGGTGAGCGCTATACCAACCTGGACTACATGTGCGTGTGAATATTAAAAAGAATCATATATTCCCTATTTAATTTTGGCTCCAATTTACCTTGAACTAAGCCACGATAAGCACAAACGATCCCAAGTAGAACAAAACAACAGTTCTTTTAAATAGTATTCAGACTTTATTTTGTGGTGATTGGACAAAAGACGAGTAATAAAGTTAGTAATGGTTATAACATGCTGTACTGTATACTGTGCACAGTCCTCCAAGACTCCTACAGCAGATCACAGCGGATTTACTACCCTAAAACTGTGATGTAATGACAGACATAAATTAAAATAGAAAAAAGGTTTGTTCTTGTTTTACAGTGTGAATATAAATGCTAGTACAAACCATAAAGCTGAAATGTAAGTGTACAACATTTGAATGTGCCAGATCAGTTGGTGACCAATTGCATGAAAGGCAGGGCAGACATGAACTAAATTTGTCTGAAAAACATGATCTCTGGTTATAAGAGCGAGAGGAAACCTCTATAATAATACTGAAGGGAGGCTACAGTAGTCAGCAGGCAGGGAATATAAAACTCCACACCCAACAGTGTCTAATCTCAGTTATACCATGAAATGGCTCTAAGGACTTGTACACCACATATACTTTCTGTTCAGTAGTGAATGATTAAACTCCTTCTTTCTCCAGTACAAGATGGTGAGTGAATATTAGTAAAATGATTCTAATTTGTACAGCTAAATAAATGACCGAGATTGTAAAATGGAAGATAAATATAGTTTTAATAAAAAAAAGAACCAGGAGATCCGCCTAGTCTGCCCATTAAAATTGCCAAGATGTCACATGGGGAAATCAAAGTGTGCACTGTTAAAAATGACATGTGTTTAAGGGCACAATCTATGCTCTATTAAGATGAGACACAACCGTGCCCCCATTTTGTTCTCTGGCACATCCAGGATACCCTCACATAAGCCAAGCCCTTAGTAATACACAGCTGAAACCCTCCCATCCCTCCATTCCTAGACTAAAGTGGAATGTCCACATCAGGACACAAAAACTACCTCCATACACAATCAATTCCACTTGTATGCACACGGGTACTTGTCACCCCATGGAATTTGGTCTGTGCTATAATGTCCTCTTATACCTCCTCTCCACAGGACCCTCAAATAGTTTTGGTCTCTATTTTATGTACATAAATAGCACCGACTGACCTTTTTACCTCTGAGCTTTAATAATAAGAACCAACAGGTTCTAAGCATGGAAGGATAAAGCCCAAGCCACTATGACAATACTGACACCGTGATAAGGACACAGACTAGAGCTGCTTGGAGACAGGAATCCTAAATGTATGTAGTAGAACATAAGGTTGGAGAGACGCAGTGCTTTGCTATTGCTTTTAGTAGCCCATCCGATTCATTCTACGCACAGAGCATCAAACAGAGACAGTTTCACAGTAGGGAAATAAAGGGGGAAAAAATGAAGATCAGAAACACAATGTGTATTAATGCAAGTATGCAGAGTCTGTCTTCACCAGAAAGTTCAAATGCTGTGCATACAAGAGGAATTTACTGCATATAAATATATATATATTTTCATAATGGGTCACTGGGGGGTAAGAATTACAGACATACCAGGGAGAAGGATCAGGCTCACAATTAAGTCGCACACACACACAGATGCATACCTCAAGATTCTAGTACCCCACCCCTCTTCATAGGAAAACAGAAAGAGGTGTATATACAGCAGCGAATCGATTTCATTACAACATGACCTCGGCCTTAGACTCCAATGAGATGGGGGACAGTGCCGCACACACACTCTTCTTCTAGTCAACATGTTGGCAACACCTCATATCACCAGATTGTGACCCAGTAATATATTTTCACATGCACAAGGTCAAACAGCAAGCAAAACACATTCTCGTGGTCTACAAATGCAATAACACAGGGTTTCCTACATTGTGTCGCCTTCATCTGAATACGGACGAAGGAAGCTTTCAACAAAAGCTGAACAGGTCAACATCACAGTCTTAGGCTGAAGAGCCCAGAGCAAGGATATCCATCTTGTACTGCTCAACTACAACAATCATTATGCTCTCACACAGCTGGTGGCTTATTCACTTCCCCAGCACAAATATAATAGAACCTGATTAAACATATAAAGGCTCATTTACAAAGCGCAACTGCAGTTGGGGTCATGTAAAGATGGCTGCAGTCATTGCATGAATTGTGGACCTTCATTAAAGAATAAAAACGGAATAGTTGCAGTCTGTTCGGCCCACCACTTACAAAGAATTGTGCACGAGCGCATCTACTGGAAACCCTGGTTGCTCCCGCCACCCTAAACAAGGCGGTATCCCCAGGGTTCCTTCGGCACACACAATTTTAATGGCACACACCAAAAGGGACGCCATCCCCGCTATGAAAATTTTAGCTGCAACTTGCACCTGATTCTTGAACGAAGGCTCTTGCAGTTGTGTTCATGTCGATGTATCAGACACAACTGTGGCAATCCAAGGTTGTCATGGTCACAATGATGCTTGAATTGTGGGAAAAAAACACTGAATAAGTACAAAAAAAAAATATGGCAAATTGCACTTGTAAATGAGCCCTATACTATCGGAAGCACATTGGGGTACAAAAGAATAATTGGCTTCAGGTTCTTCTTCTCTAACTAAATAGATTCACTGTGAGCTGATCCAGGACACAGCTAGCAGACAAGGAGGCGGCCATTATAAAGCATGCATTAAATGTCGAGACCAATAAAAACCAATATGTGGAAATGATATCAGAACTGGGTTTATCTTTAATTTGTTCTCTAATTCGCATAGCATGAGGCCATAACAAAACAATGGCTTCTCTGATTATTTATGACAAAGGCATTGTGTCAGCTGGTGATTAATATGATGATGTTTATTTATTTCTGGCAAGCAGTATTGCACCTTTCATATAAATATTCCCATATGTGCAGTCCTTAAAAAAAAGATCACCTTATAAGATAAGATTTGCCTTGTATGTTTTTGGATCTGGTAACAAAATGGGCCTTTGGGTCCTGTTTGTTTCAAGCAGTCTGGCCACCATTACGCTGGGGCAACTGTACTATTGTAAGGCTAGATTTATTTCAGGTAGGATTTATTTATGCACAAATATAAATATATACTGAAACTGCTCATTAGTCCCCACTGGGATCTCCAGACTGCTGCAGTTGCAGGGTTTGCTTCCCCAGTTATTATTCCCCTGATCTCTTGGTGGACATCAAGTATAAAGTAAAACATCTAGATTTTCAAAGAATGTAAACAGCAGTGGATATACCAAGCACCGGGCACCTGTCTATTAAGCAAGTGTAAGCCTTGCTGGCAGGCAGCTGGTTAGGAAGAACAATCCCAGCTTTAAATCAGCAAACAACTAAAACATAAGAAAACTTAAAAAGCATTATTTCCAGCATTTAATAAACACCCTGTCCTAGAAGGGATTAAGTCTTTCCCTGGATCCAGACATCTCAGGAGCACCAAGGAATTTTCTAGAAGACTTCACTGGAATCATTATAAACCAACTTTTACCTTCCATTTACATTAATCGGTCTAAACCCCATTACCTTTCTCTCTATCGAAACAAGGTGATTCTGATTAATCATTAGAGATCAGAACAGGAATGTAAAAACAAAAGGCTTTGCATTGAAGACCTCTTCAGGGGTTCTAGTGAAGAGACTAGAATACAAAGACGGATAGGTCGGCAAATGGACATGGGTTTGGAAGATCCAGTACAGAAGCTCATTAGAACAAGAAGGCCACAATTTAGTAACAGGATCCCTATCTCCTTCTCTTTGCACAGCCAATAGATTTCCAACATGCAAAGCAGCCGGCAGCAGGGCTTCATACCCAGTCTGAAGAAATATTGAAGAGTGCACGGCCTAGGCTCAACGCTCCATGTCAGAAAGGCCGAGGGGTAAAACGCATGCACTCACACACACACACACAACATAGAAGGTGCAACCGCTATAGGGGGCAAAGATGCTGCTACCTATTTCTTAGAAAACAATAAAACTTCTGCACAGAATGTTCAATACATGTCTGATAATCCCTGATTTGTATTCCCTGTTGGGTTACCATCGACAGTACCTGTGGATGGCGTCATGTCTCTCTAACGTAAATGCCTTTGTATCCATAACTCTAGGGGGGTTATTTATTAAAGTCCGAATGCCAAACAGTCTAAACAATTGTGATTAATTATACCTCGAGTATGGAAAAATTCAGAATCTGAAAATCCGGCATCTCAGTCCTGCCGAGGTTGTATATGAATCAATCGGAAAAGTGCCGAAGATATCCTGATCTGCGCTGGGTTTCGTGCAAAAAATCCAAAGATTTTGTGGTTTTCTGATTTCGGACGGTTCAAATTTTAGTATGTTTTTCACGATTTTTTCGAGTTTTTTCCCTGCAATGGAATTTTTCAGGAAAATGTATTGATAAATAAGGGGAAATAACCTATGTGATTTAAAATAATGAGCTAAATTTGGATTTTGGTAAATAACCCCCTAGGTGAGATTTTGGTCTGGTTGCATGATTGAAGCACCCACACGCATGAACATACACACACTGCCTTCTCCTTCCTCCCCCCCACACGCAAAATATAAAAAGCAATAAGTTTACAAAAATAGAAAATAATTACAGCAGTGAATGGGCGGGGAGAGGAGGGAAAGGGGGGTAGGCGAGAAGGAGAAAGGGTAACAGGTCCCCAATTATTTGGCTGAGCAGTATAATATGGGTGGTTTATTCAATGCATCTTCCTCTAAGTGCAGCTCTTGTTGGTCCACTAGAACATCCTTCATGCAGCCAATGAAACCCGTGCTGTATGCTTTGGGCAGCTTGTATGACATACTCAGCTTCTCTATTCCACCTGCCAGCAGAAGAAAAAGAAAAAAGTTCAGATCAATATATAATAAGCGCATTCCTTTATTAGCCAGAAATGTGAGGGTGATGTAAAAGTGCTGCATTTCAAAGAGACAGACCAAAGAAATGACAGTGCTACGTTCATTATTAAAATCTGTACTTACTGTGTAATAATAAAGCGGCCTGAGATTAATAAGAGCTTTAATATATGCAGAGAGCTTTGACATAACCTTTTTTCCCTCTTATCCCTTTATGTTTATTCAGCATGTAACAAGGGCAGGTGGATAATAATAAAACCTCTATTTGAAGACCATCAAAGGAATCAGGCGGCAGTGGAGAACATGAACAGAGACATTCACTATATAGAAAGAAACTGCAGTATATCTAAAGGGATATCTGGAGAACCCATTTATATTCTCTCCCGGATCTGCATGTGGATTGACAGTACTGTTCATCAAGGGCCTGCTTCCTTAATGTAGTTAACACATTTGCTTATTGAATGAAAAGCACACTACAACATTAACTTGGGGGGGGGGTTATTTATCAAAATCTGAAAATTTTCGCTAAAATAGTTAGCTAAATTCGCACAGATTTTTCCCCCTTATCTATCAATTCATTTTTCTGAAAATTTCCTGCGTGGGGAAAAAATCCTAAAAAGAAATTAGATTATACAAATTTTTCAGATTTTAGCAGCTGAAAACTCCGATTTTATCAATTTTTTCCCCGAAAACCACAAAATCTTCAGATTATTGCTGTAACCCAGCGCAGATCAGGATATTTTCTGGATTTCTCCCCTTGACTTCTACATGAACTGAGTTGGAGTACTTGTTTATATGGACATTTAACCCCCTTGGGGTTTAATAAATTAAAATAAATTTTATCCACTGAAAATTCGGATTTTTTAGCATAAAAAAACCCTCAAATGTTTCAAGTTTTTGGCATTTTTTGGCATTTGGACTTTGATAAATAACCTCCTTAGGGGGAAATGTAATAAAAGTCACAAAGAGAACAACAATTTGCACCAATAGGAATAAAAATCCACATCTCGCAATGTAATATTGTTCCTTAAACTGTTATTGCATTGTTGGATTTTAATTGCGCACTCTTAAAAAGTGCTTGAAGGTGTCGTAATCTTTTGGAGCAAACAACGACTTTTTCAGTAAGAAGTTTTATTACATTACTGCGCATTGGCGCAAACTATTAAATTTACAAACTCCAACAAATTCAACTGTCGGAAGAGGTCGCTAAGCAGTTTTCGGGTTCGCAAAAGCTATATTAAATTCACACAAAGCAAAATTTGTTCGCACAAAGGCAAAACTTTTCGCAGTGCAAATAGTTTTTCCGTTACTGACTATTATTACATTCCCCCGTTAGTCTCTGTTAGACTAGGTCATCTATAAACTTGCCAAACACAAGCTATATTTGCAAATGAAATGCTAATACTCTGAATCTGAAGAAGAAAACATTAAAAGAAAAGAAATAAAATGACATTATGGACTTTATTATTGCTCTATATCATTTCAGGGCTGATATTGGAGAAGGGCCACAGGACAGGAATAACATACATAAACCAGGGCTCTAAAACCTTTAACCCTTTCTAACTGTTAGCACCCCCTAAAAAAGTTTGGCCATTGGTAGTGCCGTGGCTACTGTTCATTATACAGAAAGTGAGTTATATTAGTGGCATGCGTGTCAGTTTGTGGCGTGATTAAGGGAAATCCCCTGTGTTGCAGATGCCCAGAACATGGCAGGCATCATGCAAACTTGTCATGACATGAAGCAACACGAGTAGGCACCAATGCTCAGAACCACTCAAACAATTTCGATTGGAACTAGGGTAAACTAACGTCTCAATGACCTGTAACGTGTCACAGCATGGAATATTGTATCGTGTATCCAGTATATCTTCTTTAGGTTACATTATAACATTACATACAAATATGCAAAAGGTCGTTTAATCTTTAATATTATTTTCCTGCTTCGGAATCACAGTGAAATAAAATTCCTGTTATACAATCCCACTGATAATGCTGACCTTTATATATCATGGTACAGCTGCCAATACATCTGATATACATGGGTAGATTTGCTCAGGCAGAACGGCTCATTTTAACCGTATTGTCCAATCAAATAAGGGAATCGGGCAGCTTTGCAGAATAGCATTTGGGGGTAGCATTGATATTATTATGATCTACATTTCTTTAACAGTGAGAACCCATTTAATGAAAGTATTAAATCTGCATCCCTCTAAGCTGGCTTTGACTCAGGAGGGACCATATCTCCTCTGGAAACTTTAAGAGCAGAATTTCCAGAAGTTCAAAAAAGATAAGGAGGGAGTCTGAGGAGGACGGGTATTGTTTCAACAGCCGAAGTCAGCAAGTGGGCCTGAAGCCCCGTGCAGTTCTTACTTGAATCATGTTAATTTATGGTGCTATTTTCTTGCTGTATCCATAACTGGCAACTCTTATTCTCAATTTATTTTGCCTGTGCTCTGCAGCCTTCCCAAGAGAGCAATAAATCAGCAGGTTAAAGCAAGATATCCAGCCAGATGGCCACTCTTATGTGATAAAATAACACAGTGCTAACTAACTTTGAGCACAGAAATGAAATTGGCCAATAAAAAACGATGGTTGGGGGATAAAAGTATAAAATTTAAAGATTGCAAACGCAGCATATTTTATCTCAGAAACATATTATTCGTTTTTTAATGAACACGTTAAAACTGCAGTAAACATGATAAGCTGATATTAATATTTAAAGGGGAACTCCACACAAACATAACAAGCTTTTCAAAAAGTAAACATAATTTCAAGCAACTTTGCAATATACATCAATTACAATATATGCAGACTTTTCATGATTTTTAATGGGTTGAAAAAGTTGCCTAGGCCTAGCCCCCTGCTCTCCTGCTAATATGTCTGACTACCGTACTTTGCTGAGCTGGCTGACTACTGTTAATTTGTATCAAGAGTCATCTGTCGCCAGCCTGTATCCTCCATACCCCACAATTCCCTGCACATTTGATTTCAATAAGGAACAGAATATCACAGTGCAATGCATTGTGGGTTATGTAGTTCCTGCATGCTGTCTGTAAGCTGTGGAGAAGTTGTTACAATTTATAACATCAGTGTTTAGTCCCTCCTTCCCTGCCAAGAACAGCTGGAGTTCAGCATAGAAAATGCCATTTATTCATACTTTTTGAAGAAACAGGTAACTGTGATAGGGTTTCTGTGTTATGTGGGCCTCTTTATCAAATTATGGTTTGGAAGCTGGAGTTCCCCTTTAAGAACCATGTGCTGTTAGATATAGAAGGATAAAAAGCCATACCCAGCCATAGGGCTCCATCAGTCTCCAGTTCTTTGACTCCAAGAGGAGAGGATCCATGGACAGGGGCCTCATTGCCAACATGCAAAATGCCATCTCGGTTATCTCTGAAATTAAATTGACATAAAATCACATTAGAAGCTGGTAATCCGTTGCTTTTCAAATGCTAATTTTTCAGATTTCATCAGGATCTGAAACTGAGCAGGCAAATGTCCCAGATTTCAGAGCAATGGGCACCCTTTGGAAGGGAAGAATACACGGTAGCTATGTCAATGTACAATACAGGGTTAATGTCCTGACTTGGGCCCAAGACCACTCGTGTGAATATTCGTGCCTCACATTCCTGGGGCGACTGCCAATCCTTCGCTTTCATGTAGCCACCGTCTGACCCCAATGTTTTTCTAAGTTGTGGAGTCGCTGAGCACATTGTGTCCCTGGTACTCAAACCCTGGCATCCAAAGCATCTGCAAATCACCCCTTTGAGCAGCAGCCTTCCAAAATCATGGTCTGTCCCCACAGAGAAGCTAAACCCTGCCGCTCATGGAATGTCAGCTGGATGGCAATTGTCTGACTGTACATTAACTCCTTCTAGTTCAAAAAGCAATTACTTATCATGAAGCCTTCTATGCATTTAATAGTGGCCACTACCATTCATATCGTCTTTACAAAAGGGGAGCTTTAATTGATCACTGATGTGTGGAAAAGTTGGTATAAAGTGATCTGAGCCATAATATCATTACATTCAATTTTGTGAAATGGGAGGTTCACATTTAAAGGGGGAGTTCAAGTTAATAAACGTTGCAATTGGTCTCAATTTTTTGTTTATTACAGTTTGTAAACGTTTTGCCTCTTTCCAGCTTTCAAAAGGGGTCACTAAATCATTTTGCATTGAGAAGGTGCCATTTTATTGTTAAAGGAGAAGGAAACCCCCAGGGCGCTAAACCCCTCCCCCCCTCCCCTGTGCTGCCCCCCCTCCCTCCTCCCCCCTGGCCTACCTGTCCCCCTGGGCAAATGCCCCTAACTTTTTACTCACCCCTCTGCGCAGGTCCTGTCCACGGAGTACGCAGTCGCCATCTTCTCCCACGCGCGTCTTCTTCCTGCTCTGATCGGCGTTTTCTGGCGCATGCGCAGTAGGAACAGGTACCGGTACGGCTCTACTGCGCATGCGCCGAATGTCACGAAGTGAAATCGGAAAACTTCGTGACATTCGGCGCATGCGCAGTAGAGCCGTACCGGTACCTGTTCCTACTGCGCATGCGCCAGAAAACGCCGATCAGAGCAGGAAGAAGACGCGCGTGGGAGAAGATGGCGACTGCGTACTCCGTGGACAGGACCTGCGCAGAGGGGTGAGTAAAAAGTTAGGGGCATTTGCCCAGGGGGACAGGTAGGCCAGGGGGGAGGAGGGAGGGGGGCAGCACAGGGGAGGGGGGGAGGGGTTTAGCGCCCTGGGGGTTTCCTTCTCCTTTAATGGTAGGCTCTCTCCTATTCATCTGCCAGCCTCTCATTCAAGCCACTGCCTGGCTGTGGCTGCTAGGGCAAACTGGATCCTAGGAACAAGCTGCTTAAACTCCAAACTGGAAAACTGCTGAACAAAAAGAATATATAGTGAATAAAGTACCCCCTCTTGTAAAATATAAGGATATTATAAGTTACCGAGGAGTTTCATGACCATATAAAAACACGAGGCCGAAGGCCGAGTGTTTTTATACAGGTCATGGAACTCCGAGGTAACTTCTAATATCCTCATATTTTACAACTGGGGGTACTTTATTTATTATAATACACAAGTTTCAGTGAGTCATGTGACAGAAATGACATCAGAACTCACCGTTTATAACTGATGACATCAGAACTCACCGTTTATAAGGATATAATTTACAGGATATTCATGGCTTTTGTGTATTATATGTATATATATCACTGTCTACATTATAATAAAAGATCATTTATAGGAAAACTACCTCTTTAATGTAACTTTTTGTATTTAATAGACTGATGGAATCTTAACAACCTTTTCTTCTGTTCAGCCTCTCCACCTTGCAGTGTTTACATCTACAGTATCAGGCTGCAACAACCAAAAACTGATTGTACAACTGCATTTTTGTTCTTTTTATTGTTATTTGTTATTGCTTACTAATGTGGCCCTATCCTATTAGGGCATAAGGTGTGTTTTTTTTGTCTTTAAATTGTGTAATTGCCTCACTTGGCCATATTTATTGTTAGCACAACACATATAAAGTACTTGTGCCTAGATGAAACTGACCTGCTTCTTCGAAAATTCACGAAATGATGAAAATTCGACAAAATGCATTGTTGTCTACGGGCGACAATTTTTTATTGACGGGCAACAAACTTTTGAGGCACGACAAATTTTCCCACCCATTAGAGTCTATGGGGCAAATTCACTAAGAATCGAAGTTGCGCCAGGCGCAACTTCGCCGCTCTTTGCCGCACTTTGCCGCACTTCGCCAGGCGAATTTTCGCCAGCGCTCCGCAAATTCACTAAAATGCGAAGTTGCGCACAGGGGTAGCGAAAGGTTGCGGAGTTGCGCTAGCGTTGTTTCGCTATATAAAGCGAAGTTGCGCTAGCGAAGGCTAATTTGCATACGGCGCGAAATTCAAATTTCAATGGAGGAACACGTATCTGCACTACAAATGCCTAGAAAACCTTCAAATCTGCAAATAAAAATTTTATTTTGCCCTACACATGTGCCCACTGTCTAGGTAAGTTGCCATGAGTCAGGAAAAGTAGGGGGGAGGAAGGGGAGCCCCAAAAAATTTTCGATATTTTTCAGCCTATCAGCCATCATGTAGAAAACACGCCAGCGTTTTTTGGGACTTAGAAAAAATTTTGACTTTTTTGAAACAATCCCTATCTACTCTATTGCGCTTCGCCAGGTCTGAGGTGGCGAAGGAAGTCTAGCGTAAAAGGTAGCGTTCGCTACACTGCGCAAGTTAGTGAATTTGCGTAGTTTCGTCGCTAGCGAAGATTCGTCTGGCGTAAGGTTGCGAAGTAACACTAGCGAAACTACGCCAGCGTTCGTTAGTGAATTTGCGCAGTAGCGAAAATGCCAAACGCTAGCGAATTAACGCTAGCGTTCGGCGCTTCGCGCGTTAGTGAATTTGCCCCTATGGGCGTCATGTTTGTGGCTAAACTTGGTGAAAAATTTCGCTTCAATGGCACGCAGTAGCATGAGGCTCAGATGTGCAGACGGGAGCCCTCTACTTTAAATTGTCATTTTGACAGGCTACTTTGAGTTCAACTGAGGGGGGGCATGAAAATATGCCTTCCACCCCTAATGCGCTCTTTTCAGACAGGCACCTTTCAGTGTCTCTTTGGAACCTAGTTAAAAAAACTGCATTGTGAGTATAAAACAAGGTCAATTGCTAAGGCTCGTTGCCGCTGTCAGTAAATGAGTTTCAAAGTCTGGAAAAAACACACACACTTTTATGTGAGACCAGCTCACTTGTACTATGTAAAGCTGCATCTGCCATTGCCAGATAAGCAACCAAAAGCTTTCATTTATCTTTGGATTTTCTGCTTGCTGCCAGTGAATATTACATTAAAAAGCTTCATCAGTGCAGAGAGCAGCAGTACAGATGGAGCAGGGATATGGAGCAGGGATAGCAATAGAATGGACCAGCTGAATGTCCTGGAATGTGGAGCAGGCAAGCCCAAGCACGCCCATCTTAACTTTCCTGCCCGCTTCCCATTCTGCGGATGCCTCACTCTATTCTTATCCCAGGGGGGCACTGAAGGGCACACTGGGCTGATGGATAATCCCAGGCAGATGCTGAAATCTTACTGTTATAATGTGTCTGTCTCATTACAACTTCATGCTAATAGAAACTATGGACATAGCCCTCAGTGCCTTGTAGTTGCACTAAGTGTTATTGCATCTACCCAGTCTCTGAATTGTGTGCAAGTGCTCCAATACACACTGGGGAAACATGAAGCTACAGTAACTCTGAATGTGGTGGTAATTCTAGGAGAGCAGCTAATGTTGTGCAAATCTATTTCTACAAATAATTAAGGTTATGGAATTTTGAACACATTTCTGGGGGTTTTAGGGTCAGGTCAACAAGAGACCTGCTTATATTAAATTGTTACAATTGTATCTTTGCTTATCTTAAATTGTAACAAAAGTATCTAAGTGCACCCGCCACGTATTCTGGGCTCTCTGCCAACAGCCAATTACGTTTTAGACACTTTGTATCTTTTTCTGGCTGATCGGTGCAGGAGATCAAAGAGAAAGTCTGGACATTTCAGTAACAAGCCAGGGTCTGCGGGTTTAGCTGTCGAAATCACTGTCCCCACAAAAAACGGAGGTATGATTTAGTGATGTTTCTGTTCCTGGTACAGTTAAAAAGTTGTAATTGGAAAATGAAAGTACTTGGCCTTGTAAATGTTTGGAAGTGTTGCACTGAGCAGCATAGTTTTTAGGTTAGCAACCTGCTACACCCTGCCTTAAAAACAACAGTCTGATGATGCTTTATGGCCTTCCCCATACAATCCAATGATTTGCACTGTACATTGATCTCTATAGGGGAAAACCTGCCATTCTATTATATTAAACCCTAAATCAAAGTGCAGCCTTTAGAGATTCAAGCAGCAGAATGAGCGAGATAAGGAAAGTAAACACAGTCAATCAAGCAAGGATAAGGCTGTGAGAATAGAAAGTGTTCTATCTTGCAGTTATTTAATAGAAAAGTATATACCATAGACTGTCTGAGGAAAGTCGTTTTTACCTTCCATTTAATTTACTTCATTATATTAAGCTGGAAACACAGTTTATCGTTATCAGTGACCGCTACTTCTGAGAAAATCGTGCCTGCATTTCTGTAGCACACGATAACTATGGTAACTGGATTTTCTGTGTACATAAAAGGAGTATTTTCAGGGTTGCCATCTTTCTTCTGTTATCTTTCTCTTCTATTAATAACATTGGCATAAAAAGTCATTTTTATGGTCTCTCCTAGTAAAATAATAGCCATGTAGCAGCCCTAATTAACCCAACGCATGATAAATAGGACCCTAGGCACCCATCTGAAACTGAGCTCCATGTAATAGTGTCAGGTTATACACTGCCGCATTGTATTCAAAACCAAGCTTCAAAGCCTCTGTTCACTCTGCTCTGCCACGTAAATGCAGGCACAGCTGCAGTTGGTCAGTTTTACATGTCTTGATAAATTGTCTGGAGGTTGAATGTGTCTGTTTTTACAGGCTGAACTTCAATTCACTGCAATTAGAGTATAACAAAATGCTTTTCAAAGTTGTTTAGGGAATGTAAAGAAAGTTGTTAATATTAAGAAAAAAATATACACTGTCCACTGGTGCAAACCATAATATTACAATCTAACGAAATGCTTTCACAGGTTCATAAAAGCATATATTTTGCATATTTTTTCATGTACAGGTATGGGATCCATTATTCAGAAAGCTCAGAATTACGGAAAGGCCATCTGCCATAGACTCCATTTTATCCAAATAATCCAAATATTTAAAAAAAATCCCCTTTTCTCTGTAATAATAAAACAGTAGCTTGTACTTGATCCCAACTAAGATATAATGAATCCTTATTGGAAGCAAAACCAGCCTATTAGATTTATTTAATATTTACATGATTTTCTAGTATAAACATCCAAATTACGGAAAATTCTGTTATCTGAAACCCCCCAGGTCCCATACCTGTTCTGATTTTTACTAATTACAACATATATTCTCCCACTAGAATTTTGTAATACAGGTATGGGATCCGTTATCCGGAAACCTGTAATACAGAAAGCTACAAATGAATAGAAGGCCGTCTACCATAGACTCCCTTTTTAAGCAGATAATCCAATTTTTTTTTAAATGTTTTCCTTTTCCTCTGTAATAGTACAATAGTACCTTATACTTGATCCAACCTATAATAATTAATCCTTATTTGAAGCAAAACCAGCCTTTTAGGTTTATTTAATGTTAAAAAGATTTTCTAGTAGACTTAAGGTATGAAGATCCAAATTATGGAAAGATCTCTTATCAGAAACCCCCCCAGATCCCGAGTATTCTGGATAACAGGTCCCATGCCTGTACAGTGAAACCTCAATTTTACACATCCTTATTTTAAGTTTTCCTGCATTTTGCATTGTTTATTTGTGGGCCCACCAATTTGTAATGTATTTCAGTGGGAAATGGCTGCCTGGCAATTGCTTTTGGCCTGAGCTGGAGGGCTTGCAGAATTGAGCAGATTTGCTAAAGATTTATACCCTTATAAATATTTCTCTTTTTCTTTTTCAATATAATTCTTTTTTCAAATGCAGTTTCCTTGCACAACTTTCCTTGGCATCCTCAGCCAGTAATATTGATGAGATTTACAGTAATACAACATACCGAGCGGAACTGTAAGATGTGTGTTACCAGCATTTTTAAACTACACACACACTTGTCCAGGGAGTACACAAATGCACTGTAAAATAACCAGCACATTCCTGGAGTTCTCTTCACCACGCTGTCATTAGAGGATCGAGCTGTTAACGTTAAACTAAGAGCTGATATGTACTTTCAAATGAAAGTACATTTATATAAGAATGTATCCAGTCAGCTGTATTGATCGGGCACTGAGCTCTTACCCAGTCAGAGAAGCAGCTGTTGTTATGAGCGCTCCATAATATCATGCATCTGCTTAGCAAAATATGGCGACTGGATTCAATTACTTCATTAAACTTTCTGCTACCTTGAACCAAAACACTGATGATGTTTACTTCTTGTTAGTGAAAGCAGAAGATAACTCAGTGCCTGATATTAATATTAGGGTGCCAATAGCAATTATTCCAATGTCCCACCACCCTTAAAGGAACACTAGCACTTATATTTACTTTTTAATTTTAATATTTCATATTCTTTGGTGCATGCACTCTTGCTCTAGCACCCGTAGATTTTTTGTGACCCATAGACTCACCGTACAGCTTTGATGTGCGTCCATTTGTTGGTGTTCACCCGAACTGTGGATCGTAGGACAACAGGCTTGGAGCCTAGATCATAAGTCATTTGGACATAACCATCAACCACAGCCAAGGCAATATAATGGGCACGTTCTGTCCCTTTTCCGCTCCACAGGATGAGACCCTGAGTGGCTTCTGTCTTGATGCTCAGATCAAATTGGTTCACTAGCAGCACCTTCTCACTGTGAAGAGGAAGAACATGGACAGAAATGACTAAATGGTGAACCTAAAGGTCAGGCACAACATGGATACTGTTAAAGAATTGAGAACAGTAACACCAAAGAATGAACGTGTTTCAAAAGAATGACAATATGTACTGTTGCCCTGCACTGGTAAAACTGGTGTGTTTGCTTTAAAAACACAACTATACTTTATATAAACAAGCTGCTGTGTAGCCATAGGGGCAGCCATTCAAGCACAGGATACACAGTAGATAACAGATAAATCCTGAAGTATCTCATAGAACTGTATACTCGAGAGCTTATCTGTTATCTGCTGTGTATCCTGTGCCTTTTCTCCTTTTTCTCAGCTTGAATGGCTACCCCCATTGCGACACAGAAGCTCCTTTATGTGAACCAGTGCAGAGAAACAGTAAATTATATTTTCATTACCTTTAAACGCTCATCTGCTGCAAAATGACATCTACTCTCTCTAGTCAATGCCTTGTTAGACATCCATTTATGCTATGGCTGCAAGCACCTTCCATGTTTTATGACAAATAAATTGCTGTAATGATTTTAGACACAAACATGCAATTTACAGACTGTGCTCTTAGGAGCACGTATGCCTCAACCACCCCAGTGTTCTATTAATCTGTTCAGAGGACCCCCTGATTAAAATCTTTATTACACATTATGGCTGTAATAACTCCCCCTGGCCCATCTGGCATGCCTTTCTGTAGTACTCCTTTGTGAATCCTTTATTTAAACAGGACAAGCTTATTTATAAGACACGTTCACACACATTTAGAAACACTGACAATGTACACTGACAACAAGACGACACAAAGCATCACAAACTGCCTCCACTTTCTACTTTTAGAATCTGAGCATATTGCCATATGGGCCCTAAAATGAAAGAATGAGCAGAATGGGGATGATAACTCCTACTCAACAGCAGCTGAGAGAAGGGGAACTTCCACAAGTATCTGATGAATCGGGGCAGTGGGAGAGAGAGAAGCTAGTCTGCTTCTCAGCTGTCACCTTCATTGGCACAGTGAATTGTACTCTGTGCTCTCCGGGATAACCTTCATGCTTATTAATCTTATCTTCAGTAACGGAATACAAAATAATGGTATATAATAATAGCAATATAAAGGACTGAACCTCAATAACATGTCCTTCAAATATACTGTATAAACTAGTCTTAATTACAGGAAAATTAATATTAAAGGGTCATGCCTTAAACGTACATACTAAGAGAAGTAGGAATTGTTTGTGCTGTTTTTCAATAGGGTGGCATAACATTTCTTGGCAAGCATGAACACATACAGTGTCTAGGATAAGATATGGAAACCATTTCACGTGTATTGGTGAATAATTAACAATGATTTTACAGGATTCAGGTGTTGTTCGGCTATAACTTCCAGAATCCTTTTAAGCTGGATGGGGGGGGGTTGAATAGTGTAACCACAACTGGAGGGTGGTAGGTTGGGTGTCCTTTGCTCTATAGAAAGTAGAAACAGCTTGTATTTCAATTTATTTGTTGTTTAAAAGTTGTTTGGAAAACAATGGGATCTTCACAAAACCTTGACGATGAGCACTTTCTAATAAATATGAGATGAAAGAGGAGAAACTCACATTATGGAGAATTATCCAACAAACTTATTGCTGCAATGTGATCTGGAGGTGGCTCAGAAATACAATAAAAGCAAGCGATGAAGCAGGCAGCAGAGACTCACCTGGGATCATCTGGATTGTCCACAAGGCCAGTTCTTAGCGGCAGAAAGAAAGTGGGAGCATGCAGTAAGCAGCAGCAAATATATAGCAGAAGAACCTCTACCAACCCAACCCAGTAGAACCCATACAAAGCCCTTTAATAGTCCCCAGGGTTCAAAAGCAAAATCAGTAATATCAAACAAAAACAAAAGCTACATAGAATAAAGTATATATATATATATATATATATATATATATATATATATATATATATATATATATATATATATATATATATATATATATATATATACTGAAAGTATTCTTTTGACTTCTCTTTTTTAGTGGAAAAAAAACCTCAATTTTTTTGCGATTTATTATACCCCGAGGATAGAAGAAGTCAGAATCTGAAAATCCGGCATCTCAGACCACCCGAGGTTGTATACAAGTCAATGGGAGAGATCCCTATCCTATTTAGAAGTTTCTGTGGTCTGTGCTGGAATTAGCCTGAAAATCGGACTATTTCGGACTTTTCAGGCGAAATCTAAAAAATTCGAAAAATTGAGTGATTCTGGGAAAAAACTCTGAAGAAAATCATACGATTCATATTTTCCCTAGATTTTTTTCATATTTGTCCCCGATCTGAGTAAATCGTGATTTTTTAATAATAAATAAGGTCCAATCGTGGATTCTAGTTTGGTCGGACTTGTTCGATTAAAATACGGACTTTGATAAATAAAGCCCCCCATATTAAGGGGGCTATTTGCTAAAACTCGAATTTAACTCATATCTTTATTAAACCAAGCTCAACCAAACTCACAGCCATGATTTTAAATTGTTTATTAATGAACTTGAAAAACTCGGGTCAGGAAAAAACTTGATATGGTCAAACGAAAACCCGAATCGTAGAAATATTTTGGTTTTTACACCTGAATCTGTTGCAAAATTTTCGAATTATAAGACGGAACCCAACGCAAACCACGATATCTTTAAAATGTAAAAGGGACATCTCCCGTTGACTTCTACATGACCTCGGCATGTTTGAGATTGCATATTTTCTGATTCTGATTTCTGGAGCTTTGGGGTTTAATAAATTGTGAAAAAAATTCTAGTTTTTTTTCCACTAAAAAGTCAAATTTTTGGCCAGAAAACTCTGACCAGAAAGAATTGTGGTTTAGTAAATAACCCCCTAAGAGTTGTAACTATAGTTAAAATATATTGTTGCTCAATACAAATACAAAATGGAAGTGGAACTAAGAGAGAAAAAACAGCTCTTGCTAAACTATAACTAACAGATTTCTCAGGCAGTTGTGGCAAGTATCTATGCTGCAGCTTTGACTTTGCCATTGTCAATGAGTGGGAGTTTTGCCCTGTTTTATGCTTGAGGCAATATCAAATATGCTAATCCTATTTGTTACACTGGCCTCTAAGGAATAGAGGTACAGTAAATGGATGAGATTCATAAATGAACCATCTCTGGCATTACGTGATCCCTGTAATTGACAAATCCCAGAAAATGTCATCTGAAGCTGGCAGATGTAACAAATTCAAGCACAAATAAGCACTGCCAGCACAAGCTCTCAATTCAATTAAGTATGATAAAAATCCTTTATATGATCTTCTCCATGCAACGGTTCATATGTTTTTTTCCAGCAAAGTGCTTTTGGCGTTGACTTTTCCAGTTTTCGCATTTGAATAAAAACACAGATCAGCACATGCAGCAAAATGTTTGTACCACCATCATTCAATAGAATGTCTGATGCTGCTACCTGCAGTGTTTACTTTACTTTATATTATCTATAATAACTAATATACCAAAGGTAACTCTGCTAGGAATAAGCACATCTACGTCACACTTATAGTACTTGTGAAGCTTCTGCATTTGCTGGCTGGCATTTGGCCTCTTCCAGACACAAACTAGATTTCTGGTTGTTGAAATATTCTTATTCCCTCAGGCTAGTTCATTGCTATGCCTATTGCTGCCAATTTCTAATCCAGAAAGACTTTTTTTGCCTAATTCATTTTTTTGTTGTTTCGTGAAAATGTAAGAATTTTAGCTCAACAGAATGGGGTCTTGCAGCTTCTTAAAAAAACCAAAACATAGCCGGTTCCTTCTGGTTAATTAAAAGGCACTGCTTGCTTGGATGTCCCTTACCTTCTTGTTCTGATCCCATAGGATTTACATGTTCTACCACCTGCTATTCAATTAACCATATATTGATTTTCCAAGTTTGAGCTGAGGCCAAAGATAGAGAAAAGGAAGCCAAGGGCAATGAAGGAACCAAGGCCCACAAACTTGAAAAAAGGCAAGTCCAGCTTGTGCTGCTGAGAATTATAATTGAACAACAGCAGGAAGACTACTGACGGGAGCTATCTAATATACATCTAGTATCTCACAAACTGGCCCTGTGAGTGGGCTGCCATAATAGTAGTGGATAGAAGCAAGGAGATCAGCTACATTTGATGGGGTCTGAAAAATCAAAAATGGGCATAATGCCTTGGGCAATGCTACCACTGTGCAATATCAGAGTTCGTCGGTGCCAATAAGTGAATCAAAGGCCTTATATTGGCTAATTTGCTTTTACCCATAACCCTCAAGGTTAGAAATTAGGTATAGAAAATTGGGAGAAAACTATGAACATAAAATATTAAGGCCAATGGAAAAAAAGGTTTTGTGTGATCAAGAACAAAAGAAAGAAGAACAAACATAAAGTTGTATTATAATATTACATTTCACTATATTTATATTTATTCACTATCCAGTACTGAATAAAATCCTTCATTTTGGAGGCAGCCAGAACTGACATCTGAGCTCTATTTCTATTAGCAAAGCAGAACTTCGACCACTGAACAACACTATTTGAACTGGCTTATTGGATATGCAAATTAAACCCTAGAGCCCCCTGCATGCAATCTTATGATTTGCTCAGTTTTATCAAAAAAAATAAGGCTTCAGAAGCAAACATGGCATTTATCTATGTGCAGACTAAAGCTACAATTACATTTAAATGTATATGAAGACGCTTGCTTTTTGATGTTACTAGCCCTTGAGGATTGCAATTTGTCTAGAAAGCTATACCAATAAAAGCACTGGCAATTTAAGGCCTTACCTTGGCAAGTCAGAAGCCTACAGTATAGTGCTGCTACGTGTATTTACCCTATTTTAGGTGGATTTATTATTGTTATGGGAATATACAGTAAACATTATATAAAGTAGGGAACATGTCCATCACACCTAATTTGCTCTTTGAGTGCATCTTTTTCTTCTAATTTTTCTAACATCCCCCATCTCCAGGGACTTATTTCTTGCCTATTTTATTTTATCTGAATATAGGATTTTTTTCTGTATTTAGCTGAGAAATAGAAATGCCTACTGCCCCAATAGTGAACTTCTTAACCAGTTACTCTACTACCTGCCCTGTCACATGGTCCTTAAACAAAGGAAACATAATCCATGTTTTCCCTGTTTGCACATGTTATCTACCAGGCTGGTTTCTACAGTGTGAAACATAATGTGCCACAGCTGGGCTTGTCTTCTCCTACTTTAGCCTGATTAGGAAATAATCCAAAGGCAAATAAATGATGGAATTTCTTTGTGCATATGGCAGGAAGAAGCTTGTCTTATTAACTTATATTGATCTCTATGCACCGGGCTCATAATTGTCTGTAACATGCACTGCCGCTCAGCATTATTTTTCTTTATGGCACATTCTGCCGCCAATAAAGTATCTATAATGTCGCTGTAGAAAAAAAATAATTTGGGAAAAAGAAAAGAGGCTTTAATGTGGATTGCAACTACTTTAACTGGAGCTACCAGTCTATCGCAAGGCCATACTTTCACAAATAATGAATTTTGCAAGCCGTGTTAAAGGGATGGTTCAACTTTAAGTTAACTTTTAGTATGTCATAGAATGTCTAATTCTAATTAACTTTTCAATTCGTTGTCATTCTTTATTTTTTTATAGTTTTTTTTTAGTTATTTGCTTTTTTCTTCTGCCTTGTTCCACTGGTCACTGTCCCATTTAAAAACAAATGTCCTATAAGGCTACAAATGTTATTGCTACTTTTTACTACTGATCTTTCTATTCAGGCCTCTCCTATTCATATTTGAATATTCAAATGAAGATTCATACGATTGTCTGACAGTGTGTCGATTGTTCCAACATTTTTAATACCATGGCGAATTGTTGTTCAGTCGATCAGACAGGTTAAAAGAGTTATATCTGCTACCAATAATATCTCTACATGTGTATCAGTGGGAGACTGTCATTACTATTTGTCAGACATTACTTTTGTTTGATTGCTTCCTGTCAATTAATAACATGAGCATTGCGTGATTTGTTCTCTTTACTATTTTATATTAATCTGAATGGTTAGTTGCAGGTCGCAAGATTGGAATGGACGTTTGTCCGATATAGACTAATAATCTGCACATCTATGGCCAGCTCAAATTGTTCTTTTGATATGCCCAACCATAATCTGTTTCTCTTTCTAATCACCTGCAAAAAATGAACACATACATTAAAGCCTTCCCCTGTATCAATCACATATAGGGCAGATTTATCAAGGGTCAAATTAAAAATTAAAATTTTCGAAATTTGTTTATGGTCAAAACTCTCAAATTTGACTAGGGTGTTATCCAAATTCAATTTGAGTTAGATTTTCGAGATTTATCATACTCTGGCCCTTTTAGAATCAAATTAGACTATTCTCTAGTGATGGGCGAATTTATTCGGCAGGCGCGAATTCGTGGCGAATTTGCCTGATTCGGCGCCAGCGAATAAATTGGCGAAAATTCGCCTGCAAAAATTCGTCGGTATCAAAAAAATTTTTTCGCCGCGTCGAAAAAACGGGCGCCTGCGTCAAAAAACAGGCGCCCACATCAAAAAACAGGCGCCGGCGTCAAAAACGGGCGCCAGCATCAAAAACGAGACGCCGGCGCCTTTTCGCGAATTTTTCGCCGTTTCACGAATTTCGCCCGAAATTCTCGAATTTTCCGGCGAAACGGCGCAATTTCGCCCATCACTACTATTCTCCACCTAAACCCTGCTGAATTGCTGTTTAAGTCAATGGGAGAGGTCCAGGGATCAATTTGGAGATGTTTGCAGCCTTCCTGACATTCAGTGTCGGACTGGCCCATACCAGGAAAACTCCCGGTGGGACCAAGTGTCAGTCGGCCCTTGTGCTGCTAAAGATTTGGCCTATTTCATGGCCATTTCCTATTTCTTTGAGAACAAAGAGGCTAAATAGATGGAATAATAGATTATAGCATGTAAAAATGGAGACTAGGAGAATAGAGGTTGAGTGAGGAGAAGAAGAATAATAGTACAGAGAGTGGGCCTCTGGTCTAAGATTTTTGGGTGGGCCCCTGGTGTCCCAGTCCGACACTGCTGACATTCTAGATTTTTTTCCGAGAATTGAGTTTGATCGAATTCGTTTTAAATTAAATTTTAGTTTGATTCGAGTTTTCGGGTCGTTTCAATTCCTCCCACTTTAAAAGGTTTATTTCTAATAATATATTTTGAGAGTTTAAAAAAAGAGTCACATGAATTAAATTCGACCCTTGATAAAAGTGACTTTTGAGCAATGCAAAATGGCTGCTACCTTTCGCAGGTGTCTCATCCATACTCCTATTTGTAGCGTCACTCTCTTATTACAAGTATATATATATTGTAATCATCTAGCTAAAAAATCACCTATTGAACACTGAATGATACTCTTCTTGAAACATTAAAAATACATAAAATGTAAGCATTTGGAAATTCTTTAGCTAATTTAACATATTTATATTCCATAAAGTACAGCTTATATGTAGAGCAGATTACATACTGTATATGAATTAAACTGCTAGTATTTTATCGACTGAGCTTGCAAGATGAGTCCAAAGGAACTTCACATGCACACTCCTGATAAATACGTCCTATAAGTTCAGTCCCAAGCCTGGCAGTTTTTGTTGCTATACAATAACAATATACACACAGCACAGAGTGGAGAGATGACATGGCATATCAGATACACAAAATGTACATTAATGAGACACTATGTACATGGCTGTATTTGCCCTGAGGGACTAACGGTGATACCTGAGAGCATGTTTCATTAGTTTAGATCTGGTTACAACATTTCTTATGTCTCAGACGTTATATAAGCAATGGCAGTTATAACAGAGATATGATCTTATGTTGTCTGATGGGTACAGAATATTGCCTCCGCACTGGCAACAAGTACAGTGAGATGGAGGAAATGTGGATGTCCCATGAACGGCACACCTAATGGTACATTTATGAGCAGATGGGTGGGAGTCTGGTGATGAGAGTTTTTGGAAAAACTATTTACTTACTCAGGTATCTCGTTAGTTAGTTGGCTTGAAAACAAGGAAATAACACAGACATATAAGACGGCAGACAAACATATCTCTGAGAGACACTGACACAATAATGACCCAGATCAATAAAACAGACAAAGACACACAAGGTGGCAGCACATCTGTGTGTTATGTGTTGTTGTACTGCAAATGAGGTGTACTTCATCTATTCTAAATCATCTACTTAAATGGACTGACATCACCAATGCAACAACATAATAAAGAGCAGTATAAAACTCGGTCACATTTCCATTACATCCACAGTCACTGAGCATATTAATAAAATGCAGAATTGTAGTGAGTGGAGCTCCAGGCACAACTGTGTACACCCAATGCTCCATCTGCCAGTTTAGCCTCACCTGAGATATACACGTTACCAATGATCTTTCTTTAGATGGTGGTTAAAATCCTTGAATCATGTTGAATAAAAAATAATTCAAGCTCTTAAGAGCTATTGTAGCTCGTAAGCAACACATACAAGCATTCGCAGACCAACAGTGGCCCATAAATTTCACATCGGTGAAAACAGTAGAGGTATGCTGTAGTTGGTAATTATTTTTCTACTATAAAGAGAATCATTTTTTGTCAGGTACCCATCTCACTTAGTCAGGCTATAGGTTTCAAGTTGGATTATAAGAACCATAAACCAATATATACAGGACAGGTGGGAAATGATAAACAGCCAGGCCATGTCAGTACAAGATAAAACCTACCTTTTGGCTGCAGCGATGTGATATTCCAAGTAAGTCTTGCCATCAAATGATACTGCCTCAGATTCTCCTGCTGCTTTCTCAATGGTCACTGCACCAAAAAACATCCATCAGAAAACCTGGTAAATTTGTGCTACAAAACAATAGAATCTATCCAGTAGTAGTTGATTAACTGCTTGACTATACACTGCTACCATATGTTACTGATATAAGTCGGTGTGCAAGTCAAACCTGGTCCTCCATGAATTTTGTGAACTGCAACTCCCAGCACCCTCAGCCAGTGTTTTAATTTGACATCTGATCTAAGGGAAGTTCACTTGCTTTCATTCATTTCTCACCACCTTAGCTAACCCCACAACTAGTGATCGGCGAATCTGACTCTTTTCGGTTTGCTGAAAATTTGCAAAACGCCCAAAAATTCGACAAATGCATTGACGTCAATGGGTGTTTTTCTTAGAGACATTTTTCAAATTCTGCAACATTTTTTTTTACAATACATTAGAGTCTATGGACATATTTTACTTGGGGAAATATTTCTCTCATCCCTCACAACCACTACTCATCTCTACTCACATCTGGAGAAAATCACTCTTTAAAAAGTGTCCAGAAGGCTTTAAGTATTAAAAGAAACCATAATCATAAGAAAATGTCTCAACGACATAGGATCCAAGACTGCTGGGATGTCCATTCTGCGGGAAACGAACAGCTAAATTAATGGATGGGGTAAAAAGGACATACTTCATAGTCAATTATTCTTTATTTATTTTATGTGTGAGCCCACATAATTATATTCTTGCTCTAGACCCAACATTTCTATGTATCCCCTCACTCTCAAACTAAAAGTTTCCTCCAAATTTGGGAAATAATCATGTTAGAACAGGTAGTCAATGCCTCATTCAGTGTCCAAGTATCCATAACACTTGCAAAATCTGGGATACCAGGGGCTACAACCGTATCCCAATCTTGAAAAAAAGCTTCAACACCAGGCCTGCAAAATCTGAGAGTAAATCACTCCCACCTTTCTACTCTATACTGTTCTGTAGAAAGAGGTAGAAAGAGAAGACAAGGCAGAATCAGAGGCCAGATGCATATAAACACACAAGTGTTTTCGGCACAAAAATGCACCAAAATGCATTTACGCACAAAAATTGTTCCTTGTGTCTACACCCAGGCTGATGCAGCACCTCATGGTGAGGAGACCTGACAAGAGTAGAGACCTGATGATGGCTGATTCTAGGCCTGTGTTTATTGTTACTGTTATTATTTTGTTTATATGCAGTTTAGGAATCAGTCCTCTCTGGCAGTAGCCTTAGCTCTAAAGCTGGCCATAGACGCAAAGATCCGATCGTACGAATCAACGTACGATCGGATTTTCCCATCTCCCGACCCTCCACTAACCATTCAGATCAAAGTCTTTACCATTCCGATCAAATAAGAACAGATCAGCTGATGTTCTGCCCCTGACAGCAATCGTACGATACTTATGTCTGACAACACTAGTGACAGTCATCCTCTGAAAATCGTACGATCGGCAATACACGGAGAGATATTATCAGCAGCCAACAGAAATTTTCTAACCTGTCCGATCGACCAAACGACCGATCTCCGACGGACGAAAAATGTCGGGACTCTCCACACATGGTCTGAAAATCATACGAATCCACGATTCGTATGATCGGATCTTTGCGTCTATGGCCAGCTTAACACTCCAGCCCCTTCCATCTGATCATTCAGCACTACACCAACATATATTTTTATGCAGATCTCCAAATTCTACCGAACGCTTCAAAGCAGGCAATTCCTTTGCCATAATATCTTACAAAAAAACCGAAATTCTTCATTTTTGATTTGTTTATCTGTAATAAGACAGTACCCTGTGTTTGATGGCAACAACGCTGCATAAATCAGTGCTAATGACAAGACAATCTTTTAACTTAATGCCTGAATGTTTTTTTAGTAGCCTTGAAGCTTGTGTGTGTGTGTGTGTGTGCCACATTATGTAAATAGACCTTATCTGGAAACCTGAAATACAAAATGCTGACCTAGAAATGAAATATGAAAGCAATGTTTTTGCAAAACCTCTGCCTGCTGTGGGGACATTAGAATAAAAATTGTTCACACAGTTGTGTCAATAACCTTACACAGAAGGCTGATATCTGTTCCAAACACCTTAGCAAAGTGTTAGAAAGGGGAAAACCATCCAGTCTGACAGTTTCACTGAGAAAAAAGTGATAATCACCTGCTACAAGTTCTCTCAAGGAACTAGTAAGTGTTTTTTTTTAGCGAAAGAATTGCATAAGCAAGGTTTTAAAAGTACAATACGTGCAAATCCATTTTGTGCCCTTCTGGCACTTAATCATACATGACACTACACACACACTAGATATTTAAAGCTGCAACCACCAATCAAAATGTAAATTCCATTAACCAATAGAAGAAAAAAAAAGAAACACAAGTTTAATGCCAATACATCATTAATATATATTAATGATTAATGTGTTAATTGTGTGTTCCTGTTTGTTCCTTTTACTCCCTTCCTTCTCCTTCTATTTGTTAATAAAATGTACATTTTGATTGGTGGCTGTGGCTATACGTACCTATTGTGTATAAGATTAAGTGCCAGATAGGCACAAAATATGGAAGGCTGTTTTTTTGCACTTTATTTAAATAAAAACGTTCGTCCTTTAGGCCATAGGTTTGGAGTTTTGTCATGTGCAAGACAAGCCAAGCCTATTTGCTACTACTATGTTTCGCTCTCCTTGGCTGATGGTTTGGGGCTTGGCACCCAGACCTAATGTTTGTACTGGTGAGATTCTACTATATCTAAACAATTTGGGGTTTCATTTGTGTCTATGAAGATTGAAGTTTGGCTAGATAACGTATATACCTCTATAGGGTAGATTACCTACTTACCTTTCTCACAATGGCTGCCTGAAAAACCCCTCTGGCAAACACATTCATAGTCGCCTTTAATAGGAGAACAAAGCCCACTGTTCTGGCAAGGGAAAGGTTTCTGGGTACAAGGATGGCCGCGGAAAGTAGAGATCTCAATGGCACTGCGGATGTTTTCTTCTCTCAGAACGGGCAGTCCCTTAATGGTAATCTGCAATAAAAAAAGCATTACAATTACAAGATATCATATAGTATTAATATGGTAACATATTTAAAGTTGGCCAAGTCCTTGAATACACACATATATTATTATAACTTAATTAATTTGGTAACAGCTAGATATATGATTGTAACTATAAGTAGCCTAGCTCATACTAAACTTCATTGTAAATTATGTCAGAATGTCAGAAACCTTCTAAATGGGGAACCTACCTTCTGAATGGCTCCTTGAAAGCTTGAAGAGGCAGCAGCAGCCCTGGCTAATTTGCTGAAATCTGGAGTTCCACCCACATATAGAGGCTCTTTCAGATTGAGAGCGGTATGGGGTGCCTGGGAGGGAGGCAGAAGGAGAAAAACAAAGGTTAAATTGGGTATAAACTATAACCCCTCATGATGTTACTTCTAATCATGGTTGCTATGATGAACAATGATCCATGACACACTTTATAATGTCTTAGAACCTTCAAATCCAGTGCTGCTCAAAGCACAAAACATCTGCATCATGACTCCAGCAAACTAACATTTGTGCCACATAAATCAGAGAAAAAAACAATACCAACAGGGATTATTAAATTATATTTAATCAGTGTTCTGACCATTAATGGTCAGTATATCTTCGTAGCTCCAGGGTTCACCTATACAGACAATCTCCCCAAGGTTATGCACTGCCCATGGGTGCTCAGATCTGACAGGAGAAAGGCATTGTTCCCTGAATACAGTGCAATGCCTGATGGGCAGGTAGAGGAGTCTAACACTGTTGCATTTTTAACTAAATATTATTGTCTTATTTATTTTTAAACTCTAATGCCCTTATACTATTCTCTATATCTGTATACGTCTGCACCCATTTGGTAAGTACTAACAATGCTATCTCATTTAAAATTTAATTCAGGGATGTTGTAAAAAAAAAAAATTAAAACAGACTGAGAAATTCTGAAATATATGTAATGTACCCCTAGAGAACAGAGTGACAGCTAAAATATGATGAAAGAATCCCCGCCATGGAGGGAACGTCCACTGTTAATGCTCTGATTTTGTAATGTATTGTTGGTGCCCTCTAGTGGAGTCATATTCAAGTTCTCTATGCAAGTGGCATCACCCTGCTGTGCCTTCTAAATAATTCCCTTGTCCTTGATCAAGGATCCTCTTTTCTCAAGAAGCTTCAGTGACACGTTTCTGCCTTACTCCAGGACAATGTGTTCTTATCGGTATCAAAATGCCTGATTAAATGACGCTCTATCTTGCTCCTCCTGCATAACTTTGTATAAGCAAGCTGTTCAGATTTCAGAGCAACTAATGATCTTTTATAATGGGTAAGCTGTGATGGCACAGTGGGATTGCACAATACAGACAAGATAGATTTACTTTTCTTTTTAGTGAGGGTTTCCCGAAATAACCCATTTTTACTGAGCAATACATACCAATTCCCGTCCCATCAATTAAAAAAAACAAAAAAAAACAAAGTTAATTACTACTTGATGCTTGTAGGAGTTACACAGATGGGTGGCTGAAAACTATTAGAAATTCTCTGGAAAAATGTTAAATCTCAATATGATGAAAAAATTAATTAGGAAGAACAAGTATAATTGATGTAGAGATTTACAGCAAAATTAACTTTTAGTATGTAAATGTAGACATTAGGTATTGGTCTTTATATTTTCCTTTCTTTGTTTTTTGGATTGCAGTATTGCATGTTCTGCACGGCTTCAGTTTGGGATACGGTTTCTAGGGGCTCAATTACCATAGCAATCAGAGGGGCAGTTGAAAAATAGTAAAGCATGGCAATCACAAATGTAATTTGCTTGTTTTCTGGCTCCTGAGTTCACTGTCAGCAACCAGGGAGCACTGCACATTACAGCTTGCACAGAGGCACAAGAGGGATACAAATAATTCAGGGCAACTGCATAGTTGAATAGATTCTGTAATATATTACTAAAAGTTAATTTTGGGAAAAGTTCTACTTCAAAATATAATCTAATCTAATGGTGATTCCTTGATGGTGAGAATGGACAGTGCATATGGAATACGGCATGACACGGATGTGCATATCGTTACCTTACGGGATTTCTGATATCCAGAGAATGCAGTGATAGAAAAGGCAGAGAGAAAAGGGGGGAAAGGAGAAAAGAAGCCATCAGTGGATTGCAAAAGCGTTGGCATGCAGGGTGTCTGACATCATCCATCCAGATATCAAAGTTTTCAGTTACCTTTAAAAGGCACAGGTCGATTACACAGCATGAGTTTAGGAGAATCTCCACACAACTGCTTAACTGAATATATTAAAAATGTGATAATTTTAGGTCCCTGCTTCTAAACCATAACACCCATTGTTCCCTAGTATCTAAAGTCATCCAAAGGGGTGCTGGGTGTTGCAGTTTAGCAACTGGAGTGCCATACATCAGAAAGCTAAATAACAAGCAAAACGATATTAAATAGAAGATATATTAAAAATATAGTGTTATTTGATATTATTTTGAATTTTGAAGGCAAAATATAAACCCTGTCGCCAGTAAGCAGCTATGTTTGGGTTTTTTTATTAAAAAAAAAAGGCAATTAGGAGTTTAATCAAATGCCCCACCAACTATTTAACATCCAGTGATGTATTTGAGGTGGTAGGAAAATATCCCTCCAAAGACAGAAGTCTAACATTGCAAGTCTGTTTTATTGGTGTCACAGACTCCCCGCTAATGAGACTATTTGGGGCACAATGCACTCTTTGATAAATCACTGCTTCTGCTTTCACAGGAGCACTATTAGATGTGAATCATAGATGCCCTTTAGCCAACTTTTTTCTTCTTTTCTCTAAATGTGCTTCCATTGACAGTACTCACCGCTTAGTTGCTGTCAGTCAGCAATGTGTTTGTTAGTTGCTGGCCTTGGAGAAGAGGGATTAAACAGCTGCACTTGTTAAAAAAATGACAGCTAACCTTACATGGTTTACAAAAGCAGCATAAAAGTGCTAATTAACTGGGCTCTTGTTAAAAACAGACAATGAAATAATTAGCGGCTAAAATAAGGCTTGTCCATATATAGACAATATCCGCTCTGAGCTGTAAAGAGACCAAGAAGGGAGCACCAGTCTTCTCTACCGGGCATCTAAACAGGTCTTACCGGTGATTCTCCAGTGACTTGTTCCATGTTATTGATCCGCATCAATCCCTTCCTGCCGCTTCTCTCAACGGAGACGCTGACCCATTTGTTCAAGGGAATCTTTTCTTTGCTCCTGGTATATGGAAAGGTACAATGTTATGGATGGTTGTTCCACACATATAAGGACACTGAGAAGAAACAGCATATTATGGGCCATTGTGGGTCACAATGCTTTGTTAAAGGGGACCCGTCACCCAAAAAAATTATTCCAAATCCAATTTTATCATTTTAGTCAAGCAAAATGAACTTTAATTACATTGTAAAAAAAATTTGAATCTTGTTTCCTTCCGTCTGAGAATCAGTGGCGGAACTACCGGGGGTGCAAAGGGTGCAACGGTGCCAGGGCCCGAGCCCCTGCACCCCCCATGGGGCCCGCCGCCGCCCGCAACCAAGTCCAAGAGCAGCAGAGAGCCAGATTCAAATAAGATCGGAGGAGAGCGTCATCGCAATCTCCATGGCGCGCTGCATGTGAGGTCACCGCCAGCGTTCTGCGTGTGACGTTACCGCCGGCGCGCTTCCAAGTTCCTGCGGCTGTCAGTCAGTGTCAGTCTCCGTCTCCACGTCAATCTCAAAGTGTGTGTCTGTACTACACCAGCCTGTAAGACCCATTAGAGCATCTCACGTATGATCGAGCCATCTTCTTGCATCTTCTCAATGACACTTTGTATGCCAACAAGTTGCTAGTGTCAGTGACCTTTGACCACCAGAAATCATATTGTTCAGCAATATTTTTATTCTTGGGTCAAAAGCAGAGGGCCTGAATAACCAATCAATCTGAAATCCAGACTAGCTCCTGGTAAGAGAACCAGGTAACCAAACAGCTGTGTCAGCTGCAGAACCTAATCCAAAAACCGCAACAAACGTAAAGGTTGCAAAATATGTGAGTAAGCAATTGCCTGCATCATACTAAAAGTTTATTTTACAATGAACTTCCCCTTTATATATATTTATATTCAGGCAAGCAATATTTGATTGGCAGCTGAGATTTTTAATTGAGTTTAAAACAGCTATGAATGCTTAAATAAAATAAAAAAATATTTGGGTTTCAAGTTTAATTTGAAAAGGACATTTATTATACAGCTTTTTATGTCTAGGTGACAGGTCCACTTTAAATGACAATCTGGCTAATTTCAACATATGGCTATATACAGTGTCAAGTACAGGCTAATATTACCCTTCTTGTGTTAGGCAGCATGAAAATCTATTGTGCTTAATGAGTATGTGAAGCAGCGCTGAGCATTGCTGAGCATTGTCCATATTACCACAGTTTTGCTCTAGGTCTCTTGTAATATGTTATATCATACCCCCTACTCACCCCTAACAATGTCCAAACAATATTTCTCCCACCTGTTGGCACCAAGTAATTTCAATAAACTGAGCACAAGAATATCTGTGCATGGAATGCCTATTAATCATACTTTTTGACTGAGTTCCTTTAGAAAATGATGCAAAAGGCATGAAAGGCTGTCAGAATGGCACTCCCACGTCACTCAGCATTATTGAATACTTATATTCAAGGACTGTTTGCCTGTTGAGCAGAATGGAAGATTATTCGGTGCAGGGAACTTATTTTAGACATGCTACGCCAATTATTATTGCCTTAGTTCTTGGCGGGTTCTTGGCCTAATGAATAATAGATTATAATAATTCTGATATCTATGTGCAACAGCTAAAAACTGTTTTGGTGGTTACGTTCTTTAATCCCTTAATCTCTCACAGTCTCATGACACTCTGAATTTCAGGAATGCAAGTTCCTATATGCATGTACCGTAAGACCCTAACCGGTAGCAGGCTTTCCAGTTCTCATGGGATAGTGGGAGCTTTAGTTCAGTAACAGATGAAGAATCATAGGGCAGAGATGACACATTCAAGTCTGCCAACAATTTAAACATCCAAAGAGAAGCAGAGAGAGAATTTCCAGTTACTTACTTGATCACAGCAGCTCCCTTTCCGAGATCGTAACGGTATTCGAGATTTCCATCGTGAAGGGACAATGACACAAAATCTCCCTTTCCATCCGTTTTCTGCCCATTATAGAAGATGAGGCCATTGGGGCTGTTGGCTAAGAACACTACTTCCATGGCAAGCTTGTCCCTGTTAAAGTACAAATAATGCAGTGAGTATACCTTGAGGAAAACAGAATCCAATTTGAACATGTAATTATATACCTCCTTTACTGGACTTTGTGTACCTACTGTTGCACTATTATGGATGCAGAATTTAGGATCTCATATTTTATGTATCCTTAATATATAACAAAAAGAACTGCATACTTTAGCTCTACATAAGAAAGTGAGGATGTAAGATAACTTGTTGGGTCTGACTAATGTGCTGCAATCAAAACATTAGACCACGCTCTGGGATCTGCTTTATTACAGCAGGTACTTAATATGATTTATGTAGTCATATATAACTTGAAAGGTGTCTGTGGCTTTTGGTGCCAACTGCAATAAATGTTCTAAATTTTGCTCTCTCTCTCTTCTCAGCTTTCCTCAGAATCACTTACTGTAGGTCAGTGGCAAATGTCTGCAGTCCCTTCAGTTCCAAGTAAGAGTATCCGTTGAATTGAGGTAAGAAAGGCAAATTCAGATCCTGGTTGGTCACTAAGGAGAAGGGAAAACAGAACAATGTCAATCACCAATATTGTTCTTTAGGTTCATCATATCTAGAGGTAGTTTAAGCTGCATGTTATACTTAATGTACAAACATGTGTTAACTGCACTACAATTACACTGGAACTCATAATATACAACATTTTTACTGGTTTATTAAAGAAGTAAGTATATCTAAATGTTACCATCTGCATGCTTACTGAGATTTGCATACAGTAACATCGCTGAAAGGGAAGACGTCAAAATGAAAGATAATTTATTAAATAAAAATCTTGATTCAATCACAGCAAAAATGTGACACTTAAGTATCGGTATAAAGGAACAGTGCTGACCAATGAGAGGCCAGCAGGCTAGATTTAGCCATGAAAATTGATGTTTTAGCTCTGAGGTTGGCCAAGCACATCAGACCCATTCCTATTGTGCATGATAACTGCCCCTTTGTAATGATGTACAGTACTCAATAGGAAAATCCATTGTGACCTAACCTAATGGTATGACTGAACAGGCATTTTCTTACCTTTCTCACAGAACTCTCCCTCTCTGCCCATTGGGCATTCACATTTGGCACCACCCTCGGGTAGAACCAGACAGGTAGCAGAAACATGGCAGGGGTTGGGGTCACATGGGTTGCGCTCATCTGCACAGGTTGGCCCTGCAATGATAAGTGATAAAGGATAAATTATACCTGCAACATCCCCTTATAAGGAGCAGGTTTGAATACTTTAACCCACTAAATCAGAGAAACATTTTTCAGGTACACAAAACACAAGAGGGTTGGTAACAGCAAAAGAATGGGGTGATTTCATATTTTTTCTCTGTCCTGCTCATACCAGCTTCCGTGCATTAGTGAAGTAGAACTAACCTGTATAACCATTGGGACACTGGCAGTGGAACATTTCAGCCTCCTTTACTTGACATACAGCACCATTATGGCATGGGTTGGGTTGGCATGGGTTGTTTCCACACTCTCCCACCCTACTTCCATACAAGACATCAGCTCCACCCTCTTGCAGGTTGTATAATTGGTTGTTCACATCTAGTTGACGGATGCAGCCTTTGAGACCAACAGAGACAGAGGTCCTTTCTGATACCCTGTGCAAATGATCCAAACAAAAACCGATTACTGTGGAGTATACTCCGTTTCACATAGACACTAGATCAGGATTTTCCTGTGCAAAAGCAAAAAAAAGAAACTGCTGTGTATAGACATACTGTATGTACCTTATGCAATGTACTATGCCAGATTCAGCACATATTTACTAGATTTGAGATGATTTTACCAATTTTGTACTCACAGCTTTGCAGCCACAACTCTGTTTTACTACTTAGCTATCTTTTACATGCGTTAAATTATTTTTCTTCACTGCTTTTAAAACAGTTTTAATAATATGTGCCTTAAAGATTGTTCCCCCCTCTGCTAATTAGTAATGCTTTTCAAGTTTTCAAAAAAATCCTGCAACTAAGAAGCAGTGCTGCTTGAAATGATAGTATTTTGGAGAACCTTAGCATTGCTAAGTACATAGCCAAGTGTGAGTAACCTAAATAAGATATTCTAGTTTAACCAGCTGGTAAGGCACAATATTGGGCTCAGCTGTATAAGTATATATCGGAATAATCACATTTTTGCATACCATAATATTAATATATCTGTAAATTACCAGCTGATACTTACACAGCCATCTGGTCCTCAGGAGCTCCTCCTATAAACAGGTCTGTGTCTAGGTTGAGGCCATCGGTTCCAGACGGGCTTTCACCATTGACATGGGATTCACCATCCACAGATAACATGCCACTTCGCCTGTTACGGGTCACTACTAATTGATGCCACTTGCCAGGTTCAATGGGCACTTTACTGGTTATTATTCCAGTTCCAGATCCAGTATTAAACCTGCGAAGATTTAACAGTTGTTGGATATTTTCTTGTATATATGTTTGTCTGTAAGTGTATAACGGATGTGTGATAGACCTAATAGGCTCTAAACCAGGGGTCCCCAACCTTTGTTACCAGTGAGCCACATTCAAAAATAAAAAGCGTTGGGGAGCAACAGAAGCATGCAAAAACCTCCTGGCGAGTCAAATAAGGACTGCGATTTGGCAGCCCCACGTGGACTAGCAGCCTACAGGAGGCTCTGTTTTGCAGGACTCTTGGTTTTTATACAACTAAAATTTGCCTCCAAGCCAGGAATTCAATAATAAGCCCCTGCATTGAGATCACTGGGAGCAACATCCAAGTGGTTTATGAGCAACATGTTGATCACTTGCTACTGGTTGGGGATCACTGCTCTAAACACAAAGAAAGACATCTATAAGGTTTGTATAATAAAGGAATTTCCAGATTTTGCCGACGTCTAATGTTTTAGCAAAATTGCCATGGAAAAATTCACTGCTTACTCAAATCCGGCCCTACAGATTCGCCAATCACTACATATGACCAAACCAAATATAACATCTTAATCACGTTTGATGGAAAAAGTAATGTATATTAACAGGGGAAAAAAGATGAGATATGATACATACCTGAGTTCTACAAAGCCGTTAATAACTGCAAGCGAGATGAAGTCCTTTCCAAGTGACTGACCATTGTATAGGAGAAGCCCATTCTGCTCAGAGGATCTGAACTCCATGGCAATGCGCACTGTATGATATGCCTTCATCATTTTGAATGCCAGGTATGACTTACCCCCAAACCCAGGAATAAAATACTTAATAGCTGCAAGAACAAGACAGAGGGAGAATAGTAAGGTGCAAGGTAGAAGGTAGAAGAGCTAGCCATTTGTGAGTGATGCGCTGTTCAAAGGTTACTGCTGATAAAACTTCTTGGAATATAAGTGTATAGATCAGGGTTGCCCAAAAGGTAGACCTTTAGCTGGTGATCAGTAGATCTCAACAAACAGTTTGTCTATATCCCCCTCCTGTTTCATTCTTTTCATTCAGATATTTTAAGGTTACATAAGAAATAGTTGTTTGTTAAATATAGCAATATACATTTTCTCATAAATCAATATTTTTCATGAAACAGAATGCTAACAATGCTTTTATGGATGTAGATCATAATGGAAATCATGACTAAAGGTGGCCATAGACGCAAAGAACCGATCGTACGAATCCTTCTGTCGGCTGCCGATAATATCTCTGCATGTATTGCCGATATGACGATCTTCAGTGGGAGACTGTCACTAGCTTTTGTCAGACATAACTTTCGTACGATTGCTGTAGGGGCAGAACATCGGCTGATCTGTTTTTTTTCTACTTTATTTGATCTGAAAGGTTAGTGGCAGGTTGGAAGATGGGGAAGTCCGATAAGTCCAATCTTTGCATCTATGGCCGCTTAAAAGTAGACCTCACATGAGCAAAGTATGGGCACTCCTGGTATAGATCATTCATTTCAGCCTACAGCCAATGTTTCTCACAGAGGTGCAAACATGGCTGGTTTGTTCTGCAGGTACAATACTGAAGTCATGGAGTAATATTTGAACAAAAGACAAATAGTAGCAATATTATAAGGTAAATGATTTCATAAAATGAGATATTGCCCATTTACTGAATGTGTCAGTCTGTGAAGCAGAATATTGTCCCTTGGAAGTTTCACCTCATATTGATGCATGTTTGTTTCACTAAATGTATTTATACCACAATCGAAACAGGATCTTTAATAAAACAATTGCAAAGGTTCAGCTTAATTCATGTGTAACCCTTCCATGTGGATAGAGGGACCTTTTCCCTATTTAGAACATATTCTGTGCTTATCATGATAAGGTTGCCATGGGGATGGGATTTTGGCGCTGATCTTCAAATCCAAGCAGTGCAAACAAACACTGTGACATCTCAGCAGGCAAATGTCTTCAGGAAGTATGGTGCTTATGTCTTGCGCATTCTAATAAAGCGTGCATTCCACGATTAATTCCCATGATTGTCCGCTTCTTTATGGATTTAGAACAAAACAATGCTTAAACCATTGTTGTCTGCGGCTTAGATGTACACGTTATTTGCATGCTTTGTGCATACAAATTTAGTTCTGTCACTCATATTTAGGCTAATGCACATTTATATCAACTTCTATTTGAGGCACATGCATCAAAGCCTGACTGAGGTAACTATATGGAAAATTCATTGTGCCAATCATTTGCAAACGAATGCACAAAAAAGCCACCACACAGGAAAACAATTAAAACACCAAAAGCTGAAAAATTAGCCAAAGTGATTGATATAGGATTACTAGTGTACTGAAAGTGGATCAAAGTAATTAGAATATAATGTACTGTTGCTCTGCACTGGTAAAAGCGGTGTGTTTGCTTCAGAAAGACTATTATAGTTTATATAAACAAGCTGCTGTGTAGCCATGGGGGCAGCCATTCAAGCTGAAAAAAAAAGAGAAAAAGCACAGTTTACATAGCAGATAAAAAATAAAACACCATTGTATTGGACAGGGTTTATCTGTTATGTGCTATGTAACCTGTGCCTTTTCTCGTTTTTCCAGCTTGCATAGCTGCTCCCATGGCTACACAGCAGCTTATTTATATAAACTATAGTAGTCTTTCTAAAGCAAATACACAGCTTTTGTCAGTGCATGCTCACAATTTATTATATGTTAATAACTTTAAAACACTTTCATTGTTGGTGTTACTGTTCCTTTAATATAGTGATGTATTTTCCATGTTGATTGAAAGAAGTTAAGTACACAGCACACAAGGCATTTTATCACTGCCAAAGCTCAACACATATAAACTATATCTTATGGTAATTCTAAACTAATAATCAAAGTTAAAACAAAAACAATTGGAAAACCTTAAACAACTTGGGGGGTTTAGTTTTCCTTTAAATTCGAAATTCGACCAATCGAAACTTATTAAAAAAAAAAATCTCTGATGAATTAAATCGACCTGAAAATTTAAATCAAATTCGAATGGAATTCAATTTGAATTTGAAAAACTGGATTCAAGTTTTTTTCCTCCGAAAAAACTTGAATGTCAGGAAGGCTGTAAACAACTCCAAATTGATCCCTGGATGTCTCCCACTGACTTTAACAGCAACTCAGCAGGTTTTAGGGGGCGAATAGTCGAATTCAAGTTCTTAGAGGTATGATAAATTTGAATTTTTTAAAAACTCAAATTGAATTTGAATAACTCCCTACCTGAATTTTAAAATTTTGACCATAAAGAAAATCCAAAATTAGAATTTCGAATTTTCAAGTCGACCCTTGATAAATCTGCCCCTTAGTCTTACATTTTCTTTGGAAACTGGATATAAGGGAACCTGGTAGCTTGGTACTTACTTTTCTCGCACACAGCTCCTCCTCTGCCAGCTGGGCAGCTACAAGTGAAATCTTTCCCATTATCCTCACAAGTACCTCCATGTAAACAAGGGTGTGATTCGCATGGTCGTGGGGGCTTTTTGGTAGGAATACGTGGTGGCTTTCTCCTGGTGGTGGCAGGAATAGTGGTCATTGGTCTTTTTGTAGTCACCGGTCGTCTTGTTGTCATTCTCAGAGTGGTGTGTTGAACAACTGGCACTGGGGTGGTCTTGACTGCAACTATTCTTCTGGGTGGTGGAGTTGTTGCCACGGTTGTGGTGGTACTGACCACAGGTGATGTGGTGGTGGCAATTCCAGTCGTAGCTACCATACTAGTGGTTGCTACCGTCGTAGTTGTGGTTGTAACCATAAGAGGCACCCAGTCTGATAAAAAACAAACAAATAAAAGGTCATTTAAACATGATGCCTTTACCTTAAGCATTTCTTTACAAAATGGATGAATGATGCTGGGGACCATTAAAGAGATGGCAAATGGAACACAGTGATTGTGAAGAATGTGTGCTTGTGAGCCAGCGTTAGGAATTTACCAAACATTTTAAGAAAACAATACAAATGATATAAGACCTAAATGGAAATCAATTTGGCAATGCTCACTCATTGTTTAAATGTAGAGTAGGTCCGAACAAAGTTGGTTATACCAGCTACTAAGCATGCCAGAGAATAAGGGTACCTCCCTTACCACTAATTAGTTATATTTTTTTTGTAAATGACAGAATTGTTTGTACACACAACATATATTTAAAGTTATCAACCCAAATATGGTTTCCGCATTGTGCAAGTAAATGTAATTCTAAGCAAGTTTCCAATATCCCAATATAACTAGAAATTGACAGTGCTTTAAAGTTATTTGTAAATGAATTTGCTATTGAAAGCAGTATCAGTCTTCTTAAAGGGATTGTTCACCTTCCAACGTTTTTATCAGTTCAGTTGGTTTCAGATAGTTCATCAGAAACAAAGACTTTTTCAATTACTTTGTATTTTCTGTGTGTGACTGTTTTTCTAATATTGAATTGTAAAGTTTAGTTTTTCACCTTCTAAAGCAGCTCTGGGAGGGGGGGTCGCCGACCCTGTAAACTGTTCTAAACTGATACATTTAGTTGATATATTTCTTATCTTTGTCCCTGCTAAGCAGATCCCTGAATTTCATTAAAGGCAGCTGTTGGAATTGACACAATAGTTGCTAATATTTCACAGATGCTGCTGAGAAATGTATCAAGTATATGTTGCAAAACAGTAACACTTTAGAGTCTGCGTCTGAATTAATGCAATGCCAGACTGCAACACCAGAGACAGGGACATTAAACATTAAACTTGGATTTTGAAAGAAGAGTAAAAATGAAAAATGGAAAGTAATTGAAAACATTTCTGGGGAACAATCTGAAAACAACTGAACTCTGTATTGTTTACTGGAAAACAGTGTGATCTGATCACAGCTGCTAACCTGTTTACCAGAAAAAAATCCTGTTATTTATTTACAATGCCCCTGGCCTCTTTGACTGCCAGGTCTACTGGTTCATTAGCAACCTATTCATTACATATTTTATGTTCACAGGGTTAAAGGTCTATTTTCTTCTATATCAACATGGGGGGGTTGCTGCCATCTCCATAGACACCACAATGGCTTTTTGCTTAAAGGCTGCTGTTTTGCTCAATAGTAGCTATACAGAAGAGTTTTTTTAATATATATGAATTGCAGCAATGGAGAAATCTGCTAGCCTGACCATTTTCCTGTTCCCAAGGTGCTTTTGTATCGCTCCCTAGGCACCAGAATCTGACCTTTAATTCTGTAGTCATTCCAGCCTATATCAGCAAACAGCAAATGAGTGAGATTAATGGCACTTTATGTGCTTATGCCTTAGAGTTGCCAGGATAAATGTAATGCTCAAAAACAAAATTAACAATGAACACACAACAAAAAAACACACACAATAAATACATTTACAAGGCAGAGTTGAGAATTAAACAGGAATGTACCAGGGATCTCACCAAAGTCCAGAAACTTGACATTATCCTGAATGGGATTCTTTATGGTTATTGCTTTCTTCTTGGAGCTCTTGAGCTGACGCAGCAATGCTCTCTGCACATCCATGGCAGACATGGTGGTAGCTGGGAGAATAAGAAGGGAAAAAATCTAGTTTTAACTTAAAGTAACCAGATGAATCCCAAGACATGACAGAATGTTAAGGCAGGGAGTTATGAGCCAGTATCAAACACAAAAAGATTAAAAAGGCACCTGACACTCTTTTTTATACCGGCCCATGGTGGAAATAAGATCAGGCAGGGGCTCTGGTAGGCTATTTAGACCTTGGTTATAGTACAGCATGGAAACTTCCTTTAGTAAATAACTCCAGAGAACCCGTTTATAACAGATTCTTCATCTATATACTTCACTACTAATTCTGCACTACAGATGTAGTCACAATATTGGGACTGAAGTATTCCTGATAAAAACAATCTAGGCCCACTCGACATCTGGCAATAAAAAGATGTACATTAGTAAGCAGAGATGGTTGTCTCTTAGGCCCTGTGCACTCAAGGGTTTTATTATAAAGTCCATGTACATTTCTTAGCCCCACAGTATTTGCAGACCTGGATCAAAATGTGCTTCCACAATGGTCCTGATGGAATTGCTTGGTCCAAGGTCCCTCACACGGATGCTCTTGAAATCCCTCTTGACGTCTGAATTTCGAAGTAGATTATCCAGCTGAAGGACAGGGGCACAACAGGTCATTTAGAACAGAACTAATGAAAGTGGCTCCTGTAGCTGGTGCATGACAAGTTAGAATATCTGATGCGCAAGCAAGACCCGAGCTAGCATCACCAGGTCTGTGTTCTACAAGCAGTACAAGCAGGGGGCAGAGGCAGAACTTTTATATGTCGTTTTCTGCTTCCCTGAGGCATAAAGCAGCTTCTACGGGAAAACAGACAATCAAAGAAATGTATTTCCTAAAGGGTATTACAGCAACATTGCTTGTTATATTTAGCCCTTTGGTTTTTAAAAAATGATACACATACTGATTACACATACACACAACTGATTACTGATCAAACGAATGAAATACGTAGGGATGCACAGTATCCAGGATTCAGTTTGGGATTTGGCCAGAATTCTGCCTTTTTCAGTAGGATTCAGCTGAATCCTTGTGCCTGGCCAAACCAAATATAAAAAAATTGCATATGTAAATTAGGGCAGGAAGGGAAATCACGTGGGTTTATGTCACAAAACAAGGAAGTAAAATAATTTTATGCACGTTTTCCTTTCTTGCCACTAATTTGAATATGCAAATTAGGATTCAGATTCGGTTACGTATTCGGCCCAATCCCAAGTAGTGGATTCGGTGCATCCCTAGAAATAAGATTTAATAAGGCTACTGAAATGGGAATTAATTTCTATTAATGTAAACGTAAAAGTAGGCTAAAATAATTGCTCCAAAGGTCGCGCTCACCTTTCTGCCAAGCCATGGGTTGCTTTACTTATTACCTATCTATTGCTATATATTAATGAATACAAACAAGTATATTCTGAGACAATTGGTCTCCAATGTTTATATTTTGTGATTTTCAAACTGGTTCCTAGAGTCCAGTTTACCTTAGCAACCATGCAGTGCATTTAATAAGAGACTGGAAGATGAATAAGAGAGGTTCCATATAGAAAGATAAATAATAAAATTGTACTGGAGTCAGTGGGTCAGATTTGAGAGCTGGAAGGAATCGGAAAAAAATAAACCAACTGAAAATTTGAATATGGTATTCCTCACCATAATTACATTTATGAACTACACATTTAAGTACATGTGCCAGATGGGTAAAGTACAGTACTCTCACAACATGGCACCTATTTGAAAAACAAGGATTGGCAATAGTGAGGGCGAATTTATTCGCAAGGCGCGAATTTGCCCGTTTTGCCGCCAGCTAAATTCATCAATAAACGGACACCCATTGACTTTAATGGGCACAGTCGTCAAATTTAATGCTGGCGCCCATTTTGATGGCGGTGAATTGTCGCCAGCGGCAAAATCGTGTTTCACAAATTTTTCGACAGTTTCACAAATGTTGCGGGAAATTTGCGAAATTCGTGGCAAATCTAAACTGGACAAATTCGCCCTTCAATAATTGCCAGTAAACTAGCAGGCCCGGATTTGTGGAGAGGCCACCAAGGCCTGGGCCTAGGGCAGCAGGATTTTAGGGGGCGGCATGCTGTCCAACTACACCCACATTGGTTCAGAAACACTGGGAATGAGCAGGATATACAATAGATTTTAAAATCTTCTATGCACCAATCCCCATTGCTTTGGTCCCAATGATGAAAATCTGAGGGAGGGATCGGGGGCGATGAACTACAGCGGGCCTAGGGGTGACCTCTATGTAAATCCAGCCCTGTAAACAAACTTTGTACCATGAAGAGGGAGCACTAAGAAGCTATTTATAACCACTGGTGTATGTCATGCCATACTCACTCACATATGAGCTTGAGAAGAGATTTATGTTTTATCTGGGTTATGTGCAGACACCGGCAAAGTTTGCCCTGGACCTGTAACCCATAGCAACCAAACATGTAATGCCACAGTGGAGCGATAATTGAGAATGTAAACATCCGACTGGTTGCTATGGTGACAGGGCTAGGGCAAACATTGCATGTGTTTGTGCATAACCCTGTATGCATCTTGCAAGCTGTATTAATGACTTTAATGAGTTGGTCAGAAAAACAGCATCTCACGTCTTTTAATGAGAGCTCGATTCATTTAAATACAGCACAAAAATATCAAAATGGCAAAGATTTTTTTTTTTTACTCCAAACCACATTACCCAGCAAATATAACATTCCAATTTCCCGAATAAAAAACCACATTGTTAATAGGAGCGACAACAGAGATTTACAGCTATTCTTTCTGCTGTGCCACTGGCTGCCTCCCTGCTTCATAGTCAGGCAGATAAGGGCTATCTCTACTTTCCATCTCTCTCTGGCTCAGAAATGCCATCCCTGGGAACAATACCACTACTAATTCTTCTCAGACAGAGCTTCGGCAGATAATACTCTCCATCTGCAGTGGCAGGGATTGCTGTCATGCAAGTCACACAGCCACTGAATGTTTCATGGGAAGAAAAGCTCATAGTAAGGAATTGAAATTAGAGAAGGGACCCTACCCACTGTCTCATTGCGCAGGCAGTAGCTGTCATTTTCATATCCACAGATCATTTTTCATATGATGTCACACCATATCAGAAATAAAACCAGAAATAAAGATATTGTTTTTTGTTTTATCATGTGTTGGGTGCCATAATGTTATTCTGATAAGCAAATACATCCCATCCATGAGTTCAAATCAAACAGATATGTTCTTCCATTATCTAAATCGTGTAGCTCATAATAAAAAGATAAGAACCCCATGGCAACCAAAAGCCAGTCACACAGTCCAAAACTAAGACTTCTAAATAGCCATTGGCAAAACTATTGGGACCCTTTACAATACATAAAAACTAATCAGATGTTTCCTTTACTATACAAGACCAATACAAGCTGACAGTTTACTATGAAGTACTAGACTTAAAGGGTCTGACCACACAAGCATATTCTGGGAGATTAGTCACCCCAGTGACAAATATCCTCTTGTTCAGGGCGACAATCTCCCGGAAATGCCTTCCCTGCCCTCTGCCGAATTTCCCCGAATCTGCTCGTGTGGCAAGACCCTTAAGTTAACTTATTCTTTATAGTTTTAATTATTTGCCTTTTTCTTTTGACTCTTTCCAGTTTTCAAATGAGTGTCACTGGCCCCATCTAAAAACAAATGCTCTGTAAGGCTACACATGTATTGTTATTGCTACTACTTATTACTCATCTTTCTATTCAGTTCCTCTCCTATTCATATTCCAGTCTCTTATTCAAATCAACGCATGGTTGGTAGGGTAATCTGGACCCTAGCAACCAGAGCTGCTGAATAAAATACTAAATAACTCAAAAACCACAAATAAAACAAAAAATGAAAACCAACTGCAAATTGTCTCAGAATATTACTCTCTGCGTCATACTAAAAGTTAACTCAAAGGTGAACAACGCCTTGAAGTCAAACTCTGCTCGTGTTGCTATATTGAACATGCACACTAGCGTATGTACAAAACACAAATCTTATCCTTGGGTAAGCAATTGAATGTTTGCAATATTTTGGAACTGAGGCACAGCATTTTTTAAAATGTATAAATTGGAGGGATGAATCAGAGAGGGGCAAACAAAGCATACAATGCAGTGTGAAAGTACAGATAGTTCTGTAGAAAATTACAATATGTATTCAAAGCTACCACAAAGCAAACTGCTGCACAAGGAATGTACTTGTAAAGAGAAAGCCAAAAGAAGAGAATCGGAAAACAAACAAAAGCCAACAAAGGCAAGCAGATGGGAGATAAGCCTAAAGAGATATTTTAGCTATCACTTTTGGGCTGTCATTTCTAAACCTAATTCAAAAGCATCCTCCTCTCCACATCAATACTCTAGTGACCATACAGCTGAAAGTCTCTTCTAAAGTTGTTGATATCTCAAAAGCTCTCATTTTCTTTGTTCTCTATTTAAATATGTATACGGGTAACATCACATAGGGCACCTGTGATTACATCCTGCAGTTAAAAACCACTTCATTGGGAAATGCCAGAGGATGAAGGTGAGAGAGCATTTTTTGTGATAATTCTAGACCGAAACCCATTCACATCTACAGTTCCTGACGTTTTCCATTTAAGTGAAAACAACACAGGAGGTGATCACAGGCATGTTTAAGTTGGCTGAAATACGGTGGCTGAGAAGCGCCAAGTGTGACATTCCTTTCAAGTATAGGTTCTGTATAGATAAATATCATTATAGCCTCTATTTCATTAAAACCATATACAGATTTAATTTCCCTATTTAACTATTATGTCTGTGGTTTGAGGCAAAAATCTTATTTATCCCAGGGACAAGCTGATGTCAGAAAGTGCTAGTTAAAATTCCCTAAATCGAAGCTGGTCATAGATGTTGAGATTATGAGACCACGATTATCTCGGAACGATCGTACGAATTGTCCATCAACTAAAAAGACCAATTTGCCAGGAAAACAAAGGGTAGCAGTCTGCTTGGCCCTGCAAACATAGATAGATTGCACTGGGACCAACAAAGATTTTTTAACCTGGCTGATCAATTTCCAAACAGATGTCGGCCGAAAAATCGTAAGATGTTCGATCGTTGGAATTCCACTAACTGCACGATAATTTCGAAGCATTTCGCTAAAATCCGTTGTTCGGCAAGAGAAATCTTTGCATCTATGGGGACCGTAATGGCCTCTTTTTTCCCAGTTTCATCTAGTGAGGCAATATGGTCGCCACAGCCTGCCGTGCCTAATAAAACTGTGAACAAAGTTGCACCCACAGTGAGTAAGCCTTAGTTCTTTTCTTTCAGTCCCACTGATTCTCTGTTCAGTGCTTCATTTATGCATACCTCCCAACATTTTGGAAGTAAAAAGAGGGACAAAAATGTTTTTCACACGTTGAACAGCAAAATGTGTTGACCACGCCCCTTTCTTTGGCCACACCCCCTAATTACCATGTTCATTTTACAAAATTTGGCAGGTTATGAAAGTTTGAAAATATTTCTCCTTATCTAAACTGTTTTTTTAATGCCTCAAAATTGTTACAAAGTATCATATTTGTACCTGTTAGCTGCTCTGGGCTCTCTGCTAAAAGCCAATTAAGTGAGAAACTTTGTTTCTTTTTCTGGCTGTTCAGTGCAAAGAAAGTAGGGACTTTCCAGTACAAATGAGGGACTACCGGTTGAGCTGTGAAAAGAGGGACTGTCCCTCTGAAAAAGAGACAGTTGGGAGGTATGTTTATGCAGATACACTGAATTTCAATGCACACAAAATGCACACACATAGTTCAGTACTACCCATCTAAATAACTTAAAAAAGAGGCAATGTTACCTTTAACCACTGATGTGATCACTAGTCTACACTGTCCAAATTGTATGGGAAGGAGACCTTCAACCCCCTTACTTGCTCTCAGATACCTGAATCAGTAATCTAATATGTGGAATACATTAGAATTCACAGTACAAAAAAGAGAAAGGACTGGAGTCCAGCGAGGAACAATTTTCCTTGCTATTATAGTGGGCTCTGCACTTGCTTACTATGATACAAGAACAGGGTGAGTATCCCATGTATTTGAACATTTGTGAGGAGAGGGTTGCAACATGAGATGTAAAATGAGGCTGTCAGGTAAAATAAAGCAAGGAGAAACGATAATACAAAAGGTTGAGGTTATGTCTGACATCATAAATGTGTTTTGTAGCTGGTGAGAGGCTACAATTGCCAACATCCTCCTTTATCAGTTGACTAAACAATACTTGGAGCTGTAAACCTGCAAAGAGCTGCAGAAAATGAATGGGTGCCTTTTGCAACTTAAAACGATTCTGTCATGATTTTATGGTGACGTTTCTATTTCTAAATTACACTGTTTACATTGCTAATAATGAGCTATACCATTTATAATTCTATTCTTGAACCAATAAATGTAGTTTTAGTTGTAATATCAGTGTGTAGGCACCCATCTCGGGTGATTTCCATGGACTTCACCATGGAACTACTTTCAGATAAGCTACTGTTTCGCCTCTTCAATGCAAATGAAGGGAGAAGTCGTGGTTGGACTCAGGTTTTACTATTGAGGGCTATTTGCATTTCTACCACTAGGTGAGGCACAGGAGCGTTTTTAGCAATGCAACTATCAGGAAGCTGTTATCTTGTTACCTTCCCTTTGTTCTATTGATAGGCTGCTGGGGGAAAAAGGGAAGGAACTTGCAGCATAGACTAAAGTTTATCAGACCACAAGTCACATGGGTAACTAAGAACATGTCTACCTTCACGTCAGAGTTCAGAATGACATATTAAGAAAAAATTGTTTGTTCTTTTGAAAAATGGATTTCAATGCAGGAGGAGAACTAATAACTTTTTTGTAAAAAAAACCAAAAACGTTTTCAAGTGACAGAATCCCATTAAGGTGACAATGGTCAAAATTTCCACCCATGCATTAAATGATAATTATAATGAAAATTATAGATCATCTGAGAAGACACCTTGCTGTTCAAACTCAAATTCTGGCCTTTTATATTGTCAGTATATTCCTCAGTGTTTCTAATATCCATGAAATTTGCAGTGGGCATTCATTATTCCTTATTATGCAAAGCTAATACTCTGCGTTCCCTGGCTTGTTTAACAGCCTGTTGAACTAAACTCATCGACCACTGCAAATATATTTGTTTGTACATGATTAAGTATATATGAATGTTCAGACAACGATTACACCAGTCTCAGTCTGGGCTTTACTGTTCTGCATTTAAATATCTAATACACAGACCATTAAAGTATATTAAATTTAGATTCAAATGTCATTAGGTGAATTACCCTACCTCTTACTTCTGCCACAGTTTTCCAGCTTTAACAACGCGTTATTTAAATTATGCCCTTTACAAACAGACAAGGCTGCAGGTTGAGAGACTTGTTTCATTTTCAGACCGTAGTCATTGGCCTTTACCTTGTAAACGTGTTCACAGTGAAGACATTTTAATCATTATTTAAACATAGATTGACTATTGCATTATAAGTGGTCTTATAATTCAGTAGAATGTTTACCCAGTGTGATAGACACAGCACTTTTTTCCCAAGACATTCAGTTACACTGATTTAAGGTAGGCAATGTGCCTCAGCATATACTAATGATCCATTTAAAGACAGAATAATATAGTCAGAATAGTGAATGGTATTTTACAAGTATAGAATGTGTTGGTAAAATCCTATGTATAAAACCAATGGTTTTATGCCAGGGTCACTTTAAGGGGCCAATTCATTAACTTCGAGTGAAGGAATAGAAGAAAAAAAACTTCGAATTTCGAAGTGTTTTTATCGAATGGGCTACTTCGACCTTCGACTACGACTTCGAAACGAAGGATTCGAACTAAAAATCGTTCGACTATTCGGCCATTCGATAGTCGAAGTACTGTCTCTTTAAGAAAAAACTCGACCCCCTAGTTCGCCACCTAAAAGCTACCGAACCCAATGTTAGCCTATGGGGAAGGTCCCCATAGGCTTGCCTAACTTTTTTTGGTTGAAGGATAATCCTTCGATTGTTGGATTAAAATCCTTCGAATCGTTCGATTCGAAGGACTTAATCGTTCGATCGAACGATTATTCCTTCGATCGTTCAATCGAAGTATTTGCACAAAATCCTTCGACTTCGATATTCGAAGTCGAAGGATTTTCATTCCCCAGTCGAATATCGAGGGTTAATTAACCCTCGATATTCGACCCTTGATGAATTTGCCCCTAATTGTTCCATGTTAGGGTGTGCTGTTTTGAATACACCTTTACATACTCAATGAAAACTATAGCTGGGTGCCAATCAAACTGAATGTGTTTTGATTACTTACTGCATTCTCAATGCTTCTGGCAGTTTCTCCAAACAGCTCAGACTTGTAATCTGACATCTCTGGTGTGTAGAACACCTCTTGTCCCTCCAACTCTTCAACAATGAGGACACCTTGGAAAATTTTGGTTTCTGCAGTTGGGAGACAAAAATAAATATATGTCACTGTTGGATATCAAAAAACAACACAAAGTCACTCAACGGCTGCCTAATTGTCTCCCCTATTCCCTTTTGGGTGGTGAGTGGCAGCATGGGCAGTGCCTGGCATAAGGTTAGTAGCATGGTGCAGATCTGAACTATGAAAGGTTAGTAAGTGGGTGCAAGTGATTCTGAGTGGATATGGCTCCATCCAGTGGCTGGAGGACCAAGTAGCACAGCACTTTACCAGGTACAGTAATTCCTCATGAGAGGCGGCTTAGCTGGAAGCCTTTACTAGCTGGGCAACAAGAAAGACAAATTAGCCAAAAGCAGGTAGACAAACAGAGAGGAATCAAACAGACATACATATGCACAGAGAAATCAAATCTGAGGCAAACCTACCTTCAGACCTGCCAGCTAAGGATTTTGTAATTGTGATAAGGAATACACTGAATTATTACTATTTATAGCATTATCTTGCAATTATTATTTAATTTTATTAATCTGTGATATTTTCTTCTCAGATCTCAAAACACTGTGATCTTGGTGGAGAGAATATTTAATTTGATCCATCCATAGCGTGTGCACATTCTAAGCCTGAGAATTAGCTCTATTTAGCCCGTGCACTCTCTATTGATAATGTGTGCCATGGGTTGCCTGTAACTCTCTATTGCTTTTAAATTAATTATATATTTTTATGAAAAATATATTTACATGCTGTCAGGGGTACTACAATCTGCCAAAGGCTAGAATGATTAAATACTTTGGTAGTTCCTTCACCAAGGAGAAAAATATGCTGCAGTCTCATTTACTCATGATTAGTGTTGGTTATTGATCAAGCAGAACCCCACAACCCACCCCTACATGGTATAACACAATAAAAATACAGCCCTCATCCCTTATAAACTATTATTAAATTAAATACTTAAAGTAATAAAAATAATACATTTTGGTTTTCTTGAAGCAATGTTTCAGTTAAGTAAAAGAAAGCTTGTTATTTCTGGAAAAAAAAACTTATTCCAAAGATAAAGTAGCATCTAACATGGCATTATATAATGTTATATTAAGCAACTTGGACTTCTACTATGGCCATCTTCTGTCCTAATGGTTCCTGCTGAGACGTCAGATTTCCACCTTACCATGCCCAAAAACGGGACTATGCTGATAATTATTAAATATATAAAATATATAACATTAATATCTAATAGACATGTTTGTTTCCCTTGTACCTCAATTAACTATAACTATTCACTGTTGGTTTTATAGAAACAGGCAAGCCAGGTATTTACTGAACTTTCTTTCCAGCACTTCACCAAAGCCATGAAACATAAATAACTGTCTGGAACCAAATAATTCAGTCTACAATGAATAATATACATAGAATAACACTTCCATAGCTGATTTGCTTACTTGGGCAATTTGTTCCTTCTGCATCATTAGCTGGGGTCTTTCCATCAGAGCAGCATCCTAGAGGTGTGTTATAGCAGCTGGCTCTTTCTATGACTGTGGTGGTTACAAAATCTCTCTTCTCTTCAGCTTCTTCCTGTTGTTCATTCTCTGCATCAAATGGCTCTACCAAAGTATAACAGCAACAGGTACTTACAAGCATGAAATAAAATAGACCTGTGCTTCTTTCAAGCTTCTTGTCTTTGTGAAAAAAGGGTCAGATTTATCAAGGGTCGAATTTTGAAGTAATGGAAGTTTTTTTTGAACTCCCATAACTTCGAAATTCTAATAAAAAAAGACCAACTGAAACTTGTTAAAAAAATCTAAGCTTTTTTCTGTCTTTTTTTTTTGACGCACGCCGCCATACAAGTCTATGGGTGTCATTTTTTTGGTGAAACGAGGCGAAAATATTTGCCCATCCCTAGTCATATTTGATTGAATTTGATTCAAAGTATTTTTAAAAAAAAACCTTAGATTTTTCAAAGTCCACCAATTGACTCCAAATATGTTCTAGGAGGTTCCCATAAAGGCTGAAACAGCAATTCGCTGGTTTAAGATGGCGAATGGTCAAAGTTTTAAAGAGACAGTACATGATCAATTTTGATATTTACATTTTTTTTTCAAATTTGAATTTAATTTGGACTATTCCCTAGTCGAAGTACACACAAATAGCTTTTTTTACTTCAAATTTTCACTTCAACCCTTGCTAAATCTACCCCTAAGTGTTTGTAAGGCAGATTAATTTTTCAAACAGAAGGTAACCCAGTGAAATGTGCTCTGCACAACAAAGGGTTCATACAGACTTTTAAGTCTCCCTTTGTAGATTTAAAGGTTAGATAGCATGTTCTGTATTATTGAACAGACCAGTTTAACCAAAAAAATCTTATTTGGGACTATAAGGAGGCTATTTACTAAAATCCAAATTTATCTCATATTTTATTAAAAAAAACTACGACCAAACTTCCATGACCGATTTTAAATTATTAATTAATAAAAAACTAGATTTAATTGGATTGCAAAAAAACTCGATAAAATCGAACAGAAACCAAAATCGCTCGAATTTATCGAGCTTTGTTGGAATCGCTTGAAGTTTTTGCATAAAAGCCCAGTAAAAGTAAAAATTTTCAGCCTAAACCCAGCACAGACCACAAAAACGACAAATTGAGATAGGTGCCTCTGCCATTGACTTATACAGGACCTCGACAGGTCTGAGATGGCGGATTTTTGAATTCAGGCTTTTTGCAGCATTGGGGTATAATAAATCTCCAATAATTCTAGTTTTTTTTCCCTTAAAAAATTTAAATTTTCTAGTGAAAAAAAACTTGTATCTTTCAAGATTTTAATAAATAACCTCCTAGGTTTGTGACAGTCCAATTTATTTTTTAAACTAAACTTCATTTTAATGTAACTATACAACTATTTATTTGGGACAGTCACCCAAAAGGAAAATATATCTACTATACAAAGAGTGTTTGTCTGCAAACTGCTAAGCTGCCCTGTGTGTGTAGTGTTACATATTATCTCTTGCTTATCATATTATAACACACATTATAACAAATGACTGCAGTTAAAATATTGTTTATATTTCTTTCACTTTTCCTTGTATAGACAGAAAATAAAGAGTTGATTCTATACACCAAACATCCCTCCTGTATTTGAGTTATACATACAGTATATATGAGAGGTGCCTTTACCCAACAACTGCTGTTTTTTTGGTAAATACTTGTGGGTCAGCTTTACTGAGTGATACAAACTACAAGTAGCTGCCATAGGCCGTGTGTTTAATATTCTGGTGAATAGAAAGCAGCAGCTAGTGTTGAAGGGCTATTTGCCTGGTTACCCCTGAGAAGGGTAAAGGTATTGTGTGCAGACCTTATAAACAGTTTGGCTGAAGGCAGATGGTGAAGTTTTTCTTCTGGCATATTACAGCAGTTGGGGAAGCCCCAAAACCTTGAATGGGAGGTGGCAGTGGCAGTTTAGGTACCTTCTCTTCCATCTGAAATATGCCAATGGAAAATACACCCATGTGTATTTTTTGTATTGTTTCTTTTTGTATATGAAAATCTTGGAGAAAAAACCTTGATCATGGAAAAAAATCAATTATTAAATGTTTTTTTTACAATTGCGTCTAAATAATATATCTGCCCCTAAACATTTTTGTTGTCTGCAATACAGCTTACTTCCTTGCCTCTTTTTGGGAAGAAAGCATATCTTTACGTTAATAAACCATTGGGTATTAATACACTCACCTTCGGGTTCAACACCACTTAAATCCCGATCACCGCTAGCTTCTAGCTCCTCATCCCCACTGCCACTTCCTGATTCATCATAAATCTGAGACACAGTGGGGTGGACTGTGGGAATGGTGACGGCTGGCCTAACGGTAGAAGTGTGAGCTTTATGCGTCTGAGTCACTGTTCTCATTGTGCTGCTGGAAAATGGACTGAGTGATGTGGCCTCAAAGACTAACTGGAAGGAATCTGTCTTTTTCTTGGACTTTGAGGTCTTTGCGGTTCCTGGGGTTGGCAGAGTCCGAACTATAGGTGGAGAGGGTGTTCCTGTTGGACTCAATGTCTGAAGGTTGGCATGAGTAACAGTCTCTGTAATAAAAGAGAAGAATGTATATCAAACCTATCCGGTAATAATTTTTAAATGCTTAAGGGCAAGGCTACACTAGCGGCTAAATCCCTAACAATTTAATGACATTAGAATTCAGTATATACAGTAAGATAAAAGTGGGATGGTTTTTCAGTGACTGATAGTTGCAGCCTGTACACACCCCAAGCACATAGCCATAACATATGAATAATACTGGCTTCTATTAGCAAGTCACAATTCACAATGACCCTGCTGAGAAGTCAGTAGTTCCATCGCAGTGGCTTATCTGCTTGCCCATGTTAACCTTTCTTGTTAACCTCGTTGATGTAATGGCATCTTTATCCCACGTAACACTTGCCTTTTCTGGAGGATAATCGAGAATTTCTACAAAAACTCTATTAAGATGTCACAAGGATTGAGGCTTTTAAATCTGTTATTTGATACAAAGATTACTAAGAGTTCATAAGAATACTAAAACAGACATGCACACTACAGTTGTAGCAAGGTGATTAAGAATATCTGTAAAATACATGATGACAGTACAGAAGGTTGTGTTAGATAAGTACTGACCAATAACCTTCACCCAAAATACTGACCTTGGCACGGTCCAGTGTGTTTTACTGTGATAGTCCGGCCCTGACGGCAAGCAATGGTTTTCAACTGGCACCAGTCTCCGTATGTCACACCATCAGAACCACAGACCTAAAAGATGTAAAGGGAGTAATGGAAATATTACATTTGTCTTGCCAAGTCCCTAACATAAATTGGACTCTGTGAAAAGTCAAGGATAATTACTCTATTATATTATTATAACAGGTGCGGTGTTTGCTGCAGGTCCAGGAACTAATATGGACCAATAGGATATTTGCTTGCAACAAGCAGAGCAGTAAATCCTATTTTCTGATTGGCTGCAGTGAGATACTAGAACTGACTGAATTGTTGCACCCTTTTACACCCTCTTGTAGCTTAGCAGCAGTCACGCTGAAAAATAGGGTACAGTACCATTAATTAATACCTTGGTATGTGTGATTTCTAATCAAATCACTTGTAAAAAAATAAGTCTACTTTAAAAGGAAGTCATGCTAATGAAGCATGATTTTCTTTTCATAAGTTGTCAATTTTACACCTACTTTTAATGTATATATGGGAATATATAAAGAACAATGATTTAAATGTATTGGCAGAAACAGCTAATTTAATTATATATGGCACTGTGTGTGATTTAACATATTTCTGTCACTTCATATAGATTCTAAACATGGCAAATCCAATGCACTTCCGTGCGTACTACCTGCAGTTAAATATGGGCCAACACAATTTTAATTGGTGTTGCCATGGTTACATCACAAAAATAGCCCGTCACTGAGAAAAAAAAAACATTGCTGTGCAAGCTTTTTCATATGCAATATGGAATTTGATATAATCAGTTTATGACTTAAAAGCATTGCTACAAAATTGGAAACAAATAGTGAAAAACAGGTGAAAAATCCGAAAAAATCATGAAAATCTGTTTTTTTCCCGCAAAGCAAAATTTAGGGAGATTTTGATAATAAATAAGTGCATAAAACCTGAGTGGATTTGTAGCAGAAAATATAGAGATAAATTCAGACTTTAATACATAACCCCCTAAATGTTTAAATTAGTTTTAGCAGACTATTAAGGTATGGAGATCCATAATTATGGAAAGACGCCTTATCCGGGAAACCCCAGGTCCTGGGCACTGGAATCTGTTATCCAGGCTACTTGGGACCTGTCATTTTCTGGATCTTTTCCAGAGCTTTCCATAATTTGGATCTCCATATCTTAAGTCTACTAAAAAAATCATTTAAAAATCATCAAACCCAATGGGATTGTTTGCCTCCAGTAAGGATTCATTATATCTAATCTAAAGGATCTAATTTTTAAAAATGTGAATAATATTATTAAAAATTGAGTCTATGGGAGATGGCTTTCCTGTAATACAGAACTTTCTGGATAACAGGTTTCTGGGTTATGGATCCCATACCTTTATGAGTATGAGGGCTTTGAACACTGTTCAGGAATGATTCACTGTTCAAGATTTGCTCCAGGTATTTATGTTATCCAGGTGACTTGTGCCACAGATTCTCATATTATAAAAAGCAATTACATTGTATAAAGACAACTACACATACTGTACTTTATCTCCTACATAACAGCACATCATGTGCTTAACTCTTCCCCCACCAAGAAGTATGTAGGGAGTTCTGCAACAGTAGGCAAGTGCTAAAAGCAGTCTATCCCCAATCTACGGAAATACGATGAGGCCTTTAGTGGGTGCTAGCAATCCTACCTTTGTGAGATTAGCCTCAGCGCACAGCGGAGATGGGCATTCGCAGTGAGCAAATCCTCCAACTATCACACAAGTTGCCCCAAACTGGCATTTGATGGCATTGCAAGATTTAGGAGCTGAAGGATCTGGAAAACAGTTGAAAACATTATCTATAAACATATAGAGATCACCATATGGCAGTCTCCTACAGCAGCAGAAAGAAGACAGGCTGGGGCTGACTACATGCCACGGCTGACATTTGCTGACCACATGAACATACAGCAGGCAGTTAGTTACACAAAACCAATTTGAGAGATTGCCATATGAAGTATAACTTTTACATGCATTTAATGCAAAATGTCTTGGAAGGCATAACTAGAGATTAAACTCCCTATCCAGCAGCAGCATGTGGCAGCTACTCCTGCACCCAGGGACAAGCCAGTCTGCAGCTTCCCAGTCCCTGTAAGTGCACAGCATTTGTGGCAGGGAGTAAAGGAGAACACGTTACTGAATCTTGGCAAATGTAGTATGCATGCCATTCGTTTATTTTAAACATAGTATTGAAATTGGCAGCATTTCAGCTTGGCTTCATGGAATATCCACTGCTACAGGTCTCCAGTTGTAATGAACTTAGCCAATTAACAGCCATCCGAGATTCGAATTCACAACAGCAGAAAACACTGATGAATTTGGCATCTCAGAGTTAGGATTTCCAGATTAACATTTTATTTCCAAGTTCAGCTTGCCGGGCTGCTAAACTACCACACAGCTGAGTTTAAAAACAATAATTTGTCATTCAGCGGAATTTCTGCTTTCATATAATTCACTACTGAGTACAAGGAAGGAAAATGGCAGGACTGGATAAATAAAGCAGTGACGATGTTTCTAAATGCGGTTCCTATGGTCAGTTTGCTTGGGGGCATAGATTGTATATACATTTACATTTCCAAAGTACAGTGACTGGCAGCCTATGGCTCTCCTGGTGAGAATAATGGCATCTGTAGTTCGTTCTAGTGTTTGGCACATAGTTTTATGACACATAAATTGCATTCATTAGCTGAAGAGTTGTGTCAGTTCTTCAGAGGCTAAATACACATATTTCAGCTCCCCCAGCATGTATTTACCTTTCTCACAGCCTGTAAGGCCAGGCTTGCGTCCATCAGGGCACTGGCTGCACTTTAAGCCGGAGATTCCTGTTTTGCATGAACAAAGTCCTGTCATCTGCTCACAGTCATCACGAACGGCACCGACTGGGTCACAGTTACAAGCTAGTGGGAAGCAGAGACGTAGAACACCCATTAAAACCCAACAGCAAGGTGAGGGCCTCATGCCTTTTGGAATGACTTATGCTCAGCACATAATTTCACATCAGCAGAATATAAATGAGAATCAAAGTTTATTTTTACTTCCATTACTCTGGGTCAAGTTTTAAAAACAAACAACATGGAGCAGTGTCGGACTGGCCCACCGGGATACCAGGAAAAGTCCCAGTGGGCCAAGGTGTCAGTGGGCCCTCATGCTGCTAAACATTTGGCCTATTTCAAGGTTATTCCCTATTTCTATGAGAAAAAGAGGCTAAATAGATGGAATAATAGATTATAGTATGTAAAGAAAAGAGATTAGGAGAATAGAGGCTGAGTGAGGAGAGGAAGAATAATAGTACTGACAGTGGGCCCCTGGTCTAAGATTAACTGGTGGGCCCCTAGTTAAAGGTTTTTTGGTGGGCCCCTGGTGTCCCAGTCCGATACTGACATGGAGAAATTTGGTTCTTTAGTCCTCTAATGAAGGTAGGAATACATGACCACAGCAGATGCAGGGAAAT